>NC_142066.1:111821533-112134748 GCF_059756535.1 Pantherophis guttatus
CAGCCCCCAGCAGTAAGGTATTGTCCTGACACAATCTGTTAACCTCACAGGGTGCGTGAGGTTTAGGTCAAAGCTGACAAGCAGATCGATAACTTTGCATCATGCAACAAACACAAGAAAACTTTAACCCTAAAGTTGGGCTCCTGGAATATTTGGACAATGACCCCTGGCCTTTCTGACAATTTACAAGAGATAGATGATGTACATAAGACAGCTGCCATTGACATGAGCAGACTGCAGATGGACATCATTATATTCCAGAGAAAATGTGGTTACTGAAGAAGCATTAAAAAACATTGAGTGCTTGCCTGTCTTGGAGGAGCTTGACAGTGAACCAACTTTAGAAGAACTAAATGCGGCCCTGGGTTCCCTTACCTCTGGCAAGTAACCCGGGAAAGATAACATCCCTGCTGAAGTTCTGAAGTGCTGCAAAGAGAATATCCCCACTGAACTGCATGAAATCTTCTTTCTTTGTTGGAGTGAAGGTGGAGTACCACAGGACATGAAGGATGCAAATATCGTCACACTGTACAAGAGCAAAGGTGACAGGGGTGACTGTAACAACTCCTGCTGCATCTCTCTTCTTAGTGTTGTAGGGAAGCTGCTTGCCTGTGTCATACTAAAGAGGCTCCAGGAGCTTGCAGAGAGACTCTATCCAGAATCACAGTGTGGATTTCGAGCCAACAGGTCCACTATTGACATGGTATTTTCCCTTAGACAGTTGCAGGAGAAATGCAGGGAACAAAGACAGACACTTTTTGTAGCCTTCATAGATCTTACGAAGGCTTTTGACTTGGTTAGCAGGGATGGCCTTTATAAAATTCTCCCCAAGATTGGATGTCCACCTCAGCTCCTCAACATCATCAGGTCCTTTCATGAGGAAATGAAGGGCACTGTAGTTTTTGATGGCTTAACATCAGATTCCTTTGATATTTGAAGTGGAGTGAAGTAGAGCTGTGTTCTCACGCCAACTTTATTCGGGATCTTTTTTGCTGTCATGCTGAAACATGCTTTTGGAACTGCAACAGAGGGCATTTACCTCCGGACCAGATCAGACGGAAAACTCTTTAATCTCTCTAGATTGAGAACAAAGTCTAAAGTCCAGCTGAAATGCTTACGGGATTTCCTCTTCGCTGATGATGCTGCCATCACTGCTCACTCTGCTGAAGACCTTCAACAACATATGGACAGTTTTATCAAGGCCTGCCAAGACTTTGGACTAACAATCAGCCTGAAAAAAACACAAGTCATGGGTCAGGACGTGGATTCACCTCCCTGTATTACAATCTCTGCACAAGAACTGGAGGTCGTCCATGACTTTGTGTACCTTGGCTCAACTATCTCTGACACTCTTTCTTTATTTCTCTGAATAAACATATTGGTAAAGCGGCCACCACATTTTTCAAACTTACAAAGAGAGTATGGCTTAATAAGAAGCTGATGGAACATACAAAGATCCAGGTCTATAGAGCCTGCGTCCTGAGCACGCTCTTGTACTGCAGTGAGTCTTGGACCCTTTACACACGGCAGGAGAGAAAGTTGAACACCTTTCATGTGTGCTGTCTCCAATGAATTCTTGGCACCACTTGGCAGGACAAAGTTCCAAATAGTGCAGTCTTGGAACGTGCTGGAATTTCTAGCATGTATACCCTATTGAAACAGCGACGTCTACGCTGGCTGGGGCATGTTGTGAAAATGGCTGATGGTTGGGTTCCGAAAGATCTCCTGTATGGAGAATTAGTGCTGGGAAAGCATCTCAGAGGGAGACCACAACTGTGATATAAGGATATCTCCAAGAGGGACCTAAAGGCCCTGGGAATGGACATTAACAACTGGGAAATCTTGACCTTCGATTGTTCAACTTGGAGGCTAAAGACACATCATGGCCTTCTCTAATTCGAAGAGACATTTGTTCAGCAGGCTAAGGCAAAGAGGCAGTCCCGGAACCAGCGAAATCTGGCGGCTGGGCAGGGGACAGAATGTATCTGCCCTCAGTGTGGAAGGGATTGCTACTCTTGAATTGGCGTTTTTAGTCACACTAGATGCTGTTTTAGGACCTCTTTCCAGAGCACCATACCATAGTCTCCTGAGATTGAAGGATGCCAGTATGATTTGATTGCTTATTAGTAACCTACGACTATCACTAAATGTTGTATCTTATGATTCTTGATGAATGTATTTTATTTTTCTTTATTTACACTGAGAGCATATGCACCAAAAACAAATTTTTTGTGTGTCCAATCACGCCTTGTCCAATAAAGAATTCTATTCTATTCTATTCTATTCTATTCTATTCTATTCTATTCTATTCTATTCTATTCTATTCTATTCTATTCTACTTAAATTCACATCTCGATAAATTGCATTTGTTTGCATTTGTTATCGTTTTTATGTTTAGTAAAGGGAAATTTATTATTTGCTCTTTCTTTGCCATTTTTTTTGTGAGCAAATACCTATATTGCTAAAACCAGTTTGACACCAGATAGCCTTTAACGCAGTCAGTTGGTTTGGGATTTAGCTTTCCACTAGAATTAATATTCTGGAACATTAATCTGCTGAATGCTGCATGTTTAGAAAGTTTTGTGTTTTCATATTCTTTTTGGGTATAGTCATGTTTACACAAGCTTAGATTTAAAATGTAATTTTGTGGTAACTGATAGTGTGGGTAATCAACTGATAACAGCTCAAGATTAATGCCTAAAGAGAAAATACATATGTATTATTTAAGATCCATTAATATTCATAGGGCTCCCTGCAGTTATTTTGTATTAAAGGCTTTGAAGTTCTTTGGTGGAATCCAGTCTGGGGTGCTTTTCCCCCCAGATTCAATAATAATTTATTTTTAGTTCTGAACCAACAATCCAAATTATAATAGAACTAGTATTTTGGCTTTCTTACTTTTTTCAGACACATAAGAAAAGTTTTACTGGAAACTGAAATTTTAATTTAATTGATTTTAAACAAATATCTAGGTAACTTCTTAGATTTTATGGGTAGACAGATACAAACAATTAGGCAACAATACTGTTGCCTAGAAAACTAAACAGGCATATCTATGAGATCATCTGGAACTGAACTCAACTGAAATATTTTACTTTAGCTATAAGATACCTATATTTTTCTTTATTTTTTAAATGTAAAACTTTACATTTTAATGTAAAGGAATATTTTAATTAATGATGTCTTGGTAGACTAATCTAGAATTATCTAGATTACTTATAAACAATTTACAAACATCTTCAGGGTTAAGATTTATTCTACTAATTTTGTATACTTCCCCCTATGTCACTTCTGATTTAGTCCGAGTATTTATAACCACATTTGGATCCCTAGAATCCACATTTACTTGCATTTTTAATCTTCTTGCCAATAATTCTTTTTAAAAATTATTTTCTATTGAATCTGACAAAATGTGCTTATTAGAAATATGGTGCAGTTGTATTGAATATTAAGCTCTTGGCAGAAAAAATATAGTCTTTAATTCTTGTGTCTTAAAGAAGTTTACATATAGAAAAACTGTAATAAAATGACCTGAATAGCTCTACTGCTGCCTTGACATCTTCATAGTCTACATCAATCTTTATTAACTTGGCACTCAGAGATGGGTTAGAACAGGGATGTCAAATTCAAGACCTGGGGCCCAGTTCTGGCCCACCAGATGCTTAGATCTGGCCTGCAGGGCCACCCCGGAAACAGCGAAGGCTGGCCCGCAGTGCCTGTGTTAGCGAAAATGGAGCTCTGTTTTTTCTGGTAGAGAGTTGCAGGAGGCAGCCACAGCCAAAAACAGAGCTTGGGAGCCATTTTCGCTGGCCAAGCGATTGGGCCACCACAGGTGCCCCCAACACAAGTAATGTTGATCTGGCAATGCCCATCCTGGCCACGTCCACCCTGGACCCCCCAAAGTCAAACACAACCCTGATTCAGTGAAATCAAATTTGATACCCGTGGGTTAGAATGTAAACTTCGGAATTGTCTCAGTTAAGGTTCTTTTATCTAACCTGCTTAAACTGAAGAAATACCCCTGGATAATCTTTCTGTACTTGCTTCTTTAAATAATACTCATTTTAAAGTGACCTAATAGTATTTTTTCCACTCTTGTGGATCTTGTGTGATTGTTGTTGTTAGTTGCGAAGTCATGTCTGACCCATCGCGACCCCATGGACAACGTTCCTCCAGGCTTCTCCCGGCAATCTTAATTCCAACTTTTGATTCATGATGTGCTCTGCATATAAGTTAAATAGGCAGGATGACAGTATACAGCCCTGCCGGACTCCTTTCCTAATTTTGAACCAATCAGTTCTCAATGTTGCTTCTTGACCTGCATATAGGTTTCTCAAGAGACAAATAAAATGGTCTGGTACTCCCATCTCTTTAAGAACGTGCCACAATTTGTTGTGATCCACACAATCAAAGGCTTTAGAATAGTCAATGAAGCAGAAATAGATGTTTTTTTTCTGGAACTCCCTAGCTTTCTCCATGATTCAGCATATGTTGGCAATTTGATCTCTAGTTTCTCTCCTCTTGGAAATCCTGCCTGTACTTCTGGTAGTTCTTGATCTACATACTGCTGGAGGATGTAGATTGTAGGATTTTAAGCATAATCTTACTAGCATGTGAAATGAGTGCAATGGTGCATAGTTTGAATATTCTTTGGCATTGCCTTTCTTTGGAATTGGAATGTAAACTGACCTTTTCCAATCCTGTGGATACTGCTGAGTTTTCCAAATTTGCTGGCAAATTGAGTGTAGCACTTTTACTGCATTGTCTTTTAAGATTTTGAATAGTTTAGCTGGAATACTGTCACCTCCACTAGCTTTGTTGTTGCTCAGATTTCTTAAGGCCCATTCCACTTCACATTCTAGGGTGTCAGGGATTTTTGCTACCGGTTCTCCGAACCACCCACCGGCATTGCTACCGGATCAGGTGATCTGGTCCGAACTGGGAGCATTTCACCCCTGGTCCATCCCCATCCCATGAATGACTTTGTAGATGATTATTAACAACACCTAGAATTGCATCTGGAAGCTTATAGGAAGCCAGTGCAGCTTGTAAAAAGGAGGTACCATCTGGATATATTGAAGTGTGTCTTCATGCTGCTGCATTCTGAATCAAATTCAGGTTTTGGATACAACCTTCAAGGGCAGTGAAGAATATATAGAATACAGTAGTGGTCTAAATGAGTAATGACCAAGTCTTGGTCACCAAGTGACCAAGTGACCTCAGAATGGAGATCAAACTCTTGTGAATTTATCGTTTTCATTCTGACATTTCTGGTCAAATCATTTCAGAGAGCAAGGTGAGCAGAACAGAAAGACTTGAATTTGGAAATCTGCAGGAACTCTTCCAATAAAGTTGGCATGATAAGATCAGTGGAGAAACAATCTGACTTGCTATAAATCAATTTCATATCTGCTTTTTCTAAGGTTTTTTTACTATGGTATTCATGTGGGCACTTTAGTACTATAGAATTCTGAACAGAAGAAGAATACACTTTCTCTCCTAGAGCCAAAAAAATTAAGAGAAAATAAAATGTATGCTGAAAAAGTTGCACCCCAAAACTCACATAGTAATTTTATATTTGCTAAATATTCCCATAAAAGTACTGGAGCAAAGAAGATAAATTTTTCTGAATAGGAAGTAGCCAAGTGGAAAAAAGTCATTCTTTTGTAAATCAATAGTGTAATATCTAGAATTCAGCATGCAGAAAAATATGATATTAAAACTCAACCAGAAATAGCCCCAGTGACCTTGATCATGGGCACATGGAAGGTGAAAATATATTCCGTACAAGTCAGCAACTCTGCAGCTGTTAGTGAACATATCTTTTAGCTTTATAATGTACTTAGAAGCTAATCAATAAACCTGACTTTGGGAAATACAATCCTCTTTCTCTCTCTAAAGAGGAAAAATGATAACTGTCTTGTAGTAATTTAGTTTTAACAGAGGAAGTATCCTGTTTTTTCAAATACTGTATCAATAAAAAGCACAGCAAAATGCATCTGTTAGAGATAAAAGGAAACTATATTCTTTCATAATAAAATATTTTATTATCTGTCTATCCATCTTGAAATAGACTTTTATTTGGCCTTCTGTCATTCAATAGGAAGTTCCTAAAAACTAGGATTTGTAAAGAAAGAAGGATACATATTCATGTATTCAAAATGACTGTGATAGATAAATCTATTAGTTATAAGGAATGGTTAAAAATCATAGTTATGTCTAACCCTATGAAATCGTCTCTATAAAAGGGTAACTTCATACTGAATGCTTTCAGCTTTGTTTGAACATATGTGAAACTTTGTTTCTCAAAAATTTTAAACTGGATAATTCGCATTTCATGTGAATCAATCATAAGGTTTTTAACTCCACCATTCTCTGATCTATTAAATCAGGTTTGTACTTCATCTCCAAAGTGTTTTGTCCCTCTTCATTTACTGACTGTGGTTTTATCTTATGAATTTTGCTATTTTCAGTTCTTTGCTACTTTTTTCTAAGAGTCAGAATAAATTCAGCCAAAGATGAAGCTTTCAGTGGTTCTTCATCTTTGAAAAATTGCCTTCCTTTAAAGTAGGTAAAAGCTGAGCTCTTTTTTCCTATTTTTTGAAATTATATCCTTTAAGGAGTTGTTGCATACTAATTAAGCAGTAAAATATAAATATAAATGTAAAAATAAAAATAAAATATAAACATATGATTTGAGAAGAGATGAACTAGTAAATTCTGAATATTACCATTCCAACATGAAGTCATTACTGTACCATGGATGATTAAATTCCTAAGGTTTTCATATACCAATCTTCATAGCATAGAGTTACATAATACAATTATAATTCCTAAACAGGTTGATGTATATGAATGGACACTATTTTTAGGAATCATTCTGTTATTTTTCTGGAATTCTTTCCACCCTATGACAAGCTTCTTTTTCTTCATTATTTATTTTCTTGTTGGGTATTTCAGATATAAACATAACTCTATGTAGTATATTAGGAGATAATTTGGGTAACCAAATTGGAGTATCTGTTCATTAATGTATAATAAACTATTAATATGTTACCATTGCAGGAATGAGAGGAAGCATATTTGGTATAGTAGCTAAAGACACCAAAACCAAAAGATGGTGAGTTCTAGTCTTGTCTTTGTCATAAAGCCAGCTGTATTTGGGCTAGTCATTCCCTCTTAGCCTTAGGAAGGAAGTCTGATAAAGTACTTCTGATTAATGCTGCCAAGAAAACTGAATGAACTTGATCAGTATGTGGCTCAGTGGCTAAGACACTGAGCTTGTCAATAAGAAAGGTAATCAGTTCGGCGGTTCAAATCCCTAGTATAAGTCTCCTGCATAAGCAGGGTGTTGGACTAGATGACCTCCAAGGTCCCTTTCAACTCTGTTACTAACTAACTAACTCACCAAGTCACTTGGTCAGTTACTCAGTCACCAGGGGTAAAAAATGACTTCAAGGCATAAAAACAAAACTAGGAACGACAGACATTGTATAATAATGTTACTTCTTGATTAAACGCTTTACTGGTTTGTTGAAATTATATATTTTTCACTTTTTGAGATAAAACAGTCCAGCAGAGAAACCGCTAGGTTCCATTGCACAAGGTATTAGGGTCTTTTTGGAAGATCTTCTGGAAAAGAAATAAGGACTGAAGACAGCTCTGTGAAAATTTATCTAGACAAGGAGAGGATGGGAGATTGCCTACATGCACTCCAAACAGTTGACCCTCATGAAGAGACTGTAAGATAACAGCCATGATGGGTTTTGAGCACTAGGAGATGATAGAAGCAGCAATCTTGCTAGCAACTGCAGTTGGTGGGTTTTAAAGTACATTAAGCTTGCAAACTTCCATTTTTAAAATTGCTTGTTAACTATTTTTAAGCTACTCTACAGACTCTCAAATCAGCAAGTCTGAAAACACTGGGTAGGTTTTCATTCAATCTTCCAGTGAAATAAAATTTTAATGATAAGTTTAAGAACTAAAAAAAAAAAAATGCAGTACCCAGTAAAAAAACTAAATAAGATTTTGATCCTAGAAATTTATGATTTTGGAATTAATTATAAATTCTTCACATAGGAAATATATTAATTTGGACTTTTGTAAAACAAAATAAAGATAAATTATTTTGAATATTGGACACTAGAGGAGACTAAAGGTTTTAGTTAAAGAACTGAGTGGATAAAATGGCACAAAATGTTTTAACACTGAAAATATTGAAGAAAGTGGAATGGAATCAGAAGTTAATATAAACAATGTTAATGGTAATGTTTGCTTCTATAATTAAACTGTGTCCAAAATAGGTCATTAAAAAAATAGCAGATAAGAAATGACTTTTATTTGACAAGATAGAGATGACATCAAAAATGGATCTACAAGTGATGGGTTATGAGTATGATAGGGAAGAGGATATCTCAATGGATATACAAAAGAAATCAGGAGATGTTTTAAAAATCAAAAAGGAAATGCAAACATAAATAAAGAGCAACCTGGAAAAAATTTTATGTTATTGTTAAATCTTGAAGAATCTTGTGAGAAGGGACACAGAAAAAATGAAAAGAAATAAAAAGAATTTGGCAGTATTTCAACAGATTAAAGATTAATACTGTTAGACATAAAAGGAAGGAATATAAAGTCAATTTATTTGACCAAGGTTAAAATAAGATATGTTGTTACTTCTCATATAACAATGAATTTACTACTAATCCAAGATTGAAAAAAATGATGCTTTATGGATTTGTCTATAAATGGATATAATATGGCATGAAGATATTATTGGTTATAAACTAAGAGGTGAAAGTTACAAAAACGTTTCTACTTGTGAAGAAAGTTGGAAGTAATTTCTTGATATATTTCCTTTCTTTTCTTCACTGTATTCTTATTTTTATTTCCTTTTCTTTCTTCTTTCTTTCTTCTTTCTTTCTTTCTTTCTTTCTTTCTCTCTCTCTCTCTCTCTCTCTCTTTCTCTCTCTCTCTCTCTCTCTCTCTTTCTTCTTTTTTTCTTTCTATTAAAATCCTAACTTCTTTAAATAAAAGAAAGTAAATTCTCTTTGGAAATTAAGGAATTAATTCAGCTGAATAGGCTTCTGAGATGGTTGGAACTTGTCTTCCTATAAATCTCTTAAGGGATTTTTCTCACAGAATAGACAGGAAATAATAGCCTTCTAGAAGGAAAGAATAATTTATTGCAATTTATTTATGTATTATATGAAAAATAGAAACTAAATTTTTGGTAATGCAGTGAAGTTTAATTGGAAGTTTTTATGCTTATGTAGCACTCATCCCAAAAGAACTACTGAGGATTGGGTCCTTCTGTCTGTTTTTTCTGATGATCAACCCGCCTGGCCCAAACACAGCAACACACATTGTGGGATTTGCTTTAATTAATATCTTTAATATCTAGCCTGAGATGGTGAATCAGGAAACTGAAGCCGGATCAGGAATGCAGCCACTTGTGAGTTCTGCTGGGGGATTAGGATAGTTATCTCTCTTAGGACAGCAGGAAGGCTATCCACAGCCAGAATGCCACAGTAGTTTTCTTCCACAGAATAAAACTATCTCCTTTCCCCATTCCCAGGTATCTAGAATCTTCTCCCTTCAGTCCTTTTTTTCACACCCTTCCACCCAGTGGTGGGTTGCCCCCGGTTCGCACCGGTTCTATAGAACCGGTAGTAAAACTGGTGGGAGGGTCTGCCCACCAACCCTGACATCATCAAAATGCTTCTGCGCATGCGCAGAAGAGCGTGCGGCCCCACTGCGAACCGGCAGTAAAAAGTAAGTAGAACCCACCCCTGCTTCCACCTGAGCTGCTTGGCCCTGTAGTTCTGTTCCTCTGTACTTTAATTCCATTCTCCCTAGTGAAGCCTACATCATCTAGAAGTTCACCTCGATGTCCTCCTCCTGTTCAGATTTTAAGGGGTGAGGTTCCAGCTACCAACCAGTCAGGAAGCCCCCAGTTACTAGCCTGGAAGGCCCTGAATAGCTGAGAGAGAAGAAAAACTCCAACAGTAGCAGCTGAAAGTATTTGCATAATTTGCAACAAAAAAATTGTTGATAAAGCAAGGCTACAATTGAATTTCTAAAATGTTGTTCAGCATCTATCATATTGAAATCCAGAGTTTTAACCATGCTCATTGACAGTATAGGTCCACACTTGTCTTACATAGCAAACAATTATCTTGTTTTAGTGTCTTCAGAGTAAATAGCAAGATATATTAGCGTAACTATAGTACATTTTGTATTTTTACTGTTTTCCTTGGAATTCCATTTTTCCAATTAGCAAAATTCTTTCACATTACTTGTTTAAGAGTTTGCAAAAGGCAAGGACTGCAAGGGGATTGGAATTTGAACATAATTCTCATACCAGCTGCAGTTCCTGGAAATTAATCCTTCATCCCAAATAAAACCCTATACAAATAAATGAACACAGAATTTTAGAAGCTTATCTCATGTAGACCAGAAGTTGATAGAAGCCAGGAACAACATCAGAGATCTCTGTCTAGAAGAATGCAATGCTAGGAACAGCCAAGATACTGCATAGAACCTTCAAACTCCAAAGCCTTTCTGCTAGAGGATCCAAGATTGACGAAGACACATACCACTCATTGAGGTAAGAAATTCAGATGCTTGACTCGTATTTATGATGGTTGAAGTGTCCCAGGATCATGTGATCATCTTTTATGAACTTCTTACAAACAAAGTCAATGGGGAAACCAAATTCACATCTTACTAACTTAATGATTGTGGCAAGAAAAGTTTTAGAATGGGGCAAAACTCACTTAACAAATGTTTCACTTAGCAACAGAAATTTTGGGGTTCAATTGTGATTAAGTCTGTCAGCCTCCGACTTTCTGCTTTGGCTGCCATAAGAAACGGGGGGGGGGAGAGCGTGGGGGGGGAAAGCAAGCTGGAGGATTTTGAAGAAACTAAACTTAATCACCGAAGTGGCTATCGGGTCAACCGTCATTGCGTTCCTGATTGATGACAATGCCAGACGTGTGTTAAGGATATTGGTGTTGTGTTACCAACCAGCAGAGTAAATGCACAAGGAAACGTTGCTGAGAGCAATGAATAAGAGATATGCAAACTGGTTCATCAAAAGCTTACTTTATAGTAGAAAAAACAGTCTCATAGTCTTTAAACAAATTCCAGATCTTTGCCAGTAAATCAGTCCAGTAATTACAGAATCCTCTTACCAAACAAACATTAGTTGGTTAGAATAACAAACTCACTCTGGTTCACAAACCACGATGGTAGCATCCATCCAACCATGATTAGCAGATATCAACTCCTCTCAATGGTAGCTTATCATATCAGCTCCATACACAATGGCAGCATATCATAGCAGCTTCATCATCAAACTGAATACGTTACAATACCTTGCTTAAATACTCTCACAACCAGTCATTACCTAATTACAGCATGAGTCAGCATTACAATGAATACCTTTAAAGTAACATAATACATTTACAAATTAAAGTTACAGTACACATATATTGCCTGGACAACTTAGTTAGGCTCAAACCATATCCTACCAACGTGCTTCCACCTGACCTCTGGGAGACCTTTGGATTGGGTGATTGATGATGGACAGTGGGAGGGGATGCTTTCTATATGCTACTTTCGCGCCTATTGCTTTAGTTTCAGCTTTTCCTTGGTTGCGTTCATTTCATTTTCCAGTAAAAGTACATTACTCTATAAAATATGGAGTTTGGCTCATTCTTTCCTGGACTTTGAAGGAAGCACATCTGACATTAAACTGAAACTCAACGCCAGTCATCCCGGATAACCACCGAGGGGACTGTGATCCAGATCATGTCGGATCAGGAAACTGAAGAAGCACAAATGGGAGCATCAGGCTCTACGATACCTTCATTTCAAACAGAGAAAGAAACTGCCGAATGGTTGGAAAAACTCCGGCTGAGAGAGGAGCCTGAGGAAACCAGATGGTCGAAAGGAGTAGGAAGGCTGCCGGACTGGGGAGGGACCCCCCAGGATATAACCAGCTCCAGACCACATAAGAGAGAGGCGGTGTGGCTGCAAGAACAAAAGAAAAGCCTCATGTTGGCACAGGCATTGCAACTCCTCCGTGATGTTGAAGAAAGCCGGAAAAGCCGTGAGTCTTATGGGTTCCCTGTAGAGAAGGGAGGAGACGGCCCCAGGGGGGAGCCGGAAGAAACAGCCTGTGGGGGAGAGGATGAGGAAGCTGAGGAAAGAACATCTCAGACTTCTGGAGCTCAAGTGAGGGACGCAGCAGGTCAGGGACCCCCAGCCTTGCAGGCCCCTCCCCGCAGACATAAAAAACCAAAAATCCCCCCCTAACCAGGAAATATGATGGGAATCCGAAGACCTTGGGTTATTTTTTGACTCAAGTGTGGAACCACATGAAGGATTGGTGGGAGGACTACTTATCAGATGCTGCTCGAGTCACGAGCATATTAGAGGGAGCAGCAGCTGACTGGATGGTGGTCCTCCACAATAATGACTCCCCCTTGCTAAGAAACTACAACCAGTTCACGGGGGCTCTTAGGAGGCAGTTTGAAGACCACCTAGCTGAACGGAAAGAGAGACTTAGAATGAAAAGCATCCAGCAAGGCCGGAGATCAGTGGTAGAATATACCCAAGAATTCCGCGAGCTGGCACCCTACATGACAGGGTGGTCAGAAGTGGCTCTCCTAGAGAGTTTCAAAGATGGGCTGAATGAAGAGATATACAAGGATTGTAGAGGCCGGGGGGTCCCCGAGGACTTGCAGAGTTGGTATATAGCAGCTGAGGATGTGGAGATCGAGCTGGCCCAAAGCCGACTCCGAGGGGGGTGTGCTGGAGACCCGTCATCCTCCTTTCACCATAAAGGAGCACTTAAGATGGCCGAAGGGAAGGCGGAATTCAAACCAAAATCAAAGCCTTTCACCTGTTTCAAATGTGGGAAGGAAGGACATCGGGCTGCCAAATGTTT
Source organism: Pantherophis guttatus (assembly GCF_059756535.1). NCBI lineage: Eukaryota > Metazoa > Chordata > Lepidosauria > Squamata > Colubridae > Pantherophis > Pantherophis guttatus. The sequence goes on from NC_142066.1 coordinate 111,834,489, forward strand.
CTCAAAACCAGTACCTAAGACCACTCGTTTGGGACCAAGGAAGGCCGACAAAACACCCGCAAAAACCCGTGGCACCGCCCTGAAAGGAGAAGTCGTTGAGTTCACTCCCTGAAACAAGGGTGAGTTGGGAACTCCGACCATCGCCGACGACAGCTGGATGAACTCCAACTCCGACTCCGATGATCTGGTGAGTCACACAGAGAACCCCATGCTCATCCCCGTAGAAATAAGGGTGCCATCCACAGGGACACAAGCGCAGATATTAGCCCTACTAGACTCTGGGTGCACCAGGTGCATAATCAGCCCAAAGGTGGTGGAAAAGATGGGCCTGAGACTAAAAACGCTAAAAAGGCCCATTGCGTTCTGTCAGTTGGACGGATCAATTGCAGGAGGGGGCCCAGCCAGTTTTGTGACTGAACTCATTGAAATGCAGCTGGGGGATCACGTAGAGAGTCTCAGATTTATTGTGGCCCCTGGCATGGAACGACCCCTCATACTTGGACTGCCTTGGCTCCGTAGATGGAACCCATGGGTTAATTGGAAGACGGGGGTCTTGTGTATTCGCACCGGAAACCTGAGATTAGAGAGGGAACACCCCCCCCCTGAGGACAGGTCAGGGCCCGAAACTGTGGAAATGGCAGTAGGCCACATTGAAGGGGAGGAGAAGATTCCAAAAGAGTATTGGGATCTCCATGAAGTTTTTAGTGAAAAGGCCTCGGATGTACTGTCTCCCCACAGAGCTACGGATTGTACCATTGAAATACTCCCAGGTGTGAAACTTCCTAAGCCTACCCCATGACCCCTCGAGAATTAGGGGAATTGCGAAACTTTATTGATAAAAATCTAGAATGGGGGTTTATCCAACCTGCCAAACCAAAGGTGGGGGCACCGGTGTTTTTCCGAGAAAAGAAGGATGGTTCCTTTCACTTGGTAGTTGATTATAGGAACATAAATGCGATTTGTGTGGAAAACGTTACCCCCTACCACATGAAGGACATGCTATCTCACCTAGGAAAGGGAAAAATCTTCACCAAACTTGACTTACAGGAGACTTACTACCGAGTGAGAATTAAAAAGGGAGATGAATGGAAGACAGCATTTAGCTGCCCACTTGGATGTTTCCAGTTTAGAGTGCTCCCGTTTGGACTACAGGGAGCCCCTGCTGTGTTCATGCAATTGATTAATGAAGTACTGCATGAGCACCTATTTAAGGGGGTTCTGGTCTACTTGGACAACATCCTTATCTACTCAGAGAACATGGATGACCATGTGAAATTGGTGCGAACGGTCTTGAAAAAACTCAGGGTTGCTGAACTATATGCCAAACTTTCTAAGTGCGAATTCCATCAAAGCAAAATTGACTATCTTGGATATCGCATATCACATGAGGGGATAGAGATGGACCCTGGGAAGGTTCGGGCCATATTGGAATGGGCCGCCCCACGCACCCGCAAACAAGTTTCCTGGGATTTGCGAATTTCTATAGACAGTTTATCCCCTCATTTGCCAAAATAGCTCTGCCTATAACCAATCTTCTGAAAACTAAGGGTGAGGCAAAACCAAGGCCCTCACAACCTCTTGAATGGACTATGGACTGTCAAGCAGCTTTCAAAAAGTTGAAACGATTGTTTGCTGCTGAGCCGGTCCTTGAACATCCAGACATGGAAGAGCCTTTTGTAGTACAGGCAGACGCGAGTGACATGGTTGTGGGAGCAGTACTTCTGCAAAAGAACACAGAAGGGGAATTACAACCCTGTGCTTACACGTCCCATAAATTATCAGAAACCGAGAGGAGATGGGCGATATGGGAAAAAGAGGCTTTTGCGGTGCGATGGGCATTGTTAACGTGGAGACAATTTCTGGAAGAAGCAAAGCACCCTTTTGAAGTTTGGACTGATCACAAAAATCTGGAGGCGTTGAAAACACCACGTAAACTGTCACCAAAGCAAGCTCGTTGGGCCCAGCATTTCAACCATTTTAATTTCACTCTACGCTACATTCCTGGTGGAAAGAATTTCATGGCGGATGCACTCTCCAGACTGCCTCAATACAACAGTACCAAGAAAGAAGTGGTTCAACCCATCATCCCTTCGACTCAACTGGCAGCGCCAATGACTACCAGAGCACAGGGAAACAGGGTAGTATTGGAGATTACTGTTTGGAGCTCAATCTTGATGGGCTCAAGGTTCCTAGGCTTTCATCCTTCCTAAGTAGGCAAAATGAGGACTCAGATTGTTGGGGGCAATGACCTGACTCTGTAAAGTACATAGAGAGTGCTGTTATATAAATCTAAATGCTCTTGCTATTAAAGGGATGTAAAATTAATTTACATAAAGGTATGTAAATTAAGAGATGATTAATGGCCCCTATGATTAAGTTCATCCTTAACAAACAAGTTAACAAATGTCATTATTCAGGCAATATAAATCTGAAATTTCAATGTTTCTAGTTTAGGCAACATTAAAAAAGGATAAAACATCTTTATAGATAAATCTACTAATAGCTGATAACTAATTGATCCCTTATGTAAGAAGTTGTCATCTTCAGAACACCAGAAGATAGATTGTCATCATATTACCCAATTATGAAAAATAGTTTCATTTCTTGTTATGGTAGAAAGAGAATTTCTAATAAGGGGAACATTTGGCCGGTTTTAGCAATTCTCATATTTTTAGTGTACTTTCTAAATAACTAATTCTGGGCAGCTGATTTTATATTTCAATGATGGTGTTATCAGAACTAGATATCTGAGCTGAATTGCAGGCCAATATACTGTACAATCTAAACAATGCAGAGTTGGCTTCTCACCAATTTAAACTATCCCCTCTGTTGCAAAATTATCAAGTCATTGTCATTCCAGCAGCCGTTTCCTTTAATCCTCCAACCATAATTCAAAATGAATGTGCAGCATATTCTGTACTTGAAAGCTATATATCTAAAATATATTGATACTGATTTTTTTTTCAATGGCGTAGCTCCAACTATAACTTGAGTCAGGATACTTCAGTTACCATTATATTTTTCTTCACATATAGTACATTCAGTTGTTGGAATCATAAGCTCTTTTAATTATATCATATTTGCTTAGTTAGAAGTTTTAAATAAATTATGCTCCCTTGAAATTCCTCTTCAAATGCCTTTTAGAGAGCATTAACAATATATTTAAAAATGGCATAGGATTTGTTATTTTACCTTCCAGCAAAATCAGCTTTTAAAGTAAAAACAACAACAACAACAACAACCTGCTTTTGAAATATTCCTCTAAAATACTCATCTGAGTAATTCAATAGGTCCAGAAGGGAGAAAGCGGCAGAGACTTATCAGGGATTCAAATGGAGTGCTTTCATCTCTTGGCACATTAGTTCAATGAGGCTCTCTGTTCAGCAGATGGATTGGTATTTAAGCTCCCAGTGGACCACAGAATATTGCTCTTTTAGTTGTGTGCAGTAAAAAAATCCTGCCAGTTCCTCTTCAGAATGACTCACTGGGAAATGGCATCTAAAGAATGATCCAGTAAAAAATGTTTAAAGTGCAGTTTACAAAAGAGGCCACTTTTATTCACCTGATCTTAACAATTGTCTTAGTCTCCAATCAAAAAGACATCCAGTTTTGTTTTCTTCCTTTGCCAGGCTGTTGAGTGATAGCTTGCTTGCACTGTTGTAATGAGAGTTTTGTAATGGATGCTAATGTGATGCAACTTTAAAATAAATAGAAAAACATATCATACAGTAGTGGACAAAATTTTGGAAACTTTTTGGGAAAAGTGTATTTTCTAAAACTAGCTAATAACACCACTTTTTTGGAGTAGTACCATTGATACATAAAATTATGTATCAATGGAAAGATAATTAATAAAGAATGTAATGCAATAAATTTTATGAAGGATTTGCTATTAGAATAGCAGTTACAGTATAAAGAAGAAAAGTGAAACACAGAAAAAATGAGATATACAAAAATGATCACATCAGTTAATACTTAGTTGTGTAAACTTTAGCATGAATTACGGCCTTACAACGTCTTCCCATGGAGTGAAACAAGTCTTTTAGTTCTGCAGCTGTTATAATGTGAAACCAAGATTGAATGATTGCTTCTGTTAATTGGGTTTTATTGCTGGGTAACTTCTGACTAACAAGTTTCTTTAGTCGGCTCCATAGATTTTCAATTGGGTTTAAGGTCTGGGCTATTCCCAAGCCATTCCAGCAGTGGAATATGATTATCTTGAAACTCCAAAAAAAAAGTGGTGTTATTAGTCATGAAACCTCAAAAATACACTTTTCTGAAAAGGTTTCCATAATTTTGGCCACTACTGTATTGTTTGTATAACTTTTAACAAACTCATAACAAATAAATGATTTACAAAAGTTCACACTAATCCTGCAAAAAGGAAGATTATGTTACACTTCCAATCTTAATTATGTAATTAAGTAATTGAAGTAGGAAATCCTACTTCAATTTTATTGCTGGATGCAAAATGATCTTCAGAGATTGAGGACTATGTGAAAAGCTGTCCTATTTGTGCGTCAACGAAGGTGCAGCCTGGAAAACCGCTAGCCTTTTGCAGACCGTAGCTGATCCTGTCTGACTATGGGAGGGAATAGCCATGGACCTCATAGTAGACCTGCCAGAGAGCAACGGGCACATTGTCATATAGACACTCATAGAACTGTTCTCGAAACAGGCCCATTTCGTGCCGTGTGTTTGAATACAATTGGCACGGTGATTAGCATAACTGTTTATTGGTCACATCTACTGTCTCCATGGTGTGCCCCGGCATATCATCTCAGATAGGGGGGTGCAGTTCATTGCCAAGTTCTGGTATAACTTCATCTGCCTGATAGGCTCCTCCCAAGGCTTGAGCTCAGCATTCCATCCCAGCACCAATGGGGCCGTTGAAAGAGCAAATGCCATGGTTGAACACTATCTGAGATGCTACGTCTCCTATCAGCAGAAGGACTGGGCAGGCTCCTTCCCTTTGTGGTTCACCCCTTCCGGGTAGTGAATGGGATGGAATTTGTGCCCATGATTCCCAGGCTCTGAGAACCACGAAAGAGTGGGCAGATATGAAACTGGATGTTTGGGGAGCTGTGAAAATGGTGTTACAAAAAGCGACCAAGGCCTATAAGGTTTAGACCAGGGGTGAAATCCAGCAGGTTCTGACAGGCTGCAGGGCCCTGAGGTAAGCTGGTGCAGGGTACATGGGGCAGCTCCACCTCCCCCCCCAGCCTCACAGTGCACCATGTGGTATCCTGCCCCACCACAAGCAAGCAGAAGAAGTGGGCCTCCGGTACATGGGGGAAAAAAAGATTACCCCCTCCCAAATAAGCCCTAGGCCTGGTCTTATTTTTGGGGAAACAAGGGTATGTGTGTTGCCTAGGGACATTATTATATTAATTCACTTGTGTCCTGACTTAGGCAGGAATGGGCAATTAATTTTCCCAAGGGGCCACATTAAAAACTGATCTTTTAGGGTGGACCGACCCAATAGCTTCTGGCTACACACTGCCCACTCACTTGCAAGGCTTTCACATGGTCACTCCCTTCTCAAAGACTTTCTCTCCTTGCCTTCTTATGGCTGACAGCTGACTGAAGGAGAACATGGTGATTGCACAGAGCTGGACCTCACTCAGCTTCTTCTCCCACTCCCTGCAATTTGCTTATTTATATTTGATTTTTAATTTAAAATTCATCTCACATGGACTGGGTAGGGATAGCCAAAAGGACAGATATGGCTGGAGCCCATAAACTGCCTAAGTCTTGACTTGGATATACCTAAAAGATCTCATAACAGATGTTTTCAGAGGTTTTGGAAAATGTAATTATAGAAATTTGGATTTAGACTCATTAAATATTTATTTATTTGTTGCATGGTTAAAATACTATCTATTTCCATAGGTGTCAAAATAAGTTACAAAGCAATAGGATATATATAATGAAAATAAGAACAACAGCATCTAACTAAAAAGCAATCCATACAATATTAGGCTTTAAAAAGCTTGATAGAAAAACCAGGTTTAAGTGGATTAAGAAATGTAATCAGATTTGGGCAGATCTGAGCACCCCCATTTTTTTTTTTTAATTTGATTTATATGCCGCCCTTCTCTGGAGACTCAGGGTGGCTTACAGTGTGTTAAGCAATAGCCTTCATACTTTTGTATATTTTATACAAAGTCAGTTTATTGCCCCCACAAACTGGGTCCTCAATTTACTTACCTTAGAAAGGATGGAAGGCTGAGTTAACCTTGAGCCTGGCAAGATTCGAACTTACTTTACTTGCAGACAGTTGGTGTTAAATTACAGTGCCTTGTCTGCAGAGCTATCCAGGCTCCAATGAATCAACAACAACAACAACAAAAAAATGAGTTGCATTTTTAAACTATGTTTCCATATTGAAACAATAGTTTTTGTTGGAGAATGACTGGAGGATAATGAATCCTTAGGAGTTGATTTCTGCTACCTCCAGCTGTTCCATAGCATGTTATGTAACTAACCAAAAATGAGAGAATAATCGATTTGTCACAGGTATTACATTTCTTGATAGAGGAAGATATCTACTTGGAGAGAATACATAAAACACTCTAACCTACTCAGGGATTTTTTAATGAGGAGGGATATGCAAATGTTTTTTACAAATCAATGAAACTATCAGCTTTATTACAGGCAATGTTGTTTGTCTATAATTTTTTAAAAGCAGCACAGCTGGTTATGTAAATAATATTCTGGACATTTGTTTGTATTCATTTGATAATTATATAATCCTCAGTGAATAAAGAGCATCCTAATTTAAGACAAGAAGTGAGAACAGTAAATTTTAGCTATAATTTTGATAAAATTAAAACAGTGTAATTAGATCCTGTCTTTGAAATCATGCTTTAAAATAAAACACATTAAAGTGCGGAATTTTAATTATTTCTAACTGCATGAAAGGTATATTTCTAAAACTACTGCTATGCATTCCTAGGCAGATGATCACAGTATGTATTGTGACAAACCATTACAAATAATTATATACTGAAAGTTAGAAAATTTAGCAGTAGACAAAAGATAGAGATACAGGCTGTCTAACAAGGAGCCAGTTTCTCCCTCCTTTCCCCATCATCTTTCATAAGAAATAAAAGCATAGTGCATTTAATAATTTGGGGAAATGGTTTTTATAGGCCATATTACTATTATTCTATCTCCTTTTTAGTGCATATGACTGATAAATCGATTTAGCAGTAGTACTGCATTCATCAAAAATGGGAGTATGTGTGGATTGGCTAAAGAAATAATAGGTCGTATATCTATAGATAGAACAGAAAAGTACATATATATGTGTGTGTGTTGATGAGAATATAACATTATGCAGTAAAAAGAAAGAACAATTAAATACAATAATGTAACAGAAATAAATTAAGCACATCAGTGGTGCAGGAATACTTCCTAATGATTGCAGTCTCTCTTGAAGAAATCTAGCAGATTGCAAAGTAGACATGTCATTCATGTAGCCATTGCTCACAATAGTTGATTCTGGATAAGTAGATCAGCTACAAGAATCCTTTGAATGTAAAGGCCTAATAGGGCATGTTACTTCATCCAAAAGCAAGTTGTTTTAAGTCAGTTATTGAAAGCATAAGTATCTGATCTTGAGAAAATTAACAGCTTGTTTAAATATTTATTGATGGCATTTATCTTTGGTATACTGCAGCAGAAATAGGTTCTTCATTATAACCAAATGATCAGCCTTTGCCAACTTGCTTATATGACCAACTTGCTCATATGACCAACTTGCTCACTCTCTAGATATGTGAACTTGTGTACTCAGAGTTACCTAGCTTAGATTGTCAAAGGCCATTCTGGCTGAAAAGTCCTGCAGTTTTCCACATTTGGAAGGCAGCCAAATTGGGAAAGTTTTGAATGGCAACTCACAATTGGTTAGGCTGCTGGAAGCTAAAATTCAAAAGCATCAGCAGGACCCAGACTTATCTACCTGTTCACCAGAGCTATTGTGTCAATACAGTCTTTTTAATTTACTGATGTTGAAAGGCATTGTTATTACAGAAGAAATGAGGTCTTGTCATTAGGTAAAATGAAGGAATTACTGTGTTTCCCTGAAAATAAGACTTACTCTGAAAATAAGCCCTAGCCTGATTTTTAACCATGAGCCTAATATAAGCCCTACCCAAAAATAAGCCCCAATGAAGGGGGTGGCCGTGTGTACGTGCGGCGAGCATGCGCAGGCTGGTGGTGTCCAGCCGCAGCCTGTAAGTACAGGTGAGTTGATTACCTGTCCAAGCAGGTGGAGGCAGAAGTGGGGAGTTGGCACGTGATCTGGATGTGCTACACAGATCACTGGAAAGCCGAGAGTCAGTGGACTGGAGCAGCAGGTGGCTGTGGCAGACTTGGCTTCACATAGTGGCACTGGCAGCAGATGGAGGCAGAGGCACAGGGGGAAGCCAGGCAATCCGGACATGCTGCTCAGGCCATGGAAAAGCTGAGAGTCAGTGTCAGCACAGAGAGTCAGCATGGCACTTCAGGATCACCTGCCTTCTGCTCCGTGCCTCTGACTCCATCTGCTGATGATGTTGCCATGTGAAGACGAGTCTCCCATGTCTGGCTGTCTGCTCCGGCCCATTGACACTCTGATTTTCCATGGCCTATGTGGCGCATCCAGATCACCTGCCTCCCCCCATGCCCTTGCCTCCATCTGCTATTTGGACAGGGAATCAGTTCTCTTGCGCTGTGTGGACTAAGAGTGTGTTGACTAAGAGACTAACAGGCTGCAGCTGCTGCCAGATACCATCGGTCCCTGTGCGCTTGCTGCCTCTTTTGAATGTGCTGAGGGGCAAGGCACCCATCCAGGTTGATCACCTTGAAATCATGTTTCCCTGAAAATAAACCCTAGTGTTTATTTTGGAGCCCCAAAACATATAAGACCAGGTCTTATTTTCAGGGAAACATGGTACTTTAGGCTATAGGTTTGGGCTATGGTGAAAGCGATATAATTATTTGGTTTTTCATTGTACCCATTCTTTTGCGAGTGCTGTTGAAAAGTATTTTAAGTTTCATATGGCAGAATGACTTCACCAGAATCTTACAGGCAGCAACATATCTCCTTCCTCCAAACAAAACACTGTTTATTCCAATACTTGATTTTAAATGAAAAAATCAGGAGAAAATGATGTCCTTATTTATTTACATCAAATGTTAAATGAAATAAACATATTTGTTCACTGAAAACATAATCAACACAATTAAAACACAATGTCTCTGGCTCAGTAACATGAGGTCATTTTTTAAAATGTGGAAGGTACTAATGTGCTTATTGATATATATTTGGCAAGTGATCTTTATATGAGCAATATAATCCAGATACAGTAACAGACATAGAAGAGAAGGATAAATTGCATGTAAAACAGTAGCAATGGCTTATTTCATAGACTCTATTAAGCCTGTTTGTACTTAGCCATGATTTGTCAAACCACAATAATATTAATTTATAAACTGTTATTTTCATATTATAAGGCTGAGTTTCCAAAATTTGAAAAACAGAACCAAACAAGTCATATTATCCTGTGTAAATCCAGCTAGAATGTTGTTTTTATGGTTTCCATTGCTAAATGGATTATTAAAGATATAGCCTTAAAATGTGAGTTTTAGGATCCACATTAACTTTCATGAGTGAACTCATTAAAGCAGGCTGCTTTAATAATAGGAACAATTCTTTCATGAAACCTTAATTGCTTCTGAATTTTGAAGTATGCATAGCCCTGGAAGTTTTATTATCTTTCCATAACACAAGGCACAGAAAAAGATAACTAATATTGAAAAGAGCAAAATTCAGAAACCACGAACCACAAAGATGTATTTGCTGTGGTTCCACAATAGAGTGGTTTAGGTATTTATAAATCACAAATATCAGTATTTATTCAATATACTACAAATATTCATAGTGAACACGCTCCCAAGAAACACTGGATGTGTCATGGGTTTTATTGTGCATGCTTTTTAAATTATTAAATAATGCTTTTTATGAGGTATACATGAAGGGATTATTTTGGGAAATGGTACAGACCAGCAATAAATATACTGGTGTTATTATCTTTGTGTTTTCTAAAGACTTTCATTACAATAAAAAAGTTACTTATTTCCTATTAGCCCTATTAGTAAATCTATGCTATTTTATGCATGGACTTATGTGCGTTTCTCTACTCTTTTTGGTTGCTTGAGTTTACACCAGAGTCTTCAGCTGCCATTTAGCCATCCTCAAGTGGGCTTCTGTTGCTGTCAGGTGCTATTCTAAACTGCTGCTAAGCATTGCCTTGGCAGGTTTTCAGTCTGTGGTGAGATGAGAAAAGGAAAGAGTTTTACCAGCTGCTGACTGGTTGTAGCTTCTAAGCATTGCTGCTAGTGATAAAGCTCCTTCTCCTTTATGCTGCTGATTTCATGAAGTCCACTCTTTCAGCTGCAAGTCCTTTCTTTTTACTCTTCTGAAGAACATAAATCTGCCAAAACAATCTACACACCCACATTCTGCTACTCAGCATTTTCCTTTTATAATTATAAACCATGTGTGGCACAACACTCTGCAGGGTTCCTTAAAATCCCAGAGGAGAAAACAAAGGGACAGAAGGCCTTCTGTTGGCCACTGCAAGGCTTGCCTTCCACAGTATCCTGGCAGAAGAATAGGAAGAACAATGTAGAGTTTTCTGGACTCCAGGTTCTCTATAACCTGATGTTGAAAGAACTAGAAGAAATTAAAAAAGAGGAATCTGCTAACCATCTGAGAACTGAGGTATTTGGGCTAGTGGGTAAGGTTCTAAGCTAGAAAAAAACAGACCGTGACTTCTAGTCCTGTCTTAGCATGAAAGCTGCTAGGCTTGGGCCAATCACTGTCTCCCAGCCCAACTCACTTCACAGGGTTGGTTTTGTGGGGAAAATAGGAGGAGAAAGTATGTTGAATATGTTCACCACCTTGAGTTATTTGTAAAAACAATAAAGATGGGATATAAACAAATAAATAAAAAATAAACTTAGGGCTCAACATAAGATCCAACAGCCCAGGATACTAATCGGAATGAAACATGTTAGGGCTACGCAAACCTCAGAATGTTAAACAGTATTTTAGAAATGAAATTGCAAACCATGGGCAGGAATGCATTTGTGATAGGAAGAAACTGGATAGAAAACAATATCATCTGTTCTTGTACCCAAGAAAGAATGGATGGTCTGGTACTGCCAATTGGGAAGCAGGATCAAGAAAAACACTGCCTAAGGTAACTTTTGAAAAAATTGCCTATAAGAAAAATTGTTCCAAAATGATTATCTTTGGCAAACAGTGCATTAAAATAGTTTTATATGTGCCTTATTTTGCAGATCAATCAGTGACTATATAAGTGGAAAAACACTTCTAAAATGAACTCTTAGCCAGAAAAGTCTTTTATAAAACATGGTTCTGAAAAGAAAATAGGCCTGCATTTTCTAAGCTAATGTTTCCTTTTATATCCCCCAAGTATTGAAATATAAAAGTAGGTCAACAAGGCTATTTATACAGTTCACTCCATAGTGTAGTTTAAATTAATGTTTGTGACAAATGTTTGACATGATATGCTTTGGGTTTTTCCTTTTATAGTGAGCTACTTAAATTTAGCATTGTTTAAATAAGCTGTTATATACTAGCCTTGGGGCAAGTATTGGATCTTTTAGTCAGTTTTTTTTTTTTTTACTCCTGTGCTCTTTGAGTTGACATAGATACTTTTTATCACAAAGTAAGAGCGCTCCAATTTAAATTCCTGTTTCATTTACAGGATAGATTTAAACTTGAAAAATCTTTGATTTCCTTTTCATCTTTTCACTTCTTTATATGACTTATTCCCATGGTTCCAGAAAATATGGATATATTAGAAAAAACTAGAAAAAATGTTCTGTTAATTGTAAACTAATAAAACTATTCTAACCAGATGTGGTTGGCCATGGTGGCTAGGAATACTGAATTTGTATTCCAGTCCAACCAGATGGCATCAAGATTTATTAATATCTTTAAGTCAGGGGACAAATTAAAACATTAGCTCTATAGTACATCCATCTCAAGGATAGCAAAGGGGAAAAAAAGGCCAGTATGTGTTTGTCCTTGATTGTATTGATCATGTCAAGTGGTGGAAAATGCTCAGAAAAATGGGAATCCCAGAATCACTTATTGTCCTCATGAGAAAATTATATACAGCTCAAGAAACCACAGTATGGACAGACCATGGTGAAACAGACTTGATCCAGGTTGGCAAAGGAATGTGACATGGCTGCATACTCTCCCAAGATGCTAACTATTTATTAAGGGAAACTGGATTGGAAGAAGGTGATCATAATTTTAAAATTAGAGAAAGAAACCAAAATAACCTACTCTATGGTAACAACACTGCTGTGGTAAATGAAAAATTCAAAAGATCTATAAATCCTAGTACAAAAAGCATAGAGCACAGTGGAAAAATGGGATTAAAATTAAATATAAAGAATACAAACCAATGACAACCTGTAGAACATTCAGCCTTAGAATCGACAATGAAGATATCAAAGTGGTAGATAGTTGATCCCTTCAGACATTCAAGACTCTATTAATATAACCTTACAATAGACTTAGAGATAGTACACCTATTTGTACTTTTTGTCTGGATTACCTTGCAAGGCTAATATCAATCTTGCAACACTGAAAGTACTCTTTCCTTCCTTTACTTTCAGTCTCCCCCAAACTAGGAAGGTTTCCTATTGAGATGCCTTTATTGCTCTTCCTTTTGAGTCAGTCTTGACTCCTGGTGACCACCTGGACAAATCCAGGCAACTTTTTAATAGTATTTTGAAATTATCTTTTTCTTAGGGCAAGACTGAACGATTGGCCCAAAGTTACTTGCCAGACATTATGCCCAACACAGAACTTGGTCTACCACTCTGAGGTCTGATGCCTCACTTTATCAAAAATGGGTCTAAGATGAATTATACTTCAGATGATATCAATATTCAGTAAAAATACATTTTAAAGTTAGTGTTGATAATAAATTCAATTTGGATAGCAGCTTGTTTGAAAGTTATTTAAATGTCAGATTTTGCATTTTCACTTTGTTCTTTTTATTAACTTGTGAAGTTAACACTATTACTTTTAGGCAAGTTGAGAAAAGGGTGTTTTCTCCCCATCAGCCAGTTGATTTTCACCACTTCTCTTTCTGTGCTTTAAATTGGAAAATGCCATTTTTGAGTAACGATCACAATGCTTAAATATGCCTTTTCTCATGCCACTTCAAATTATTAGCACCACATCAGATTATGAGTCCCAGGTAGCTTTTTGAAACCAACATATATAAAACAGAAGCAATGAGAATTTATCTCAGTTTTAATTTGAATGTAACTATGATCCTTTAAACATCTTGTTATTGCTTAGAGTATTTTTTTAAATAGCAGGACTAACACATTCACAAACAAACAGATAGATGTACACATGCACACATACATACATGCATAAGTTTACAAATAAAATCTCTAATGTAAAGGTGGCTAAATACAAAAAACATATATTTCCCCCATATTTATGAGGTTTTTGAAAATAAGCTCTGAAGTTTCCAGTTAAATTCATAAAAAATAATAAACAATTACTGTATATTTTCTAAGATGATTTTTCCCATTTTTAGGAAAACCTGAAGAGCACCCATCTTCAGGGACATTGGAAATCTGGTGTTTCCATCCAGAATTTCAATTTTCAAGATGTGAGGCAGAGGTGGTATTCAGCCAGTTTGGACCAGTTCGGGAGAACCGGTAGCGGAAATTTTGAGTAGTTTGGAGAACTGGCAAATTACACCACTGGCTGGCTCCGCCCACCCCACCCTATCCTGCCCTATATATCTTCGCCCCACCTTTGCCACGTGGCCCAGCTAATCTCTGCACCTCGCCACTGTGCCTCGCCTGCTCTGCTCACCAAAGGTAAGCATGCTGCCCACTCGCCCTTTGCCTTGGGCTGTGGCCCGGGGACACACCTTTCCCTGGCTCCGTCCTTGCTCTGGAACGTCTGCCTGCATGCCATCACCCCCTCTCCCCTCAAACTATGCCCCCCTGGGCAGAAACAATATATTCGGCCTGTGGCCTGTCATGCTAGGCCAAAGGGCCACAGGCAGGGTGATGTGGGTGCAGGAGGGCTGAAGCGGTTTGGGAATGGACCGGACGGTTGTTCTTACCTGCAAGCAGTCCCATTGTTGTGGCTCCGTTACCTGAGCCTGTGTTATCAGCAGGAGAGGACTCCGAGAGTGAAGGAGAGGAGTTGGCAAGGCCTCCCTCTCCAGGACCCTCCTCTCTGGCAATGCCTTCGGTGTCCGCCAAAGATCAAGAGATAGGCCTGGAGCCAAGCATGTCCACGCAGCCACAGGTGGACAGTAATGAGGAAGATGAGTCTTGGCTGGATCCTCGGCAGCGTCGCAGAGATAAGCGCGCACAACAGAAGAAGAGGCGTGCCAGGGATTAGGCTGAGTCATTGGACCACACCCCACAGGGTATAAAAGAGGGTGTGGTGGCCAGTTCAGCTCTGTGACAAGCAAAAAACGGATATCGGACGACCTTCTTTGTATTTACTGGACTTTGTTGATTATTATGTATTGGCTTTGTTCCCAGACAAAGAGAGAAACTCCCCCCTCGTGAGTAAAGAATACCTGGCAGCCAGCCACTGAGTTGCTGCCAATTCTGATATCAGATAAACTGTTGTTGGCTGAGTACTTTAACTGTTGCCTGTCTGTGGGGGTGCGTGTGTGAGACGGGGACAGAACACCCATCTGGAAAGCACTGCCGTGGAAATCTTGTAGCCGCTTCTTCTGTCTGAGCCTCGGTTGCTCACAGAGACGCTCTATGTGCTCTCTGGGTTGGTAGCTGCTTCTCTCCACTGCTGCTCTTGCTGGGAGAGTTTCTTGTGCAATTTAGCAGCTGTGAGCTGCCGCTTTCCTCTAAGTCCCATCCTGAAAGTGCTGTGGCTGAGAGAAACAGCATTCAACATGGCTGCTGCTTCTCTCTGCCACAGCACTGTCCAGATGGGACTTAAAGGAAAGTGGTGGCTTGCAGCTGCTAAATTGCATAAGACGCTCTCTCAGCAATGCAGAGAGAAGAAGACACTGCCCCAGAGAGCAGAGATGGAGGGAAACAGGCCCTGAAAGGCTGCTCAGTCAAGCCTCACCGTGTGGCAGAAGCCGTGCACATGTGCATGCACTCACATTTTTGGCAAACCAATGGTGAAATTATTGAAACCCACCAGCATATCCTGATGTAAGGATATGCTTAAATTAAGATTTATCTGCTCTGCTAAGCAACCCAATCACAATTTAGGCAGTAACAACTTTTGGAGACCAGGAATGAATAATGTTGTCATGAAGTCACCTGCCATCATTGCATGTATATTTCTATGATAAAATTTAAAAAGTATGTCATTGTTGACTCTATCTTATCATTAGCATGTCTATAGATACTCTCAGTCATCCAGGCCATGGTTTTCCCAAAGGTGTTTTTCAAAAGGCAACTGGGCTTCATTTTTTTCTTTCTCTTCTCAAGCTTCTTCAGTTCTGACTGTCAGAACTGAAGAAGTTTTTTAGATGAGAAGTGAAACGTCTTCAAGGAAAAACAAAGTCAAGCTGCCTTTTGAAAAAGCACCTTTGGGATTATCATAAGCATACATTCTTGAAAAATAAAGATTTATTGGAAAAATATTTTGATTGAAAAAGCAGTGTTTCCGATGCTGGAAAAATTTTAAATTTATAATTTTATATACATGTAGGTCTAAGTACATTTTTTAGCTTTTTTTTTTCCACAGAAAGAAAGTTAATCAGTTAGTTTTCTCCCATTTGTCTTCTCCTTTCAATTGTCTATATCTTCTTTTGGTAACCTACTTCTAAGTTGCCTTTTTTCCATTATGCTTTTCCTGCTTTAGCTTACATTATTCAGAAAAGAAGTGTAAATTAAAACATTTTTTAATTTTTAAAACTGATTAATGTTTCTGTGTGTTTTTATTTTTGGGATAATTATATGCACAAATATAGAAAGACTTGGCAATATTTACACTGGAGGAACAGTTGGTGAAGATAATAGAACTTGCTGAGATTGACAATTTGATTTTTTTGATTAGAGAAAAGGTGGTATCTACATTTATTGCTGACAGGAAACTACTTAAAGTGAAAATAGAAAAATATGAACATGATTTTTGATGGTTAATAATAAAATATTATAGAAAGAAGAGGGATATAATGCAGTCAATTATCTGTAATCATAGAATATGAAATACATTTATAATTGTATTCATAACTGCTATAAAGAAGAATTGAAGCCACTTATTTGTATCTTTTTTCTTGCTTTTCTATTTTTCTTTTATTTCTTGAAATTTTAGCTTTCTTTGATTTCTTTCATCTTTTTCTACCTTATTGAATACAGTATAATTTTGTATTAGTTTTAAATTTTGCTGTTAAAAGTTTTAATAAAATTATATAGAGTACATGGAAGCTGGCTAGAGGCCTTTTGAGAGTCATTATCTATCCTATATTTGAAAAGTTGAAAAACATACATTTACCAATCCACACTGGACCAGCATGGTAGATAATGATTTATAAGCTTAAGTCAAGGGGATTCATCCTGTGGTAAATTGATTCAGGATTACAGCAACAATAATACACATACAGACAGTATTTGTTTATGCCACTTTAGAATGAAGTCAACACAAATGCAAGACAAAACCAGCTTCATGTGATATAGATATGCCCTTAGAAAGAGACTGAAGACCTTGGAAAGGGCTGATTTATATTTTAAATTAATTAGAAAATCTGGTATTTTTAGAAGTGCTATTTTTAAAATGTATATATGTTTTTCTATCATTGTAAATTTAAACTGCAAACATTTTTCTTTCCAGTAAAAGGAAAGTGAGAACATTTATCTTTATAAATATCTCATTGACATACTCAGTCCTTTCCAATTATATTTTTCATTCTATGCTTCTGAAAAATTATCTGCCTGGTCACACTTGTTTTTAAGTAAATGGCATAGACTTTTGCAGCTCTAGATAGCCAGGGCATCAATATTGATGATGAGAAATTCTTATATCCATCTACTAGCAGCTTTTATTCCAATCGGAAAAAATGACTTTCAGGGTAAATAAAGGATAAATGGCAGAGAATTTGTGCCTTTTCTTCAGATTCCATGATTTATTTATTTATTTATTGGAATTTGTCAAACAAAAACCAGAACAAGAATAAGAGAATAAAAATACAATAACAGGGATAATAGGCACTTTAGTGCACTTAGGCATGCCCCGTCTACTGACCACTTAAGTATGAAGTAATGTCCACGTAAGTCAATTTGTGACTGAAACTGTGAAAATTTGTAGCTGAGACAACTGAATCAGGTAGGGCATTCCAGACTTTGACAACTCTATTACAGAAATCATATTTTTTACAGTCAAGTTTAGAATGATTTACATTGAGTTTAAAGCGGTTGTTCGTGCACGTATTATTGCGATTAAAACAGAAAAAGTCATTTACAGGTAAAACATTACTACGTATAATTTTGTATGCAATACCTAAGTCTGACCAAAAGTGACGCAATTCTAAGTTATCCAAATGAGAATTTCAAGCCTAGTAGCATAGGGAATTCTATTGTTTACAGAAGAGTGCAAGACTTTTCTCGTGAAGTACTTCTGAACCTGCTCGATTGTACTGATATCAGATATATGGTGGGGATTCCAAACAGTTGAACAATACTCTAAGATTGGTCTAGCATAAGTTTCATAAGCTCTAATTAGCAATACAATGTTTACAGAAAAAAAGCTTCGCAAAATTAAGTTTACAACTCTTAATGCTTTTTTAGCAACGCTGTTATAGTGAGCTTTGGAGCATAAATCATCAGAGATAAGTACACCTAGGTCCTTAACAAAGTGAGGATCATCTGCTAGATCAATGCCACTTAGCTTATACTTGACATTCTGATTACGCTTACCAATATGTAAGACAGAGTATTTATTAATCAAAATTTGAAGTTGCCAAATAGATGACCATTCAGACACATAGTCAAGTTCACTTTACAAAACAACAGAATTATCTGTAGGATTGAATAATTTTACGTAATCAGCAAAAAGAATGCAATTGCTTTTAAGTTGATCACATAAATTGTTGATATAGAGCAAAAAAAGTGTGGGACCTAAAAACGCTGCCTTGCAGAACACCACTGTTAACTGATGCAGGATTAGACAGCGAGTTCCCTATTTTGACTTTCTGCAGTCCATTAGACAGGAAAGCAGCAATCCACTTGTGCAAAGGTCCAGAAATGCCATAAGAATTTAATTTCAACAGCAGTTTATCATGTACTACTGTATCAAAAACCTTACAAAAATCTATGTAAAATGATAAATGGGAAACAGAATCAGCTCTCTGAGTCATAGATAGTTATCCTAAATCCTGAAGGCATTATCTTCATTATCATCAGGCTATTTGGGTGTTTTGGCTGGGTGTTAATACTGGCATTTTAAACTTCACTTGAATGAAACAGATTCTGACTTGCATGATTCTGTTAATCTAGCCATACAGTAAAGTAGAATTAGTTTATCTTGTCATGTTTCCCTCTGGTTTACTTGGAAGGTCTGTCAGGAAGTGGAGGCAGGAAATTTGTTTGATTTATGATATAATTGGCCAATTTCCCCCCCTTATTCTTCTTTTAAAATGATTTTCATTATTATATTCCACTAAATGATAAACACTGATCTAATTTTCCTATTAATTTTATAATATAAAAATGTACTAAACATTAATGAAATTTATCAGAAAACAGGCAGATCACTAAGGAATCAATGGGATGGAGACATAAGCACCACTAGAAATCAACAAAATATGTTCTCCACATACAAAATGAAATATATAACTTCACATCATATCATATAATGTAAACCCTGATCCTTTGCACTTGATGTAGGCATAAGTCTCTTTGCATAATGACATTATGATGCACATTGCATCACTTGCTCTGTTCACCCAGCAGATGCCAATGTGTAAAGCAGGCATCCATCACAGTTACTATTTCTCCAAGGGATAAGTGGATAGGTAACAAAGGGCACAATGCTTAGCACATGCATATTGTCAAGCAAAAAAAGTGTTTTCAAGCATAAGTGTTTTCATCTGCAGCTCTCTTGACAGCAACAGCACATGCATTTTTATTCTTACTTCTTGTTCCTCAGTTTTAAGTTTTATACCCAATAGTCATATTCTAAACAGTTATACAGATAGTCTTTGACTTTCAACAGTTCATTTAATGACTGTTCAAAGTTACAACAGCACTGAAAAAAGTTACAACAGTTTTTCACACTTATGATGTTGCAGCATCCCCATGGTCATGTGTTCAGAATTCAGACACTTGGCAACTGACTCATATTTATGACAGTCGCAATATCCCAGGATCATGTGATCATCTTTTGCAATCTTCTGACAAGCAAAATCTATGGGAAAATCTGTTTCACTTAATCATCTTGTCACTGATTTAGCAACTGCAGCAATTCACTTAATAACTGCATCAAGAAAGGCCATAAAATGGGACAAAATTAATTTAACAACAGTCTCACTTAGCAACAGAAATTTTAGGCTCAATTGTGGTAATAATCCAAAATAGATAGTACTTAAAAAATAGTTCTGCTGAGCTTCCATTTTGATTTGAAATATGAAGTCTCAATTATTTCAGACTTCTTTTCATGACCCGCTTAGCTTTTTTCTATGATTAGAAAGGAGAATAAAACCAACTTGCCTATGTTTATGTAATCATTCAATTTATATTCTGCTTTCATTAAGAAATATCAAGGCCATGTGCATTGCATTCTGCCTTCTAATTTAACCTTACAAAACAACCATGTTAAGATGGGTTGAGTTGAGATATAGTGCCTGTTCCCAAAGCCATTCTATGACCTTTGTGCTGTGGATGAACCTGTCATAGGCCACTATTTTAATCACAGGAACCATTGCCCATTTTGCATGTAGCTGAATGAAAAAAATAAAGCTTATCTCCATATACTGATGCCACTCAATTTAACCATACTCTAGAATATGTTATGCTTATATAACATATAATGTTATGCTTATATAACATATAATGTTATGCTTATATAAAACTTGAATAATTGCATATACATTAGAATTTTAGTACCTGTTTGATTGTGATATGCAAATAGCAAGGAGGAGACACAATGTGTGAATTTGGGTTCTTAGTTAATCTTTCAAGCAATGGAGATTAATGATATTTGCCTCAGTGGTATAAAGTTACCCTGCAATTATCTATTCATCCATCTAATTCTCCCATCTCCCCTCTTGTTCAATTAAAAAATTGCAAAATTTCATTTGTTAAAGTCTCTGCAACAATGATGAAAGAAACTTAAATTACTAAGTTCTGACTTGATGCACATTCATAAGATTTTTTTTAGGAATTGATCCTAAAGATGTAATTATTCTTTTTCTTTTTGTAAGAAATACAATTCTATATAAATATACTGAGAATGTATTCATTCAATTTTTAGTGGTGCAAATCATGAATATTTGCAGTAAGAAAATATTCCATTAACATTTCTGTTTTATTATTAAACAGTGGTCTTTCAAATTTTCTTCTAAATTAATATAGTACATGCCAAACTTGAACAAAGCATCAGATGTTAACAGTTATTATTTCTTTCTATATTGTTTAAATTGTACACCCACCCACAGACACACCCACATACCCACATATGTCACATACTGACAAATGATTTAACATCGTATGTCAGCTTCTGTGAAGACCTATGTGTACCCACCAGGAACTTGCAAATATACAGTAACAACAAACCTTGGTTCACAGCTAAACTTAAGCAGCTATGTCATTCCAAAGAGGAAGCCTACAGAAAAGGTGATAAAATGCTGTACAATCAGGTCAGAAATGTATTAACAAGGGAGATCAGAGCAGCAAAAAGAAGCTACTCTGAAAAGCTAAGAAATCAGTTCTCAACAAATGAACCAGCAAACATGTGGAAAACTCTTTAATGAAACACCGGTTATGGCAAACCTCCTTCCCAGGCTGAAGGAAATCAGCAACTGGCAGATGACCTGAACGTGTTTTACAGCAGGTTTGAAAGGAAACTACAGCCACATATCTCCACAACCCCCATCTTAGACACACCAACAACAGCCAAACCTCCTACAACTGACCCCATCCCATTGGGTTCACAACCCCTAGTGATCACAGAAAAGGAAGTGCAAGACCTATTTCACAGACAAAAGCCAGAAAAGCTCCAGGCCCAGACAAGATAACTCCTTCTTGCTTAAAAGTCTGTGCTGACAAATTGGCCCCCATCTTCACCCATATGTTCAATAAATCACTAGAGATGTGCTATGTTCCTTCTTGCTTCAAATGCTTTACTATCATCCCAGTGCTGAAGAAGCCCACCATCAAGGAACTGAACGACTACAGACCAGTTGCTCTAATGTCTGTAGTCATGAAACCCTTTGAAAGGCTAGTGCTGTCCCACTTGAAAACTATCACCGATCCGCTGTTAGACCCCTTGTAATTTGCATACTGAGAAAATAGATTGACAGATGATGCTGTTAATATGGTTGTGCACTACATCCTACAACATCCTGAATCTCCAAAGACCTATGCAAGGGTCCTCTTTGTAGACTTTAGTGCAGCATTCAACACCATCATTCCGGACACACTTCTAAACTAAGCTAAACAGCTACAGATACCTGAATACACTGCAAGTGGATCATAAGCTTCCTAACAAACAGGAAGCAGCAGGTGAAGCGAAGCAGGATCACATCAGATACCTGTACAATTAGCACAGGGCCCCCCACCAAGGCTGTGTGCTCTCCCCACTTTTCTTCTCTCTGTATACCAATGACTGCATCTCTAATGATCCATCTGTTAAACTACTGAAGTTCGCAGATGACACAACAATGATCGGTCTCATTTGAGACAATGATGAATCTGCATATAGATGGGAGGTTGAACAACTAGCCTCGTGCTGTGACTGGAACAATCTGGAACTGAGCACACTCAAAACCATAGAAATGGTGGTAGACTTTAGGAGAAACCCTTCCATACTTCCACCTCTCACAATATTAGACAACACAGTATCAACAGTAGAGACCTTCAAATTTCTAGGTTCTACCATATCGCAAGATCTAAAATGGACAGCTAACATAAAAATGTCATCAAAAAAGCACAACAAAGAATGTTCTTTCTGTGCCAACTCAGAAAGCTCAAACTGGCCAAGGAGCTGCTGATATAGTTCTACAGAGGAATTATTGAGTCTGTCATCTGAACCTCTATAACTGTCTGGTTTGGCTTTGCAACCCAACAAGACAGACACAGACTTCAGAGGACAATTAGAATTGCAGAAAAAACAATTGCTACCAACCTGATAGCATTGAGGACCTGTATACTGCACGTGTCAAAAAGAGAGCTCTGAAAATATTTACAGACCCCTCACATCCTGGACATAAACTGTTTCAACTCCTACCCTCAAAACGACGCTATAGAGCACTGCACACCAGAACAACTCGACACTAGAACAGTTTTTTCCCGAATGCCATCACTCTGCTAAACAAATAATTCCCTCAACACTGTCAAACTATTTACTAAGTCTGCATTACTATTAATCTTCTCATCGTTCCCACCACCCATCTCCTTCCACTTACGTATGACTGTAATTTTGTTGCTTGTATCCTAAGATTTATATTGATATTGTTTCCGGATTGCTTATTTATACCCTATGACTATCATTAAGTGTTGTACCTTATGATTCTTGATGTATATTTTCTTTTATGTACATTGAGAGCATATGCACCAAGACAAATTCCTTGTGTGTCCAATCACACTTGGCCAATAAAAAATTCTATTCTATTCTATTCTATTCTATTCTATTCTATTCTATTCTATTCTATTCTATTCTATTCTATTCTATTCTCACACATATATAGATACAACCAATGAATAATTCTTCTAAAAATGGAAAATAGAACTTCCAAGTAAATATACAAAAGTTTGTATGTTAAAAATGATATATAATCTCAAATATTAGGCTCAGAATTTATTGAGAACTCCCTCTATAAAGGGCAGTCCAATGGCTCAATGGTTAAGACTCTGGGCTTGTTGACTGGAAAACGGACAACCCAGGTTTAAATCCCAAGTGTAACATGGCAGAGTGAGTGCCTTTCTCCACCTGACTCCTGCCCATCTAGCAGTTCAAAAGAATGCAAATGCATGCAGTTAAATACATACCACTTTGGTGGGGAGGAAGCAGCACTATGCTATATCATGCAGGCCACATGACCATGGAAATGTCTTTGCACTGGCTTCGAAACAGAGATGATCATTGCCCACTATAATTGGCAATTACTACCCTATTTCCCCCAAAATAAGACACCTCCTGATAATAAGACCAATTGGGCTTTTGAGCGCAATAAGACCAAGCACTTATTTCAGAGTTCAAAAAAATATAAGACAGGGTCTTATTTTCAGGGAAACATGGTAGCAGAGTAAAATTTGCAGGGATCCCTTCCCTTCCCTTCCCCTTCCCCTTCCCCTTCCCCTTCCCCTTCCCTTCTTTCCCTTCCCTCTATATGAATGGAAGTTTTTTACACAGCCAAGGAACTTCTACATTGAACTTAAAACCAGATTCTTATTAATATTTTTAGGTCTTTTTACTACTAGTAGAGATGTAATGCTAACCCAATGGATTGCTTTTAGGGTTGCCAGGTCTGCTTCCAAAAAATAGCGGACAATTGGGGGGGGGCTTAAGTAGTAAAAAAATTTAAAAAAATTTACAATTAAATTATATATTTTCTTACAAACATTTTAACATGTATTAAAATAATCACTTCAAAACTTTACTTAAAATTCAAAACATCAAATATATTATAATAATACGTAAAATATTAAATTACATTTTACTTTGCTGTCGTGTGTATTTTTTATTTGACTGCGCAGCTTTGATCAATTCTTTGTGTTTAAGCAATAATTCTTTCATTTCAGTACAACGTTGAGAAATATTAAAAAATATACAAAGTTCACTTCGAACTGATGGTACAAGCAGTCGGTTACGTTCGTCAGTCCACAAATTTCCCATGACACTGAAAATTCGTTCAACGTTTGCATTTGATACCGGAATTGATGCACAATACTGGAACAGTTTCAGTAAACTCGGAGCTGGCTCTTTCTTGAAAAGTACGTCCACTTATTAAGGGATGAATCGCCCTGCAGATGAACATAAACTTCTTCTAAGGCAGAAATTTCATCGAAGAAAGTGTTGGGTGGAAGTTCTTCTTGCCATGGTGATAATAACCAGATGTTCGTCATTTCTTCTAAAGTTGGAGGATTATTGCGATCAATTAGATTGAAACAATTTAGCATCTCATATACTGAATCGGTGAAATTATACCACTTTCTAGGTACGCAATGGCTCTTTGATACACGTTGATGGCTTCTTTCTTGAACTTTTGCACGTCATTCTCAGGCAAATGTTTTTTACGTAAGGCAAATAAAACTTTCATTCCAAAAAACTGCTCATCGTATTTTTTTTGCAAAGAATCATGCAGCTTACACATGATAATATGAAGATCACATGCAAGAATTTTCTTGCTTTCCAGCTTCAGTAGGGTGTCTTGCATTATTGACTTGAAGAAGTGCATGAAATATAAATACAATTCTGAAATTGTTGGTTCATCGTCCTTTGCGAGTTCATTTTCCTGATTTGAAATAAGGTTCCAGATAACCTTATGGCACTCATCAGATCCAAGAGAAATATAATATGATTTTAGAGGTATCCAGTTTAAAAGAAATCTTTCGACCACTTTAAACAAACTTAACCAACGTGTTGGAACATGGCGCAAAACTTCATGGAATTCTGACTCGCAAAACTCAAAAAATGATTTCAACTCTTCTCGTTTCTTCACAGAATTCGAAAATTTGACAAAAACCTTCAGCACTTCATTTTCAATATCAAAAGATAACTGCTTTAATGCATTTTTTGTGCTGTTGTGTAAAATGTGATTATTGCAATGAGCAGCTACAATATTGTCATTTTCCAGCAATAATTTTTGGTAAACAGATTTGTTCACTCCATAATTGACCGATGCATTATCTGCTGAGTAAGCTGAAACATTATTTATTTCAATTCATTATCACTAAGAACTCGACACAGCTGATTTTTTATTGATGTAGAATCTTCGAAAGAATCCTCGTAAAAGTCTAAAATTTTCACACAGTCCTTCTTCACAAGTAAAATATTGTGCAACAATGGGATACATTTTGCGATTTCCCTTGTTTGATGCGTCAATGGAGAGAGAGAGAAAATGGAATTCCAGTTTTAAGATCATTGAGAACCAACTCAATAGAAAAAGGATACAAAATCTCATTGACAATAGCTGATGATTTGGTTCTTCTGCAAGACATCTTTTTTACAATTTCTGAATCATCAAAAATTTGCTTCATTAACTTAATACCGTAATCTTGAGCCAGGAAAGAAATATGGTGTTTGATCCCATGGTAAGTTTCAGCCATTTCAGCTACAGTCACTTTCTCACTGAAAGAGGAGTCTTTAACAATGAAAAACAAATTGATTCGCTTGCTGCTAGAAGCTATTTTCTCCGTATCTAAATGATTTTTTGTGCTTGCATGCTGTGTGACAGCTTTTATACCATTATATTCAATTGTGAACGATTTCTGACACAATTTACAGTAGGCCGTCGTATTTGTTCTGTCGGTTTCGTTGTTGGTAATCCATGCAAAAGTAGCTTCCCAGTCTTTGGTGTATTTGCACAGTCCTCTCTTTTGTTTTAAAGAATTCGAAATCTTGCCGCTGTCACTCTCATCACTCAACGCCATTTTAGGTCGGTCGACACAAGCTACAATACATTTTAAAAATGTGAACTGTACATAATTTTATAATATATTTTTATTTTAATCTCATCATTAATTTTTTCGGAGAATCGAGTTCAATGGATGTTCGATCTTTGTCTCATTCTAACTTATGAAAAAAAGACAAAACGCGATTCTCCTATCCTTATTCTCTTAGACTGTACAGCTTTAGATTACGTACCATTTCATTATAAAGCTTTTGAATAAAAAAAATGTCCACTATTTTGTGAAAAAAAATAGTGAACATAATGTGAAAAAAGTGGACTGTCCGCTCAAATAGTGGGCACCTGGCAACCCTAAATTTTCAAACTGCATCCAGACATGATTTTTGGAGTTTGTTAAGTATGACATAATTGGTTGGGTTAACACATATTTCTATGCATAAATCATGGATTATAGACTGTAGCTGTTACATTCCTATCATATGATAAGCTAAAACAACCAAAAGCTAATGCTTAGCATGGCTTGCAAACTAAGATAATGTTATTCTAAGATCAATATTATATCAGTTTAAAGCTCATCTATTTATTCATAGATGATTTTTTTCCCAGTTCATCCAAGCAAAAAGTTTTTAGTTCATTTTCAGGAAAATTGAAAAACAACAACAAATCTAGGTGATATTTTAAAATTGCTATTTATAACAATATGATTTTTTTAAATGGTGAACTTTTCAGATGGACTTGCTGAACATTTCAGCGGAATTATATGCAGTATAAACCTCCTTTAGCATGCATGATCTAGATAGTTAAAGGATGAGATCCAATGATATCTGACCTAATCTTTGAATTGGGTCAATAAAAACAATAGATTAATGCTGTGTGTAGTACAAATAATATACAAGCTGAGATGTTGCACATAAGAAGGGAACATAAAAAATTATAAAATTAAAGAAAAAAAGTTTTGCCATTTCAATCTGGTCAGAACTTGAATTGGCTGCCAAAAGTCATAACTCAGTAATAGTTTGGCACTCTGTAGCAGGTGTCCTAAAGGAATGGAGATTTGCTTTTGATATACCAATCTCTGCTGAGGACTGGGAGAATTATTATCAGTGTTTGTTTGCTTCCATGGAACCTGCAGAAAAACTGTCTTTAAGCAGTGATTTAGTAAACCCTAGAACTCCTCCCCCTTGGCCACCAGTCTCGGAAAAGGAGATACAATCCATCCTTAAAAGCTTAAAGAACAATAAAGCCCCAGGTGAGGATTTTTTACCAGCAGAATTATTTAACAAATTTCCCAACTGGTGGGGTCCAGTATTGGCAGGTCTTTTTACACATATAAATAACACCTGCCATATACCAGATGGGTGGAAAATGGCAATAGTTGTCCCCATATAAAAAAGGAAATTAAAAAGATCCTAGTAATTATAAACCCATCAGTCTGATTGACATTGCAGCAAAAATATATGCCAGGTTCTTTTTAAATAGAATTGAAATGAATTCCTTGCAAAAGAACAAACAGGTTTTAGACAAAGCCGATCCACTATTGATAACTGCTTTGTCTTGAACCATCTAATTGCCAAATATGCCTATAAGAGGAGACCCCTGTTTGCTGCTTTTATAGACCTTACAGCTGCATTTGATATGGTAAACAGAGAAATACTGTAAACTGACATCTCTTAAAATAGAACCTAGACTGCTGGCTTTGATTAAAGCCCTTTACACAAGTACCTGTTTGAGGGTAAGGTATGGTGTTAATGGGGCTCTGACTAACAGGATTCACACAAATAAAGGGGTAAAGCAAGGGTGTATCCTGGCCCCATTATTATTTAGTTTATATATCAATGACTTGTCAGGGTTAATAAAGGATCCCATGATACACATGCAAATGATCCTAAATACATACTGTAACAGCTTGCTCTATGCTGATGATATGATTTTATTATCGTATTCACAAGTAGGATTACATAAGCTATTAAGAAGATTCAGCTCTTATTGCCAGGATAACTCCCTAACTATTAAATGTAAATAAAAAAATCATGGTGTTTGGAAAACATCATCAGAGACATAGATCGCAATTAGACTGTGAACCAATTGAACAGGTTAACACCTTTGTATATTTAGGTGTAACTTTTTCCAAGACTGGATCTGGGGTTTGCCATCATCAATGGAGTACACTTAAAGAAAAAGCTCATTTGAATTTACTGCTTAAACTAAAGAATCATAGTTACCCAGGGTCCCTAGCCCCATTAATTAAAGTATATAAAGCTAAGGTTACCCCTATGCTCTTGTTTGGAGCAGAGGTTTGAGGTCTATACTCAACCACAGTCCTAGAACAAACACAGTCCTAGAATTTGAGATGTATTTTGGGTGTAGATCTAAGAACATCTTCTGCAGGAGTTAGAGCTGAATTGGGAATTCATACAATTCATGCACTATCCAAAGTTAGAGCATATAACTACTGGCACAAAGTGAATGAAATGGAGACTGATAGACTCCCCAAGTTATGTCTACTAGAGCAAATAAAATCACAATCACAAATCTCCTGGATCACCAAACTAACAAATTTTGTAAGAAGCTGTGGCTTTCCTGTCTCTTGTGCAACAGGAGAACGATTAAAAAAAAAGAGCTGCCCAAGGAATTAAGGATATATGAACACAAAATGACATAGCTATCCTTAGTAAGGATAACTTGAAATGGCTGAGCAAATACAAATGTACTTTTCAAATAGACAGCTATTTGAAGTTACAACTGCCAAAACATCTTAGGGAGATATTTAGGCAAGCAAGATTTGAACAGCTCGACACAATGGTCGGATATTCCATTCTGTACCTTACAATGAATATCTCTGCATTTGCAGAGTGGCAGAGGTAGAAGACCTGGCTCACATCCTATTTGATTGTTGCCTGTATAAGAGGGTAAGAGACAGGTACCTCAGTCTATATACCAAATGAATGACCCATTGGGATCCCCATATCAAAACAACTTACCTTATGTTCGACCAGAATCTGAAAATAACATTTAACACAGCACAGTACTTAAGCAAAATAATTCAGTTGAGATCTGCATATGTGGGACTGATTGGGGTTGATTGCAGGGGTGATACTGAAATATAATTTTATTGTATTTTATCTATATCTTAAATTATTGTATTCTATTCCAATTTCATTTTAAATTGTATTTATCCAATTCCATTTTAGTAATAATTTGTTTCTGAAACTTTGCACTTTGATATGGCCCAAGGGCTAATCAACAAAATAAAGTAAAGTAGTACAAATAACAATAAAAATGTCAGCCAGTTGCATTTCTCAATATTATATGATCTACCAGTAAAGAAATCATTTTCTTGATTGCTTTCTATAATTTTTAGGATAATCTTTCAGCATAGCTTTTTTAATTACATAGGGGAAAGGTAGAAAACTTGTAGCTATCACATTGATCAGGCAAACTTGAATTCCACGCAGTATGCTGGCAAAGGCTGCTGAGAATTGTAATGAAGTAATTTTAGATGATAGTAGGCTTCCTGCTTTAAATTCTACAGAGCAATGCCATCAGCTTTCCTCACCCTAGTTTCTTTTTAAAGACCATATTGGGCAGGAATTCTAACAGCCACAGTCAAAGTGATTGGATGGCTTCAGATGGCTGAAGTTTTCAAAAGATAATATTAGATTAGATGCACTTTATAAAGTGGAATATAACTCCCAGACAGATCTCCAATTTTTATTCTTCCCCTAGTGAATAAATTGTTCATAGCCTTCTGAGAATTAAATGAATGGAGCAGCTTCTTTTGGAGTCTTCGACACAACAAGAAGAACTCTGAGAATTCTAAATGACATTTTTTTTGGCTCTGCACGGTTGCTTGTTCCAATCAAAGGAACGTAACTCAAATGTTGCCTATCATCTTGCTTGGCTAGGTGGCTCAGTGGCTAAGACACCGAGCTTGTTGATCAGAAAGGTCGGCAGTTCGAATCCCTAGTACAGGTCTCCTGCATGAGCAAGAGGTTGGACTAGATAACCTCCAAGGTCCCTTTCAACTCTATTACTGTTACAAATGAAATTCATTTTTGTTTGCCAGAATTTGGACAAAACAAATTATTAGGGGAACATTGTTCCATATGATATTTGTCAATCTACTTTGAAAAAGAAAAGAAACTTATCAAGATTTGAAATAGTGTGCATTATTAATATCAACCCTACTTGCTTTAGCTCTAGAAAAAAACATCCTTGTAGAATTTAAGCAGAGATTATGGGATCTACACATTTATGGCAAAAGAGCCAAAGTTTTCCACTTCTCATAGAGATGAATTGCTCTCTCTTCTCTTGGACACTCCCCTATTACTTGTACAAGACACTATACATACCTTGTAGAACGCTCTTCTCCCTGGATCATATAGATTTTTCTCTCTGCTAGGATGACATCTGGTCAATATGCCAATCTAGCATACATTCAAGAATGCTTTTGCTTGAATACAGAGGCTGAATCTATTTCACTAAAAGTATCCAACCTAAGTGTGCTTGTGGTCAGAACTAATGTACCTCCTCATTATTCTGATTAATTCCACTCATAATGAAGCAATTGAGGCATTTTCATTCAGTGACCAATATCAGTGTTTTGCCATTGTTTCCTTCTTAGGGCTGAGAGAAAGTGACCAGTACACTGCCATCCAGTTAGCTTTTGCCTAAGATGTGACTAGAACTCACAGTCTCTTGGTTTCTAGCCTGGTATCTTAATCAATATAGTAAACTGGCTCTCAAATAAATGCTGCCTTCTTTTAAAAATTATCTTATAAAAATTCAATCCTCCAGAATTCTGCAGATTTGGAAGAATAGTAATGGAAGAAGGACCATCTGGAATATTTTCACGGACAGTAAATTCAATCAGACTGATATTTATGTACAAGAATTTATCTACCAGAAAGTCTTGGGTTTGAGAAAAAAAACTTTATTTGAAAAAAATCTTAAATTAGGAATCATCATTATGCAACAAAATGTACGACACATTCTACATGAACATTCACATTCCTTGACATTTTAAATAGTAAATTGTTTACACTCTACTTAAACATAAGTTGCCTCTGTAAATAACACATATTTTTTGCATAATTACGAAAATATGCCACAGATAGTTCTAACAAGTATGGCTTTTCATTTTCTTTAGTTGAAATCTTTAACAGTGACACAGTTACAGAAAACACTTTACGCTGCTGCATTTAATATTCAAGGACAAACTGTCAGTTCAGATTGTCCATATTGTCTGTAGGACAATAACAATAAGATGATAAGGCTACTTGGTTTAAAAATATTTAAGTACACAGAATAAGTGCAATTAAAGCTAAAGTTATTGAATATAAGACAGTTGTTTTCTCTTTCTCCAAATTATAAAAGTTAATGAATTACTAGAAATGTATAAGGCAATCAATTTAGATATAAATGCTGATCTTTCAGTCTTTCCTAACACAATTACCAATATATGGATCAGTTTGTTAGATAATTTTGTATAATTTAGATTGAAGTGGATTTGTGGAATAGAAAAATGGATTCAAAACAATTATTTTATATTTTGAATTAAGACTTCAGATGGATTTTATTCAATTTATTGCATTATGTAATGTATTTTGGGTAATATGGCTATATCTAGAAGCAATGAGATTTATTTATTTTATTTAGTGTATGGCATACAATGTAAGGGAAATCTACCAATGCTAGGTACAATGCAATCCTGTCAGCCTAGATTGCTAGTTCATTGTGTTTGATACTTTTGTGCCTATGCTTGGTGCATCTCAGTGGGCAAATTAGCTTTATACCAGCTAACTAGAGGCACTCAGATTGCTGGGCTCTTTGCCAGCTGCATCTTGCCTTGCCTCGTATTGCATTGCCTCATATCTGGCCAGGTCCAGTGCCAATTTCCTTTCTCCACATACATAGATGCAGCTAGGTTTTTTCCACCAAAGCAGTACCCAATTATCTACTTGCAATACTGCATGCTTTCCAACTGCTGGGTGGGCAAGAGCCAGGGAACAAGTGACAGGAGCTCACTCCATCTTGTGAGCCAGGCTTGAAACATTGCAGTGCCATTTCTGGCCAGAATTCCAGCATAATTAAGCCACTATGCCACTGCTTTCCCAAAACAATGAATAGTTTATTCCTGGTTTTTTAAAAAAAATAAAATTCATTTTTTTTCTAAAATCCTAACTAGATTTCCATAAACTGTACTGATTTGCTTTTAGCAAGACTTGTCATCATGATAATACTATTTTCCAAACTTTTTTTGATCCTAGAATAATAAGTTTCTGCCTTTTATCTCTTTCTCAGAAGACATTAGAACTTCTTTCACATAATGTTTGCTTTTAATCTCACTGAACTCACTTTACTTTTACAAGGTGATAGATAGTGATACCCTTTTGTTTTTTCTCTGTCTATAGCTGTATTCTCTTCTGCATCCTTCCAGAACAGTCTCTACCAAGTCACTTGTAATGTTGTTCTTCTCTTGAGCTTCATTTGAATCATATGAAACCAAGGTGACTACACTACAGTGATGACTTTAAATGGAACATTCATCAGAATCCTTGGCTATTTTGTAATTAAAGTAAGTATAAGAATTGTACACATTATCCTTCAAATTTCTTTTCCAGAAGGCAAAAAGAAAAAAAAAAGCATATTATCTTGTCAAATTGAATGATTTTAAAAATGTAAAAGAAACATGCATATATCACTTAGCTGTTATGTAACTCCAATCCCAAAGCACTGCTGGGGAATCTTTGACTCACCAGATATTCCTGAACTAGATATCTCAATGATATGAACCCTAGCTGCAGGGAAATCTGCTCTTACAGTGTTCTGATAAAAGCTTGGTTTTTTTGCAATTGTCCACCTTGGAACAGACTACCTTGAGAAGTGATTGATTCTCCACTGAAGGTGTTTTTTAAAAAGTCATGAAGATGGGCTAATATTTGATTCTATAATAATAATTTTCTGCAGTCGGTACTAATTTGTACTAAGTGATTTCTCTTGCAATGTTTTGCTTTGGTGTGTGTATGTGTGAGTGTGTGTACATCAGTCTGATTAAATTTATAGCAAGATGAATTCCTAGATTCAAAGTAATGAACCTTAATCTATCAGATGAGTCCAGTGCATTTTGACTTTCCAGTCTAAGGCTGAGAGAATGACTGGCCCAAATTCACCCACTTGGCTTCTGACCCTAACATAGCACTAAAACCTTCCTCTTTATATCTATGTTCATGGTTCAATACTTTTATTA
The DNA here is from genome assembly GCF_059756535.1 of Pantherophis guttatus. Taxonomy (NCBI): domain Eukaryota; kingdom Metazoa; phylum Chordata; class Lepidosauria; order Squamata; family Colubridae; genus Pantherophis; species Pantherophis guttatus. Next base: position 111,867,579 of record NC_142066.1, read on the forward strand.
AGTATATCGGACTCTATAAACTTGTGTGTGTGTGTGTGTGTGTTTGTATACATACATAAATGCAAACACATAAACACAGGCAGATATATTTTTGCCCTAAAATCTATCCATTGAGAGCTGAGAAAAATGCTCTCTAGTGAGTTCAGACTACTTATGGAAGGAATTATGTTATCTTTGGGTCTTACTCCATTGTTTATTGTCTTAATTGCAAATTTTAAGTCCTAATGCTGTAAGACCTATCCAAGTTTATCTATTATACTATTTTTCTTCTTGCTTTATTGACTTAATTTTTTCTTGGACTTACATCGGTAGTAAAAGACAATGCAATCTTGGAAAACATAACATTCACATTTTTTGTATCTATTTTTTGTTTAACCTGATCCAGCCTAAACACTTTTGTAACAGTAAATTTTTTTTAAAAAAAAAGCCTGTTTGTGCAAATCTTTTTATGGAAAAGTGTTGCTGACCTGACTGTAGCCAGCTATCTTTTCAGCAGATCCTGTTATCCTTGCTTTGGTCAGCATATTTTCAATTATATCTTATTCTGTAGAAATAATTAAATCTCAGCCTGATTTTAATTCCTAAACACTTGCAAAATATAAAATTTCAAGTCTTGGTTACAAATGCTATTTTAAAAAACTGATTGCTCAATACATACTTATCTATTTTTAACTCTCTTAAGCCTCTTTCTTCTTCATATTTTAGTGAAGGATCATTTGGAAAAAAAAGAAGAAGCTTACTCAGCCAATATTTGAAAGTACACGAATAGCAACAAAAAGTCTAAAAATAAAATATTACAAAGAAAGGTTTGAAAAATAAAAGAACTGGAGTTGGAATGAACAAACACAAGGGCCAAAGCAGTTTTATTCACTATAGAAAACTATTATGTATTAACTATTTATTTTAATTTTTATAAGTAACTCAAAGCAGTGAATTTATCTATCACATCCTCCTCCCATTTTCCCCACAATAACAACCCTGGTAATGAACTGGGATTATTCAATGATGCTATGTAATTAAAGGATTACTTACACATTAGTGTCACAGAATGCCTGGATTCAAGACCTGTCTGATCCATGACCTTTTTTAAAAAAATCACATATTCATTTTTTAAAAAAACTTAAAACCACATTTCATGCAATATTGCATTGTTTTGCTTTGGTCATAAACAAAGATGAATTCTGCAGCAATGGCTTCTTTGTAAATATTATTTCATGATAATAAACTGCCAAGGAATCTGTCAATCATATCTGCTATGGAAACAAAGTCAATTAGTGCAAAAATAGCATAATTTCTGAGACAATTGTGGATTTATCTGATATAGTGTCTTTTCTCTAGATTCTCTGGATTAGTATAAACCTATAGAATGTGGGTGAAATTTCCCATAACAGGACAGACTACTTTTTAAAAAACAGATATTTTGAAGGAGAAAATGACCCAATTCATTGGGATAAACTGAAGAGAATAATACAGTATATACAGATTGAATATACAGATTGAATATAGTTCAGAAAGCTAAACTACAGTGTCGAGCCTAGCAACCTGCTCGACATCGCTAACGCGTGCTGAAAGCATCGAGGGACATATACATACTTGGTGGTGGTGGCACTGGGTGAAGGCGGCCGTATGCGGGGTGTGGGGTGGTGGTATCGGGTGCGACGGGATTAGGGCCATTCCGGAGGACACAGCGGCAGCACCTTCCAGAACACGCTGAAGACCAATTACGCCCCTAGAAGAGGGGCGTGGTAACAAACAAGGGCGCGGTCCTAATGGGTTAATGGAAAGATGGGCTATATAAACGCCCCATTCTTGGTGTAATGTAGCGCCGATTTCAATCGTGTTTACGAATCACAGTGTGTAGCCGGATGCGGATGCGAACAAACCAGCATGCCAAAAGAGCTGTATAAGGCTGTAGCTGTGTTTTGATTGCATCTCGCACGGCATTCCGGAGAGGAAATCGGCACTACCCTTTGCAAGCCTACGGAATGGCAGAGGGAGTGGATACAACTGTTGCAACGCCGCCCTCGGAGGAGGAGGGGCTGCCTGCAGCTGAGGAAAGCCCGGCTGAAGCTCAGCCCTCGGTACGTCCGAAAGAACGCTGTCAAAGCCAGGAAGTGGATGGTAAGGATGCTGTTGCAGCAAGGGGGGGGCCACCCCGGCATTGCTAGGAGAGTGGTGGCAGAGCCCCGCTTTGGCTGCTCCGGCAAGGGCCCCGAAGGACCAGGTGTCGCCCCCTTACAGCGAACGTTTCCACCGCTGGAGAGAAAGGCGCTGGGCGGAAGATGATGACGGGGAGTGGAGCTATTCAACAGGTTGGGCCACTCCACCATAGAAGTCCTTCGGGAGCGTTTTGGTGAAGCCAGCTTCAGGGATGCACAATCATGGCAACCGTGGATGACCGGGACAGAACCTAACCCTGGCTGGCCAACATCCTCCGCAGGGACAGAGACCCGGTTCCGCCTGGCTAGCCCCAAATTATGGGTGGGTCCCTCCCAAAGCAATCCCCGACCACCGGCCACACAATATGCTGCAACCCAATCGCTTGGATCATTGGCGGGCGTGGCTACAGGGACAGCATCTGGGTCGCTTCGCCCCCCTCCGGGGCAGGGGCCAAGTCAGATCTCAGGACAGATAGCTTATCCTCCAGTACCGGCTGGACAGCCTGGGGTATGGGGATCCCAACCAGTCTGGGGACCACCCCCCTTGCAGACCACGTTTGATGGCAACCCAGACTGTGTAGCCCTGTTCCTGAGCCAGGTACTCAGTTATATTGATTTATATGGGCGCTTATATCCAACTCAGTGGTCCATGGTAGTGGCCATTACAACGTCTTTAACAGGTGAAGCTGCAGATTGGGTAGCGGACTTGCATAACGACCACGCTCGAGAGCTCACTGATGTTGGCTTATTCCTGGAAGGCCTCAGGGTACGATTTGAAGATGACACACGAACACAAGTAGCTGAGGGGGAGCTTGTGGCCTTGAAACAACGGGGCCGTTCGGCAAAGGAATACGTTACCCGAGTTAGATCAACCACCAACAACGTCGCCAATGCCCCATGAGTGGGCCGATAAGATGAATACGGTATGGCCCCAGGTCAGAGAGGCATTAGATAAAGCAGCCCTCGCATATAAAAGCCAGGTGAATAAGAAACGAGCACCGTTTCAACCATTCAAGGTAGGGGACATGGTATTTCTCTCTACCAAATACATCAAATTAAGGCTTCCTAGTAGGAAACTGGGACCGAAATATCTGGGCCCGTTTCCGGTGATACGAGTAGTAAATCCTGTGACTGTAGTACTAAAGTTACCTCCGTTATTGGGGAAGATCCACCCCGTATTTCATAGTAGTCTTCTCAAACCCGCCAAACATATCCAAGTATTCGACCGTCCTGGTCCGGTCACGGAGGGCCATTACGAAATTGATGAAGTCCTAGATTCTAGATGGACAAGGGGGGTCCTCTCTTACCTTGTTAAATGGAAGGGTTATCCAGTAGAAGAGGCTTCTTGGATACCGCATAGTAATGTAAAAGCAAACCAATTGATTCGACGGTTTCATAGAATGTATCCTCACAAACCACGGTTATCTACTAATACGTGTAACTTATCTCTTACAGAAGGACACGTGGTGAAAGGGGAGCTGTCGAGCCTAGCAACCTGCTCGACATCGCTAACGTGTGCTGAAAGCATCGAGGGACATATACATACTTGGTGGTGGTGGCACTGGGTGAAGGCGGCCGTATGCGGGGTGTGGGGTGGTGGTATCGGGTGCGACGGGATTAGGGCCATTCCGGAGGACACAGTGGCAGCACCTTCCAGAACACACTGAAGACCAATTACGCCCCTAGAAGAGGGGCGTGGTAACAAACAAGGGCGTGGTCCTAATGGGTTAATGGAAAGATGGGCTATATAAACGCCCCATTCTTGGTGTAATGTAGTGCCAATTTCAATCGTGTTTACGAATCACAGTGTGTAGCCGGATGCGGATGCGAATAAACCAGCATGCCAAAAGAGCTGAATAAGGCTGTAGCTGTGTTTTGATTGCATCTCGCACGGCATTCCTGAGATACAGTTTAAAAATTATATTTATATAGCTATGCAAAAAGGCTAAGTTCAAAAGCTATGTTTATGCAAAAATATATGGATGAACTGTATCAAATTTCAATATGGATTACAGATAAAAATTCACAAGAACTGCAACAGCAAAAAAAATTACTTTGGGAACCAATTTAAAGATTTTGACAAACTTATCTCTTAAAAATGGATTAAAAACTTTTAACATGGAATATAAATTGAGTAAATGCTCTCAAAAAAGGGGAAAAAAGACTTCACAATCTGAGAAAATTAAAACAAGATATAATCTATTTATAAGAAACATATTCAAAAAATGTGAAGTATCTGATTTGTAAGACTCTGAGTGAAGAATTTATATCAGTGTTGAAAAATACTAATGGAATAGCTTTGTATATTAATTCACAATTAAAACCAAATTTATTATTGACAGATGAACAAGATAGATATATGCAGTTGAAGTTGATATACAGGAGACTAAATCTATAATCTATAATGGTTCCAAAAGAGGATAAAACAAAGTTGTTTAACTTTATAAGCCAACTGACTATGTTCTCATATGAGAATTAATGTTTGATGGGGGATTGTAACAGAATAATTGCCGCACAATTTGACAGAACTTCAATCAAAAATTAACCAAGGCAAATTACCAAACTCTTCCTTTGATTGACAGACAATTTTCCCCTGGAAAATATTTGGAAACAGATTTATAATATATCTAGATAATATATCTATTTTTCAAAAAGACATAAATTATTTTCAAGAATTGATATGATATGGATTCTAAGAAGTTTGCAAATAATATTTTTAAGGTGGATGTTTTATCTAAGACTTTTTCTGACCATCATCCTGTCACTTTTGCCACATAAAAGAAAATTTACAACTTTTAAATGAAGATTAAACAAAAGTCTTTATGACATAAAGACTTGGTGATGGATGATTGTAAAAAGAAATCAACTGCAATTATTTTTGACAGCAAGTTAGATAAATGTATCAACTTAAATAAAATTTGATGCCAATAAAGCATAATCTAAAGCTAAGAAATAAGTCACATGACAAAATGAAGGTTATTTTGGAGGAAATTCAAAAGAAGGAAGATGATTTACAAAAAACACTGGCAGATGCAACCGTTAAGTATCAGATTAAATTTGACAATAACAATTATCTATATTAGCTATGAGTGAAATAGAGATTAAATTGAAATGTGTGAAACAGAAGAATTTTGAGTTTGCAAATAAACTTGGGAAATGAGCGGCATATAAATTAAGGAAGAAAAAAAGAAAGTGATATTGAAAATTTAAGAGATTAGGTACTAGTAAATAATGTAAGCATACAGAAAACCTTCTTTTTTATTATTACTACTACATTTTTATTATCGCAAGTGTATAAAAAAACAACATATTTCTTCAGAAAAGATCAAGGAACATCTTTAAAAAACTATCAATTCCATTTAATTAATTGTAAATTGCCTTGATATTGTTTTTAAAATGAAAGAACAGAACCCTCTGTCCACCTATCTTTGAGCTTATATATATCAGAGAATGAAAAAGAAGAATGATTTTGGGGTGCCACAAGATCCTGACCTGCTACAAGTAAGAGAACTAATGAAGAGAAACCTGTACAAATTGTGACTCTTCTCTTTATCTGTCAGTTTATATCCTGCTCATTATAGATTTCTGTGAAGATTTTTAGTTTTTCTTGACCTGTTAAGCAGATATAAGAAAGTCAACTTCTATTTTGGGAAAGATGTTTACACTTTCTTCTGCGTGTTCATTAAGAACATGACTTTAGGGTTTGTGTTTTCAGCAATCAGAATATGCCACTATTATATATCACTGATATTCATCTTTGTTAGTAATGACTCCAAAGAAAAATCTGGGATAGAGAAAGTAAAGCAGTCACCGCTTATTTATACTAAGCAAACTTGAATATAAAAGCAGTCACATGATTCCCAATTGAAACCTTTTCTAGACCGATCTGTCTAGAAACCTGTTCTAGAAACCTTTTCTAGACTGATTAGTTTTATCCTGACTGATAAATCCTAGGAAATCCTAGGTTTCTTCTATCTCTTTCTCTCTTCAAGAGCCACAACAAGTACTCATGCTGTATTAAAATGAAGTTACTTGCAAATCTCAGTGTATTTTTGAAAGCAGAGAAATTGGGCTGGAAATATACTACAAACAAATGTTCTACTGTTCTAGCTCAATGGTTTTTGTTATCTGTCATGATTTTATTCTCTTATGCCAGTGGTGTCAAACTCGAATCCATCACGGGCTGCATTAGGAGTTTGTTTGCCATTGGGGGGATGGAGTAGGCATGGCCTGGTCATCATGGCCGACTAGGTGGGTGTGATGGTCCCTCGCCATCTCTGGGACGATCCCACAGGCCAACTCTGTGGCCTATCTTGGGCCAGATCTGGCCCATGGGCTCGTGTTTGACACGTCTGTCTTATGCTTTAGAAACTTTGACTTACTTTGATGTATATGATTTACTCATTTTGTATAACTACATTGTAATTAGTTATTGAAAGGTTCACAGTTGCATTTCCCAATAAAACCATATCAAATTTAAAGTCATTAACTAGTGCTGTATAATATGTAACATCCCTTACTACTAATAATAATTAGTATCATGATGTTATAATAGAATGATAATAGATAAATTTTTAATGTAGGAAGAAAGCAAAGTTTGAAAGCTCTGAGTGCACTGTCACTTTAGAATTTGTAGAAATCTTAATCACCCAGTTACTTCTGTTTAAAAATAAGGCTACATATAAAGATCTTGCTTGATTTGATAAACAGTCTGTTAGGTTCTTATGCAACATAATGCCTCTGTACTGATTCCAACCCTCAAGTTTATGTACTTATGCAACTGACTGTTATTAAAGTAAAATTTTTCTCTTTATATGCTCAAGTATCTATCATGCTCAGTAAAAAAACAAAATAGCGAAACCAAAAGAGAATTGTTAGGAGCAGAAATCCTATCTTGAATAGGCACCTAATTGTAGAGGCATTTCCCCCCCAAACATTAGTTAATCAATTCCTGCATTGAACTGATGCAGTTGCTAATGTAGCAAGAGTTGCTAATGGAGATCTATAGTTGTGTTCTAACGTCTTAGGGCAGTGACTGGTTCTGTGAAGGGTTGTTATTCTAGGATCATGGTTTTGTGCACTGCCTAGATCCTGCACATGTGCAGATGGGGCCTCCCCTGCTTGTGTGGCCCAATTCTGAGCAGGCTGTGGATGGGGCTTGTCTGGGGGTTGGGGAACTTCTATCTTAGGCTGAGCAATTTCTTTTTTCATCCCTCGGCTAGATTCGTTTTCTTTCCTCCAAAATCAATTAGAAAGCAATGAACATGGAAGGTTTGAAGATATATTTTTCACACTTTTTATTTTTATTAAAAAAATAATAATTTTTGTGTGTGTGTGTTCATAGTCTTCAGAGTAGAAGGGGATGAATACAAATGGATATGTTAGCAGAGGCCTGTGTGACACTTTTTCTTCGAAATAGATTCATTAGAAGAAATAGAACAAGGACTTAATAATTTTTGAGAAGCCAAATTTTTCTGATTTCCCATTGTTAGGCAAAAAAGAAGAAGGAAAAGATAGTTTTAAATAATGGGAGAAGAGGAATATATATATGCTATTTCCAGAGCAGAGATTCCACCCCAATCTATGGAAGGATGGTTCCTGCATGATTGTTTGTAAAGCCCAGTTTTCCATTCAGAAATCAGAGATTTCTCTCCTATCACCAGGGAGAAACTGAATGTATAGAGATGATGGTGGGATATCCTCTAAGGCATTGCAGTCTTCCTATAACTAGAAGAAATTTGGTTATTTTTAATCCTGTTTTCTCAATACCCATTTGACAAGTTCCTGCTATTTCAGTTCTTCGTATCTTAAATTGTTTCAGACATACTGAAGTTATCACCTAAATGAAGTGAGGAAATGTTAATGCCCTCTTAAATGTGTTGTTTTAGCTGTACACACAAAATGTGCATCTGTGTTTTGTTTCGTTCATTCCCAATTTTTCTTTATCTTTCCATTGAACAAATATCTTCTTAAGCTAGAAAAAACTGCATATTTATGTTCCCCATTTCATTTTTGTTTCTATCTTCTCACCATCATGCATAATGTTTTCTAACCTGAGACAACTTCTTTAAAAGAAGGGCAAGGAGGAGTGCACATAAGTCTAAATATATCTAACTATATTAAGCCAATAATTATGTATTCCTCTAAAGAAGTTTTAAAAACAGTGCATAACAATTTACTTGAAAGTGTACTTTAGGTAATAAAAGGAAAGTGCAACAGTTTACATTTTAAAATTAGCATGTTTCCTAACCAGTCTGCTTTAATTTTTCATCAAAACACTGTTTCATATATCAGAACATCTAAAATATATATTTACATTCAGTTACAAAACATGAATCTGGAGCTGGATTTTATATCAAAACCCCCAATTCTGTATGATTTGTAAAGCTATCTCCAGTGCATATTTGCTTCTTCAACTGAAAGGAACATGCTGAGTTACTAATTCAAGAAGAACCAAATAATAAAACAATATATTCCCTCTGGAGAATTATCTCTGTCACTGTAACATAATATATTTGTGTGGTCATACTGCATTAACTAGACTCATCACTGTATTTAGCAGAATTACTTTTTAAATAAATTATTAGTTAACTCTAAGCAGAATATAAAGACCACTATATTGGATGGTGGGTTGTTAAAACTAGCATGCTGTTATGTAATAGTATTTATTCTTTTCTTAGTTTTGAGATATTAAATTGCAGAATAAAGAATTAAAACAAAATAATTGGACAAAGTAAAAAAGTACAAATCTATAATTTATTTTCATTTGTTGCTTACAGAGAAAGAAATAGTCATGATATAATAATTGGAATCCTTAAGACTCTAGAAATTATTCTACTATCCACTCTTACAAATTAACTATTTTTAGAGAAATAGAATTGACTGAGAGAACAACATCTTAATCTTCTTGTTATGATAAGGCTACTTCCAAGTCTTTGTGATGATAGTCCTGTGGGAGATATATTTTTTTCTAGCATGAGTCTCTCCACATTTTCCCAGCAATGATTTGAGGAATACAACCTTCTTGCTTAGCAATGGAAATTCTAGCCCCAATTGTGGTTATAAATTGAGGATTACTTGTATTCTGCATTACTTAAATGGTTTCTTAGTTCAAGGAGGCATACAGTTATGATTTTTCTGTGAAGCAGATTAATATGCCCATCTTTAATGTTTCAGGGTTCCAAGTAACACCCCCAACGAAAAAAGACTCTGAGGCTTGAAGTTCCTCAAAGTTCCATTTTATTAGAGATGTCATATTGGAAGGCATATTGGAAGGCAGGGTGGAGGATTTTGGACAATACCTGTATGACAAAATCGCTCAGATCCAGGGGGATTTGGACTCTGACTGGGTAGATCAGGGCAGAGTGACGAGGAATAGTCTTGAGAATGTTATCTGGGAGGAGTTTGACGCTGTGACTCCCGATGATGTGGACAGGATTTTGGGGGGACTTAGTGCGGCCACATGTTTACTGGACCCGTGTCCCTCCTGGTTGGTACTGGCTTCCCGGGAGGTTACACGAGGCTGGCTCCAGGGTGTTATCAACGTTTCGCTGAGTGAGGGCCACTTCCCCGCTGCCTTGAAAGAGGCGGTGGTGAGGCCTCTCCTCAAGAAGCCGTCCCTGGATCCGGCAATATTGGCCAACTACCGTCCTGTCTCCAACCTACGCTTCATGGCGAAGGTTGTTGAGAGTGTGGTCGCGCGACAGTTCCCACAATTCCTGGAGGAAACATCTTATCTAGATCCATTCCAGTCGGGTTTCAGGTCTGGGCACAGCACAGAAACGGCATTGGTCGCGTTGGTTGATGATCTCTGGAGGGCTCGGGACAGGGGCTGCTCCTCTGTTCTGGTCCTGTTAGATCTCTCAGCGGCTTTTGATACCATCGACCATGGTATCATGCTGCACCGGCTGGAAGAGTTGGGGGTGGGAGGCACCGTGTTGCGGTGGTTCTCCTCCTTTCTCTCCGACCGGTCGCAGTTTGTGTTGGCAGGGGGGCAGAGGTCGACCTCGAGGCCTCTCATCTGTGGAGTGCCGCAGGGATCAGTCCTCTCGCCCCTTCTGTTCAACATTTATGTAAAGCTGCTGGGCGAGATCATCCGTGTGTTCGGGGTGAGATACCACCAGTACGCTGATGACACCCAGCTGTATATCTCCACCCCAGGCTACCCCAATGATGTCCTTGAAGTGATGTCCCAGTGCCTGGAGGCCGTGCGGATCTGGATGGGGAGGAACAGGCTCAAGCTCAACCCTTCCAAGACTGAGTGGCTGTGGCTCCCGGCATCCCGATATAGTCAGTTGACTCTATCACTGACTATTGGGGGTGAGTCTTTGGCCCCCACAGAAAGGGCTCGCAATCTGGGAGTCCTCCTGGATATGCAGCTGTCCTTGGAGGAACATCTGACAGCTGTAACTAGGGGGACCTTTTGTCAGGTTCGTCTGATTCGCCAGTTGCGGCCCTTTCTTGATTGGGATTCCCTGTGCACAGTCACTCATGCCCTCGTCACCTCTCGCCTTGACTACTGCAACGCTCTCTACATGGGGCTCCCCTTGAAGAGCACCCGGAGGCTCCAACCCGCGCTGCGGGTAGTGATGGGAGCAGCATGGCACTCCCATGTAACACCGCTCCTGCGCGAGCTGCACTGGCTCCCAGTGGTCTTCTGGGTGCGCTTCAAGGTGTTGGTTATCACCTTTAAAGCGCTCCATGGCATCGGGCTTAGCTATCTTCGAGACCGCCTGCTGCTACCGACGACCTCCCATTGTCCCGTGCGCTCCCACAGAGAGGGCCTCCTCAGGGTGCCATCAGCCAATCAATGTAGGCTGGTGACTCCCAGGGGGAGGGCCTTCTCTGTGGGGGCACCCACCCTCTGGAATCAGTTGCCCCCAGAGATAAGGAGAATCCAAGACCTTAGTGCCTTCCGCCGTGCCCTTAAAACCCACTTTTTCCAGCAAGCCGGGCTGGCTTAAGAAGAAATTTTAAATGTTTTAGTTGGTTTGTATTTTTAATTTTGGGCCAAATTTATATATATTTTAATTGTTTTTAATATTTGTATTTCATGTTTTTTAATTCTGGCTGTACACCGCCCTGAGTCCTCAGGGAGAAGGGCGGTATATAAATTTAAAAATAAAGAAATAAAGAAATAAAGAAATAAATATTGGCACATATGGGAAAACCCGAATCTGAAAGTGTCCAGGTTTTCCCCACCCAAAGGAAAGTCCAAGTCCCTGGCCAGTACCTACAAGTCTATCACATAGCCCAATCAAAGCACCATCCCAACTGGAGATGCCTCCCAGGTCCAGCCCTCCAGGTGCAGGCAAGATACCCAAAATTCTTATTCCAGGTGACCACGGTCTCTTTCACTTGCTCTTCTATCATGTCATAATCCAGTAAATATTTATATAATTTCCTAATCATCTTCACATCTGCCCCTTGTAGGATTTCGTCCAATTCTATCGGTTTGGTCCTTATGCCCCATTCATTTTTATCTCTCACGTATTGATATCGAATCTGAAGATATGCCCACCATTCTAGTTCTATCCCTTCTTCTTGTAAATCCTGTCTAGAGCTCAGCTCTCCTTTTTCATTCAATATGTCTTTATATGTGATCACTCTTCCTAATGTCATGAAATTTGGATGTACAAACATCTCCAGGGTCGACAGCCAATTGGGAATTTCTATATAATTTTGTTGCTGTACATCCAATACAGCTCTTCTGATGAGGTGTTTCTGGAAGTATTGGTGTGCTTTATGTTTCCCGTCCCAGAGGATCGCGTGCCACCCCATTTGCCTGTCATGTCCTTCCAGTGTTAGCAGCCTCCTGTTTTTTAAATTAATCCACTCCCTGATCCATGTGAGTGCTGCTGCCTGGTAGTATTTTTCCCAGTCAGGGAGTCCAAATCCACCTCTTTCTTTCGAGTCTTGCAATAATTTCAATTTAATCTGGTTTTTTTCCCTTGCCAAATATATTTAATTATTATTTTATTTAAATTTCTAAAAAAATCCTTTTTCAATCTTATTGGTATGGTATGAAACAGAAAAAGTATCTTTGGCAATATAGTCATTTTGACTGTCGCGATTCTCCCCATAAATGAAAGTTGCAGGTTTTTCCACCTATCCAAATATACCTTAATTTGATCCACTAATTTATTTAATTGTCCTCCTTTAGTGTAGCACATCTTGACATCAAATAGATACCTAAGTATCTCACTTTCTTTACTGTCTGTATTTTAATTTTCTCAGCCAATTCTTTTTCTTGCATTTTACTCATATTCTTGACTAAAATTTTCCTTGTTCAAACCTGCAACTTCCCCATATTCGCCCAATACTTCAATTACCCGATTGTAAAGGGTGGCACAAATGTTTTAAATTTATTGTGTGGTATTCATACAGTCAATCATTACTAGCCCAATATATTATAATGGAAGTATTTTTATTAATTCTTCGGCTGTTTTCTGTATTATTAAATGTCACTTTTCATCATTTCTAAACTTTTTGATCCTCCATAGTGCTGCTTTGTTAATTAAATTTTTAGATTTGTAATATCTCTGTAAATGATTAGCAGCTATTGTTTGTCCAAATGTGCTACGCTTAACAAAACCATGCAGCATAATTTTTCCCAAGAGTGTATTTCTGAGACAGTGCAATTCATACAGGCACAATTATAAAACCAGTAAGCACTTTCTTATTGCTACCTATCATAAAGGACTTTGTTGGTTTCTGCTAGAAACTGATCAAACTTCCACAACATCATTGTGGAAATGGAATAAAAACAATATATGAACAAGGATAGTTGTTTGTGCACATGCAGTGCAGTTAGACAAATTCCTTGTGTGTCCAATCACACTTGGCCAATACAGAATTCTTTTCTTTTCTTTTCTATTTCAGATTTCAAGCAATATTTTAAAACTGTGAGTGTGGAGGAGGTCTGGAAGAGCAACAGGAAGGTATATCATAGCCATATGCATTATTTTCCAACATTTTTTCTACAGGTCCAAGGGATAAGGCTTTCCTAATGTAGTCTCTACAGTTTTCTGAAGGCCCAGAGCTTTCCAAGGGCTCTTCAGAGTGCATTAAGGCAGCAAATGGAATGATTGTTTAATGAAACACAAGTAAATTGCTTTGCATACATTTTACTGCAATTTATTTAATTATTTATCTTAGGCATAGATAAACCATTTCTTCATCCAAAAATGCATTTCAGAAAGGAATAGAAAACAAAAAAATCTGATTCTCTGTCAAATAGATCAATTCCTATCCTTTTGGGCAGTAGTCTCAGGGAGATTAAAATGAACCAAAGAACTGCATTCACAGAAAGGGTTAGCCTTGGTCAAAATTCATTTATAACTATAGAAATCTCCAAGTACATCCTGATAGGAAACGGGCATTTCAAAGGCACAACCTGCAGAACAAAGGTGGTTTTAGATTATCAGGTATAACTTTGCATCTTTATTAGCATGAGCTGGCAAGATATTGTATGTGATATTCATCATTTCCATCTACTAATTTAGTTTTGTCTTTTCCCATGAAAAACATTGTAGTTCAGTTCTGTGTTACTCCCTTTGAACAGCTTCATGATAAATAGGCTTATAATTCTGTAGCCTTTTGTGCAATATACCATCCTGCTGAGACAGATCTACAAAAGTGACATGATATAATTATCTCCCTAAAATATAGCCAGTTCTATTTTGTGCAGTCCTGTAAGTGGGAAGAACCACATAATAAATAGCAATAACAAAAGAAGCTACATTTGAATTCTGCACAAGGTTTTATTTTCAGTGAACAAGAAGAAACAAATGAAACCTGGGCTGATGATGGAAAGTATCTTACACGTAAGTTCAGAAATAGATATGTGGTCAAAACCAGCCTTCTTCTGACAGATCTACTTCAAATGTATTGGATTTCATATCTCACCAGCTCTCTGGCATTTTGCCATTCTTGTGGAGATTTTAAGAATTAAAGACTAAAAGACATGAATAGGGTGTGGTTGAATATAGTTTAGAAGTGTCTCCTTGCACATCAGATCTAAAATAGTCTCTATTGCAGTTTTTGTACTTGTTAACTTTTCTGTGAGATTTGTGTTTACCTATAGGCATTCTTCCAGTAAAACTGTTTACAATTTTTTTCATAGGGAGAAGGGATCTGGAGAAAAAGGGCGTTGGTCCTACCTGATACGCCCGTTCTCTCCCGCGGGAGGAAACGGCAGGCAGCGCTGGGTAGGCTCAGTCAGTAGACCAATCAGGACCGGATCTGCAATGACGTTTAGCCCCGCCCTTCCTGCTGCTCTCTCCAGTTTATCGGCGAGGTAATCACTGCAGACTGTTGTGTGTCTCCTGCTGATAGAAAGAAAAGGTAAGTACGACCCACCCCGCCCTGACACCCGAAGGCTCAGCCCCAATAGGGAGGGGGCTGCCTGCTGTTCCCTCCCGCGGGAGAGAACGGGCGTATCAGGTAGGACCAACGCCCTTTCTCCTCCCTGGTTGGGAATGGCAGGCAGCGCTGGGACATACCAAAGCTTGATGTCCAATGGGAGGGCAGTGCCAGGGCAAGCCTCAGATCAGGAAACATGAACCCGTTGCAAGACCCGTCTGCCGAACGCCGCATCAGCCGACGTGTAGACATCCAGACGGTAGTGTCTAATAAATGGTGTCGGGGTAGACCAAGTCGCCGCCTTGCAGACTTCTTCCAAGGATGCTTGAGTCGCCCATGCAGCGGAGGTGGCTGCACTCCTGGTGGAATGTGCGGCCACCCTGTTGGGGACCGCAAGCGATTGTGACTCGTAGGAGAAGGCAATTGTGGCACGGATCCACCGGCCCAAGGTCGGAGCAGAAACCTTGGTTCCCATTGTGGTAGGTTGGAACGAGACGAACAAGGCCTCGGTCTTACGAAAGGAAGCAGAGCGAGAAATGTAAATCCGTAAGGCCCTGTGGACGTCGAGCTTGTGCCACATTTCCTCGAGCCGGTGAGATGGGCGAGGACAAAAATTGGGTAAGGCGATTTCCTGCGAACGATGGTACATAGAATTTACTTTGGGAAGGAACGTGGGGTCCAAACGGAGGACTACTTTGTCGTGATGGAAAACACATAAGTCTTGTCGGATCGACAGAGCGGCCAGTTCGGAGATGCGACGGGCGGAGGTCACCGCCACCAAAAACACCACTTTAAAGGAGAGAAATTTCAAGGAAGTCGTCCGGATAGGTTTGAAGGGCGATTGAGTGAGGGAGGACAAAACCTTTGAGAGATCCCAGGTAGGAAATGGTGAATGACCGGGGGGCTCAGGTTGGAAGCGCCCCGCAGAAATTGGCGGATCAAGGGATCCTTGGTAACAGTAGCCAAAGAAGCACATGTGGAGACGGAAGCCAAGGCCGCGACTTGTCGCTTCAGAGTAGAAGGGGCAAGACCGGAGTCGAAGCCGTCCTGGAGAAACCCGATGACATGCTCCACCGAAGGCGAAGTCGGAGAAACCTGGCGGGGCCGAGCACCATGATGAAAATGAGCGCCAGGTAGACTTGTAAATACGAGCGGTGGAAGGGCGCCGCGCGGCCTGGATGGTTCTAATGGCGGCAGGAGGAATGTTGGCCCTCGTCAAGAATCCCCGCTCAGTCTCCAGGCGGTTAGTTGCAGCCATTGGGGCTCGGGATGGACCAGAGCCCCCTGCAGAAGGCAAATCCGATCATCCAGTATTCGCCACCTTCTGGCTGTGGACAGGGAGACCAGGTCCGAGAACCAGGGCCGGCGAGGCCAGTGTGGAGCTATGAGGACCAGCTCCGACTTCTCCGCTAGGAGTTTCCTGAGGACCTTGGCAATGAGTGGCAGGGGAGGAAAGGCATAAAGAAGACCCCCCCTCCAAACTCTGGAGAAGAGTTTGAGAGGGAAAGTTCTTCCGTTTTTTATTATTACAATGTAGCGGAATAAATACCACTGGCTATATTTGTAGACAAAACTCCGCTCCTGTTTTTGTTTTTCTCTTTTTCCCTTGGAGGCCTGATTGTTGCTGGCTGGAAGTCTTTTGTCTTGTTTTTTTTTTTTTTCTTCTAACAAAGCCTGCTTAGGCGGAAACATGGCACTGAGGCTTGTGAAGTCAGACAAACAAATAGGTGGGGGGGATTCCCCCACTAAGAATTTAAAGGAACAAGTTTTAACTCTTCAGTCCCAGAAACCTGATTTTAATATAATAGAATTTCTCTTAGAGGAGATTGAAAGAAGGGATGAGATTGTGAATCAGCAACTTGAAAAATTTAAGCAGGAAACTAAGGAATTGGTGAAATCCAAGTTTGACTTTTTGCAGCAAAAAATTTTAAAAGTGTCAGAATTCATGATTCGGTTGGATACAAATACTAATTTACTAGAGTCAAAAATGGATGAAATTCAAGATAAATTGGACAATAGAATTCAAAAAATTGAAAATGATTTGTTAAATATTCAGGATTATAGTTCAGAAGAAAAATTTAAAATGGATGCTGACCAAAAGTCTGGTAATGTAGAAAATCTGCAACAGAGGATTGAAAAAGAGGTTCTAAAGATACAATATAATTTCACAGAATATGCAATAAGACTTAGAGGTTTGCAGGAAAATAACAGAGATGACTTAAGGAAAATATCTTCTGAATTTCTAGCTGGGATTTTAAAGATTCAACCTGAGGAAGTGTTTTGTAGGATTGACAGAGCTTATCGAATAAACTCCTGGACTGCCAAGCAAAGGCAATTGCCTAGAGATGTGGTAATCTATTTTTCAGATAAAGAAATTAGGAATAAAATTGTGCAAAATTCCTTCAATTCTAATTTGCAATTGTATGGAAGAAAGATTTGGATTTACAAGGAACTCCCACCTAAGATATTAATGGAAAGGAAGAAATTTGGCTTTCTGGTGTCTGAGTTAAAAAGGAGAAATATTCAATTCCGGTGGGACGTCCCAGTTGGTATTATATTGAGATATCAAGGAGAAAGATACCAGTTAAATACTGTTGAAAGAGCGGAAGAATTTTATCAAAATAGGTTGAAAATGAATTTAACGTCTTCAGATATAATACAGGATAAGCAGAAGGAGCTGGAACTAAAGACAGAGACTGTACCAGATAAATTGCCTTTGGATTTATCGGATACCCCAGCTGGATTATCTACAAATTTGAGAGAAGTGCCATCTGATTTTAATGTGATGACTTATCAAGGCAAGGACAAGCATGGAAACCAATTAGAGGATATACAAGGGATAAAAAAGAAATGCGAGACACAAAAAATTAGGATGGAAGTCAAACCCACAAAAAGAAAACAAAAAAAGAAATAGGTTGTACAAAAATAGAAATTTCTAACCCAAGCAACAGTGAAGCCAGTGATTTTAAAATATGAATGATTATGTGAAAACATAGAGGAGGCGACATATTGGTCAATATCATCCTGAGGATAGTGGCAGATCTCTGCATTGCCGTAATTTTGGGACATGGAAAGAGCCTCAAATTGATGGTTTTGAATTATCTACTTTGAAACTTCTTTTTGTGTTGATAAATATATTATAATTATCTTGAATTATAAGGCAAGAGAATCACATTGGGACATGCAGAAGATCGGGTTGTTACCCAATACGATGATGGAAATTAATAATCCTGATGAAACCCACAATTATTATTATATGGAATATAATTATAATGTCACTCGGGTGGTTGTTTTTACTTTTATATATATAAGAAGATGTTTACTACTGATGGGGGCAGATATGATTGGAGATCTTGAATAAACTGTTGCATCAGCAAGCTATGTTACCCTATTATGGATGTTGGTTTTAACAATCCAGTGGAAAGACTTCAAGAAGATATTATATGGACTATAAATTTAAAGTTATTGTCTTTTCTTTTTTTATTTAGATATAATGGAATATATATATATATATATTTTTAAGTAGTGTGGGCAGTGAATTAAAGATATCAAGAATTGTTGTGTATGGTAAATTTGTAAGACAGTGGGTGAATAAGCTAGCTACAGACTGATTAGTTTAAGAAAAGGGATTTTTAAGTGATACATTTAGGGGAGTGGAGGAAATGGATAGAGTGGAATAAATGTTAAATTAGATTTTATGGGGAGTCCGCTTTGAAATGTTATTAAAGTAGGACTTATCGTATAGTTTTAAAGTGGAAGGTGGTTTTGAATTGTTGCAATAATGTATAGATATAAAACACTATTATGCTAAATTAGAAGTTATTTTATAATAGTTATAGTATAATGTGTTTGTTTTTTTTTTGTTTTTTTTCTCTTCTTCTTTTCTGAAATGTATGGATAAAGGGGGATTTATAATACTTTTAGTAAGTAAAGGTCAGTATTTTGAGGAGGGAGTAAGTAATCTGTTATGAATTAGGGTTTTTTTTTGTTACGAAGAAGTCACAGGGGGGGAAGGGTGGGGAGGGGGGGTTAGGGAGGGGGGGAGGGGGGGGAAAGGGGGAAAAATTTGTATTTGAAAACCTTTTCAATAAAAAAAAAAAAAAGAAGACCCCCCCCCGGGGCCAGGGGGAGCGAAGGGCATCCACCGCTTCTGCTCCTGGGGACAGAAATCTGGAAAGGAAACGTGGAACCTGATGGTTGACGTGGGAAGCGAACAAGTCCACCTTGGGGTGGCCAAAGCGATTAGAAAGGTCCAGGAAGAGATCAGGGTGAAGCTTCCATTCGGAATGGTCCACTAAATTGCGACTAAGGGAATTTGCCTGAATGTTAGACTTGCCAGAAATGTGAGAAGCCCGTAGAAAGGCTAAATGAGACTCGGCCCAGAGGCCTAGTTGTAGGGATTCGTGGAAAAGGGCCCGAGAGCGGGTACCACCGTCTGTTAACATGGGCCTTGGCGGAGACGTTATCGGTTAACACGAGCACGTGCTTACCTCGAAGCAAAGGATGAAAATGACGTAAAGCGAGGAAAATCGCCCGCAGTTCCAGAAGGTTAATAGAAAAATCCCTCTCCACCTCAGTCCAAAGACCCTGAACCATATGGGAATCTAAGTGCGCACCCCAGCCGGAAAGGCTCGCATCGGTAGTAAGAACCGACCTAAGAGGTTCTCTAAACAAGGTACCATTGGCAATTGCCGAAGAAGACCACCACCCTAAGGAGTCCAAAACCTTTGAAGGAAGGGAAACCTTGCGCAACGAGGAAACGGAAAGAGAACGCTGAAAGGGGAGGAGGAACCATTGAAGGCGCCTGCTATGCAAACGGGACCAAGGGACGATGTCGAAGGAGGACACCATTTTGCCCAGAAGACGGGAAAGGGCGAGAACGGACATAGGCCGGCCTTTCAAACATTGAGAAGCCAGGACAGATAAGCTGGACTGGCGTGACGGAGAGAGGAACACCATGGATGAAACAGTGTCTATGACAGCCCCTAAATGCTGGATACGGGTCGAGGGGATCAGAGAACTCTTGGCCCAATTGATTAGGAAACCATGAGCTTCAAATAAACGGATAGAAGTAGATACATCCTGCTGAGCCCTGGGAAGGGAGGAGGAAAGAATAAGAATATCATCCAGGTAAAATAAAATACGAATGGGGAGGGACCAGATATGAGCGACAAGGGCCGCCATCAACTTAGTAAAGACTCTGGGCGCAGAAGAAAGGCCAAAGGGGAAAGCCCTATATTGATAATGAGAGCCCCTAAAATAAAAGCGGAGGAACTTGCGGTGGGGTGGAAAAATGGGAACATGCAAATAGGCCTCGGTTAAGTCAACCAAGGCAAGGAAATCACCCTCACGAATGCACTCCAAGATGGTGTGAAGGGAGTGCATTTTGAACCGGCGGTACGTTATGAACCGGTTCAATGATTTCAGGTCCAGGATGGCACGCCAGCCCCCCAAGGACTTGGGGACAAGAAAGAGACGGGAGTAGAAGCCGGACCTGCATTCCGTCGGAGGAACAATTTCGATGGCCTTGATCTGAAGAAGGTGAGCTACAGCAGCCTCCATACAGGCACGGGAAGGGGGGTCATGAGAGAGGGAGCAAGGAACGAAAACCCGAGGAGGAGGTGAACAAAACTCCAAACGAAGACCCTCCCGAATAGTAGAACGAACCCAAACATCAGAGGTAGTGGCATCCCAGGAACTGGAAAAAAGGGAAAGACGGCCCCCGATCAGGAAGTCTGGAGGCCGATTAATGAGGTTTGCGGAAGGGGCGACCTCTGCCGCCACGGAAGGACCTTCTTGAATGGGATCTAACCTGAAAGTCTTGATTCTGCATTCCTCTGGAGGAGAAGTTGCGAGAGGAGC
Organism: Pantherophis guttatus; assembly: GCF_059756535.1. Lineage (NCBI taxonomy): Eukaryota > Metazoa > Chordata > Lepidosauria > Squamata > Colubridae > Pantherophis > Pantherophis guttatus. The sequence goes on from NC_142066.1 coordinate 111,887,963, forward strand.
GGTTGTAGGAGGAGCCACTGTCAGATGGACGAAAGGACTGGGCCCGATAATAAGGTTGTTGACGAAAGTCTGACCTACGAGAAACTACTGGAAAAAATTTCTTGTGATCCCTGGTTTCAACCAAAATAGGATCGAGGGCGGAGCCGAATAGGCTGTTACCCTCGTATGGAGAAGCTGCTAGACGCCATTTGCTCCTGGCATCGGCTTGCCAGTGGCGGAGCCAGAGGAGCCTCCTGGAAGAGACAGAAGACCCAATGGCCTTGGCTGCGAAACGAGCCGTGTTGAGGGTCGCGTCAGCCGAAAATTCCATTGCGGCTAGTATTTTATTAATGTCTTGATGAGAGCGTGTGTCTGAGGCTGGAAGGCGATCCTGCAGCTGCTTCAACCACAAAATGGATGCCCTGTTGAAGAAAGATGCCACCGAAGCGGTTCTTACCGCCCATGCAGAGGCTTGATGACCTTTGATCAGAGTCCGCTCGGCACATTTATCCTCAGGGCGCAAGGACTCATCAGGAGGACCAGCAAGATGGGTAGAAGATGCTAAGGCTACGACTGGTGCATCCACAACCGGTACCTGTAATAAGTCAGAAAAGTCAGTAGGAATAGCATAGAACTTTTTGTCTTGAGAATTGGGCAAGGGGCCAGTGCCTGGAGAAGCCCATTGTCTCTTCACCACATCGGAGAACAATTTTGGTGCTGTCAAGGTATCCACTCTGCTAGGTTGTTCTGAAAAGAAAGAAGCAGATGGATCATCAGTGGTGGAAGCCGCCCCCTGGGAAGCGGGAGCAGGTAACATTTTGGTGACAGAAAGAGCCTTAAAAAGTAAGGAGCGAAACAGGTGAGGCTTGAAAAGGCCTATGAAAGCCGGTTGATCGGGCTCCAGACCTTTGTCGTCAGACCATTCTTGGTCCAGGGCAAGGTCCTCAGCGGACAGAGAGACCTGGCTAGCAGAAGTTGGGGAGGAAGGTCTGTCCAGATGGGGCGAAGCCTCTCCCCTATGTGAAAGACAGCTGACTTGACTGGCATAGTCCAAGACATCCGACTCTGCATGCTGGTTGAGGCCCTCTGAAATCCCCTGGCATATGGCTGATGCAATGAGGGAAGCCAGGGCAGGGGAAATAGTGGAGGGCAAAGAGTCAGGATTAGGAGGAGGAGGAGGGGGGGATGGAGAGAAGAAGGAGGGGTGGAGGAGGAGGAGGAGGTGGAGGAGGGGGTTGGCAGTCAGATGAAGCTGCAGCCCCCTGAGCTTGGTTATCAGTGTTAGGAAAATGGCCCTCATGGGGCAGAGTGGCAAACAAAATGGCTGCTGCACTGGAAGAGGGAGAAATCCCCATTTCAGGCCGGTCTGGCGAAAGGGAAGCCCTGTGCGTGGCCTGGGGCTGGGCATGGAGATTAGCAGCCTCGGAAATAGGTTCCTGAAGGGAGGCCTGAGAGGGAGGAGCCACAACCTCTTTGGCGGCTTGAAGCTGCGCTTTCTGAACGGCCCGTTCCAACGCCCTATGCCTGCGCTGTTCATCCTTCTGGGGCTGCGCTGTCTTAGGCAGAGAGGAAGAAGACACCTTAGTCTTTTTTTGGCTCTTCTGATGCCCTGATGTACCCTCCCCCGGATCGCTGTTATGGCGCTTCCTCGAACTATGGGAGACAGTCCCACGGCCAGCTCTAGATGAACGGGAATCCGCCATTTTGAAAACAAGCTTTGGCGCCAAGGGTAAAATGGAGGGAGGCCCCAGTACTCACTGCACTCCTCACACGAGAGAAAAACAAACCAGCGGCTGACAGGTCGTGTAATTCGGGCCGCTAAGTGCCATACGAAGGGCTGCTAAGCCAAGGCTTGAAATTGCAGCCAAATTGTCACCAAAGGCGGGAGGAGGTGAGCGCGGTGCAGGACAGGGCTACGGAGCGAACTCGTGGGCCCAGCCTGATCAAGTGCCAACTGGCAGCCTGAAAGCACTAGCGGCCGTCCGGGAAACAGGAGAGAGGTTCCAAGCCGAAAGGCTGCTCGATCGCCCCGATAGCTCTTAAAAGAACTGTTGGATGGTTGTTGTTTTTTTTTTTTTTTTGTAGAGACAAGCAGGAGACTAAACTGTCCAAGTCGACCGAGTTGATAAACTGGAGAGAGCAGCAGGAAGGGCGGGGCTAAACGTCATTGCAGACCCGGTCCTGATTGGTCTACTGACTGAGCCTACCCAGCGCTGCCTGCCGTTCCCAACCAGGGAGGAGAATTCCTAAGGTAAAAGTTTAGTTTAGTTTAGTTTATTCATACTTATATGCTGCCCTTCTCCCAAAGGACTTGGGGCGGCTCACAAAGATAAAACAACGGAACAATAAAATTAATACTAAAATAATCCAACTAAAATCCCCAAGAAGTTAAAACTAAGACTCCCAGCAGATCAGGCAATTTGTTGGAAAAGCCATGTCTTCAGGTCACTGCAGAAAGAGCGGAGGTCGGGGGCCATCCGGAGCTCAGTGGGTAACCCATTCCAGAGGGTCGGTGCACCCATAGAGAACGCCCTCATCCTCAGCGCCATCAGCTGACATTGTCTGGCTGAAGGCACCCGGAGGAGGGCAGTCCTATGTGAACGCACTGGGCGGTGGGAGGCCGGTAGGAGGTGATCCTGCAAGTACCCCGGGCCCGTGCCATAGAGGGCTTTCTAGGTAAGTACCAGCACCTTGAAGTGGATCCGAAGGACCACCGGTAACCAGTGCAGCTCGTGCAGGAGTGGGAGAAGGGAGAAGAAGTGGGCTAAGAAGAAGGGAGAAGAAGTGCCATTATAAAAAATATTTCTCTTTTGGAAGCCAGGAATAGATAAAAATGCTTCAAATGTGGATTTTCCCTTTAATCTAATTTTAATGTTTGTGAATACAGGGGGCTAGGCATAGGATGAAAAATACTTTGCACTGAAAAAGATCTAGAGATTAAATGTTGGAGGAATAATTGCCAATTATGTAATAAAATTATAATTTGCAAATCCCCCTCAAAATATTTTACATAAGATTTTATTCTTTTGCTACCACTCTTTTTGAAGTAAACATAGAAATCAAGTCTAGAAGATGGAAATACAAGTGATCAGAAGTATAGAAAGTAAGTCCAATTCAATAATAAAATGAAAATTGATGCTGTTTTCAGATAATTAAAAAATGTTGTTTAGCATATTTAGAATGTATAGTTAGGGAAGATTAATATAGTCTCCCTCCATTTCTTTTCTTGACACATTTTCCTTTTTTTAGTTGTGTGTGACATCAGATTGATATTAATTTGTTTCATTAGAAAAGGTGAGAACTGTCATTCTCCAAGATTGGTTATTTTAAACTGTTTATCTCTATAATTAAGCTTGCATTATTTACAATAATTGTTTCATCTTTGTTTAAAGGTATATGGTTTCAATGGGGCTATGCAAAGTATTTTTTCCTTCCATAAGGCATTTCTCTGAAAGGCCATCAAAAGATATTTTATAAACCTTGACATGAAATAGAGGTACTGTTCTGGTACAGATCTCCAAGAAAATGATGTGGGCACAGGAAAAAAAATTGAGTACAGATACACAAACTTTATTGGTGCTCAAATTTAAAGTTTTAAAAGTCCATATTTTTCATAAAAGGAAAGAAAACATGGCGGGGTAAGATATGAATTTTTGTTTGATATTTTGAAGGAGAGTTAAAGAGCAAAAAAAGGTTCCTTAAACCTTGCAGAGCTTTAAATTATACTTCTCTCCTTACTTGTTTTATATTTTCTGTTGATGATTTGAATGCATAGGACAGGAGTAGAAAAGATATAATTTCTAAGGCCCCTGGGTATCCTTGGAAAATATGGGTCAAAAACTGTAACATCATATGTCAGCTTCTGTGAAGACCTATGTGTACCGATCAGGAACTTGTGAATATTTAGTAACAACAAACCTTGGTTCACAGCTAAACTTTTTTTTTTAATTGAAAAAGTTTTTCAAATACAAATTCCCCCCCTTCCCCCCTCCTCCCTAACCCCCCCTCCCCCTCCCCTCCCCCCATGGCTTCTTCAAAACAAAATCATTAATATCAAGTTAAATAATACTTTACCATCCTTTTGCACCACTCCCACATGCTGACCATTTCTTTCTAACATTGTTATTATATCCCCCTTATACTATACATTTCAAAGCAATCTTCAGCTATAAAATTTTATAATAACTCCTAATTTGGCATTTATTCAACTCATAATCTATCCATTTCCTCCACCCCTACATATATCTCTTAATTCAAATCTTTTACATATTTTTATATCTAAACATAACATCCCTTTTATTAAGCTAAACAATCAGTAACCTAACCTATCTCCACCCAATTTGCTACAGGTCTACCATACATGATATTTTAATATCTTTGTTCTTCTGCCCACACCACACCACTAAAAATATTTCCATATATAAACAGAATCCTCAAATGACTTTAAGTTTGTAATCCATATAATATCTTCTGTAATGTCTTTCAGCTAGATTGTTAATTCCATCGCCCATATTAGGGTAACATCAAGTTCTGTTTCCAACAGTATATTCAATATCTTCAATTACCATCTGCCCCCATCAGTAATAAATGTTGTCGTATATAAAAAAACCACCCGAGTGACTTTATATTTATATTCCATATAATATCTTCTGTAATGTCTTTCATCTAGATTATTAATTCCAACCACCATGTTAGGGTAACAACCAGATCTTCTGCATGCCCCACCATAATTCTCGTGCCTTATAGCTCAACATATACGTAATCCGTTTTACAAAGAGTACAAAATAGAAAGTTCCAATCCACTCAGTTAGAGGCCTTCTTCCACATCCCTAAGGCACAGCACTGCAGAGATCTGTCATTCTTCTCAAAATAGTACAAGTCAATAATTTACCTCAGCTATATTTTCATTTTAATCGTCTCTTAAGTAACTGGCATTAGACTGTTGTTTAGTCTAAGATTTTTTAGTTTTGTAGGACCTGCTTCTTCTTTTCTTAACTTTTTGTGGTTTAGATCTCCATCCTGGATGCCTTTCTAGAACTTGTATATCAGCTGATTGATTTCCATGCTGGTCTGTAACTTGATGAGACATCGCATTAAGATCCAATGCCGCCTCTCTTGTATTTGTAAGTAATCCAGCTATAACCTTTAAAGGAGCATCCAAAAGCGGCTCGTCCAAAGGAGCCTCTGTGATTTGTTGTTTTTCCATTATCTCCATCTCCATCTGCTTAGCCTAGGTTTCAGTCTCTTGTTCATTTTGCATTTCTTTATTCCCCTCCTGTGTTCCTAACACTGATAGTATACATGGAGATGTTAAGAACCTTGTAGTAAAATTCTTCCGCTTTTTCAACAGTATTTAATTGATATCTTTCTCCTTGGTATCTCAATATTATACCAACTGGAGCATCCCACCTAAATGGGATGTTTTGTTTCTTTAGCTCAGTCACCAAAAATCCAAATTGCTTTCTATCTTTTAACATCTTGGACGGCAGCTCTTTATATATCCAAATCTTTCTTCCATTCAGTTCTAAAGTAGAGTTAAAAGATTTTTGCACAATATCATTTCTTGTTCCTTTATCTGTAAAGTAAATCACCACATCTCTAGGCAACTGCCTTTGCTTTGCAATCCAAGAATTTACTCTGTAGGCCTTATCAATCTTACAGGATATCTCTTCAGGACGAACCTTTAAAATTACAGCCAGAACTTCAGCAGACATCTTTCTCAAATCATCTCTATTATTTTCCTATAATCCCCTCATTCTGACCGCAAATTCCATGGACCTGTATTGCCATCATTGTAACTTCTTTTTCAATCCTTTGTTTTATATTATCTGCATTGTAGGTCACGTGATCAGCTTCCTTTTTAGACTTTACTTCTGAGCTATTGATTTGAATATTTATCAAATCATTTTTAATTCTTTGTATTTTATTGTCCAAATTATAAATCTTATGATCAACTTCCTCCATTTTAGACTCTAGTTCTAAGTTAGTATCTTTATCCATCTTTATAACTATTTCTGAAAAAGTTTTCAAAGCTGTTACAAACTGTTGTTTCAAATTGGCATATTTTTGTTGTACCAACTCTTTAATTTCCTGCCTGAATTTTTCAAGATTCTGGTTCACAATCTCATCATGTCTTGCCATCTCCTCCAAGACAAATTCTTTTAGGTTAAAACCATTCTTCTGAGTCTGCAAATTCAAAACTTGTTCATGTAGTTTGTAAATGGGGGAACCCCCCCCCGCTGCTTGTTTGTCTGGCTTTGTCAGTTTTAACGCCATCCTGCCACACAGACAAATTCTTTTTATAGAAAAAGACTTCTCTCCAAACAATATCAATATCAAATCTCCAAGAAGAAAGAAACATAAAGTAGAAATTTTTCTTTGCAATTCTAGCCAGCGCTATTATTTCTGCTACTTTGTAGCTTGTTAAACTATTCAGGTGGAAGAACTTTCGCTTTCAGCTTTCTTCTTCTCAAGCCTCAGCCAGTCGCCATTTTAAACTTTTTTTTCCTTCGCTTTTAAGATCGCTTATAAAATTGTTAAAAATACTTGCGATTTAGGGTCCAAAGTCCGGATCTCATCCTATTTGTTTAAACAATCTATTAATTTTCATTGAATGGCTTGGTCCCATCGCCTGGCTCTGCAAAAAGCAGAGTTCTGCCGAAGCCCAGAGCAGCGGCGAGCGAAATAGGGAGCCTCATCCTGCTTCGTCCCCAAGAGTAAAACAAAAACTCTGGGGACTTCGCAGAGGGCTCTACCTGTCCTCGCCGGCTCTATCTCACATTTCCTTAAGGAAATGGAGTTTTTCGAGCCACCTTTCAGCTGTAAAGGCGGCTCTTTACAGGTGACGGGGCTGGCGGTCTCAAAAGACCGTCTGACGGCGACGGAAGTCAAACCGGAAGCCCGGTTCACAGCTAAACTTAAGCAGCTATGTCATTCCAAAGAAGAAGCTTACAGAAAAGGTGATAAAATGCTGTACAATCATGCCAGAAATATATTAACAAGGGAGATCAGAGCAGCAAAAAGAAGCTACTCTGAAAAAGTAAAGAATCAGTTCGCAACAAATGAACCAGCAAACATGTGGAAAACTCTTTAATGAAACACCAGTTATGGCAAACCTCCTTCCCAGAGTGAAGGAAATCAATAACTGGCAGATGACCTGAACTTGTTTTATTGTACGTTTGAAAGGAAACTACAGCCACCTATCTCCATAACCCCCATCTGAGACACACTAACAACAGCCAAACCTCCTACAACTGACCCCATCCCATTGGGTTCACAACCCCTAGTGATCACAGAAAAGGAAGTGCAAGACCTATTTCACAGACAAAAGCCAGGAAAAGTTCCAGGCCCAGACAAGATAATTCCTTCTTGCTTAAAAGTCTGTGCTGACCAATTGGCCCCCATCTTTACCTGTATCTTCAATAAATCACTAAAGATGTACTATATTCCTTCTTGCTTCAAACGCTCTACTATCATCCCAGTGCCGAAGAAGCCCACCATCAAGGAACTGAACGACTACAGACCAATTGCTCTAACATCTGTAGTTATGAAACCCTTTGAAAGGCTAGTGCTGTCTCACTTGAAAACCATCATGGATCTGCTGTTAGACCCCTTGTAATTTGCATACCGAGCAAATAGATCTACAGATGATGCTGTTAATATGGCTCTGCACCACATCCTACAACATCTTGAATCTACAAAGACTTATGCAAGGGTCCTCTTTGTAGATTTTAGTTCAGCATTCAACACCATCATTCCAGACATTCTTCTAACTAAGCTAAACCAGCTAGCAGTACCTGAACACACTTGTAAATGGATCATAAGCTTCCTAACAGACAGGAAGCAGCAGGTGAAGCTAAGCTGGATCACATCAGATACCTGTACAATTAGCACAGCCTCCCACCCACCAAGACTGTGTGCTCTCTCCACTTCTGTCTGTATACCAATGACTGCATCTCTAATGATCCATCTGTTAGACTACTGAAGTTCGCAGATGACACAACAGTGAATGGTCTCATTTGAGACTATGATGAATCCGCATGGTGCGACCGGAACAATCTGGAACTGAACACACTCAAAATTGTAGAAATGGTGGTGGACTTTAGGAGAAACCTTTCTAGACAACACAGTATCAACAGTAGAGACCTTCAAATTTCTAGGTTCTACCATATATCACAAGCTAAAATGGACACCCAATATCAAAAACGTCATCAAAAAAACACAACAAAGAATGTTCTTTCTGTGCCAACTCAGAAAGCTCAAACTCCCCAAAGAGCTACTGATATAGTTCTACAGAGGAATTATTGAGTCTGTCATCTAAACCTCTATAACTGTCTGGTTTGGTTCTGCAACCCAACAAGACAGACACAGACTTCAGAGGATAATTAGAACTGCAGAAAAAACAATTACTACCAACCTGCCTTCCATTGAGGATCTATATACTGCATGAGTCAAAAAGAGAGCTGTGAAAATATTTACAGACTCCTCATATCCTGGACATAAACTGTTTCAACTCCTACTCTCAAAATGACACTATAGAGCACTGCACACCAGAACTACTAGACACAAGAACAGTTTTTTCCCGAACGCCATCACTCTGCTAAACAAATAATTCCCTCAACACTCTCAAACTATTTACTAAGTCTGCATTACTATTAATCTTCTCATTGTTCCTATCACCCAGCTCATCCCACTTTTGACTGTATGACTGTAACTCTGTTGCTGGTATCCTTGAGATTTATATTGACTGTTTCCCTATGACTATCATTGTTGTACTTTATGATTCTTGACAAATGTATCTTTTCTTTCATGTACTCACCAAGTACCAAGACAAATTCCTTGTGTGTCCAATCATATTTGGCCGATAAAGAATTCTATTCTATTCTATTCAAAAACTTTTAGAAGTTTGGAAGAATTTAACAAAATTTAAAAAATGGGCGCCTTAAACCCTGCAGATTCTCAAACCATCTATTTTACCTCTAAAATTGTCAATCCTGAAAGAAATTGATTTTTATTTCCCCATGTTTTAAGGTTTTAAGAAGCAAAATATATATCTTTTTTACAGTAAAATACAGTAAAATATTGTAAATATTTTACAATTCCTGGACAAAGTTTCATAAGAATAACTAGTTGACTTTATTTTAGCTTATTAGAATTATATGAACAAAATGGGATTGTTTAGCTAGTTGGGATAAAACTGTAATTAGTATTTGACTATCTCATTTAGATGCAAAAGGTTCAAGTTCAATGCTAGGAAAGTATTCCATCTAAAATATTGACAGTTCCTAAGAATATAAATGTAAGAATATAAATACGCTCCACTTAGTAAAAGGTGTTCCCTATGTGGGGATAGAAACATAAGCCTACTATTTCTATGAAGACATGTATGGAAGCCCATTATCCAGGTGTTTGAGCTAGTGTTGTTTTTTTTTTTGCAAGCTACTAACTTGAGGATAAACACTCTAAATCTTATGGCAAATACTATATTTCTGTTGGACAGTTTGATAGAGGTAATTTTCTTGAAAGGAAGATGAAAAAGTATAATAAGACAGCAAACAATGTTTTTCTTCTTCATTATTGTATATTATTGTGATTTGTATTCAATTTAAAATGTTACATAGTTTATATTTCTACTTTGACTGAACCAATATACTAAATTGGTAGCACTAATCTTATTTATTTATTTATTTATTTATTTATTTATTTATTATTTATTTATTTATTTATTATTAGTTGCATTTTTATGCTGCCCAACTCCCAAGGGACTCTGGGCGGCTAACAACAAAGAATAAAACAATGCGAACAGTATCCCATACAAAAGTTTAAAAAAACATTAAAAACTATACATTCCAATTCATGGCTGAGTCTCACAAGATTACCGTAGCGAGATCAACGGCCCCAGGCCTGCCAGAAGAGCCAAGTCTTCACTGCTTTCTGGAAGGCCAGTAGGGTGGGGCAGTCTGGACCTCAGGGGGTAATTGGTTCCAGAGAGCCGGGGCAGCCACAGAGAAGGCCCTCCCCCGCAGGCCCACCAGCTGACATTGTTTAGCTGACGGGACCTGGAGGAGACCAACTCTGTGGGATCTTACCGGTTGTTGGGAGCTATGCGGTAGAAGGCGGTCTCGAAGATAGCCTGGCTCTGAGCCATGTAGGGCTTTAAAGGTAATAACCAACACCTTGAATTGCGCCCAGAGACTGATAGGGAGCCAGTGCAGCTCGCAGAGAATTGGTGTAATGTGGGTGTATCTAGGTGCACCCACAATAGCTCGCACGGCTGCATTCTGGACCAACTGTAGTCTCCAAACACTTTTCAAGGGTAGCCCCATGTAGAGCGTGTTGCAATAATCTCACCGTGAGGTGACGAGGGCATGAGTGACTGTGAGGAGAGCCTCCTGATCCAAGCAATTGGTGCACCAGATGAACCTGTGCAAAGGTCTCCCTAGCTACAGCCATCAGATGTTGTTCCAATCTCAGCTGTGAGTCTAGGAGGACACCCAAATTGCGAGCCCATTCTGAGGGGGTCACTTTCTCCCCGCCCCCAGAACCAAGGATGGACAATCGACATAGTCCTTAGGGGACAATACCCAGAGCCATTCAGTCTTGTCTGTGACCTGAGCCTGTTGACTCCCATCCAGATCCTCACAGCCTCCAGGCACCGGCACATCACATCCACCGCCTCACTGAACTGACGAGGCGTAGAGATATACAGCTGGGTATCATCAGCATATTGCTGATATCCCACTCTGTGTCATTGGATGATTTCACCCAGCGGTTTCATGTAGATGTTAAATAGGAGGGGAGAGAGGACCGAGCCCTGAGGCACCCCACAGACGAGGGGCCTTGGGGTCGACCTCTGTCCTCCTACCAACACCGACTGTGACCAACCAGAGAGATAAGAAGAGAACCACAGCAACACGGTGCCTCCCACTCCCAATTCCCTTAGTCTCCCAAGAAGGATACCATGATCAATGGTATAGAAAGCTGCTGAGAGATCAAGTAGCACCAAGATAGAGGAATGACCCCCATCTCACGCTTGCCAGAAATCATCCATCAGCGTGATCAAGGAAGTTTCCGTGCTGTAGCCAGGCCTGAAGCCGGACTGACAAGGGTCCAGATAATCCGATTCATCCAATGACTGCAGGAGCTGAAGTGCCACCACTTTCTCTACAACCTTTCCCACAAAGGATAGGTTGGAGTCTGGACGAAAGTTCTTTAATTCTGCTGGGTCCAGGGAAGGCTTCTTGAGGAGGGACCTTACAACCGCTTCCTTTAATGGTTGCAGAAAGGATCCTTCCCTCAAGGACGCGTTAACTAAAGCCTGGAGCCAGCCTTGTGTCATCCCCCTGCTGGCTGAAACCAGCCAGGAGGGGCACGGGTCCAACAAACAAGTGGAGGAACTCATCAATCTGTAACTATAATAAAATATATTACTTGAAAAAAAAAATGTTGCCAGATACCGAAGCTTCTGGTCTGTAAGCAGATTTATTAGAGCTGCACTTCTTTGGCATGAGCCTTCTGCTATCATCTTACCATAGAAATATGACATTTTTAGTGCTTCATTTACTCTCAGTAAGGGCACTTCAAACATTCCTTGTTGGTTTCCAGAGGCTCATCTCCTTTCTTCCTTTTCCTTTTAGGAAATATTAAAAGCTGTTGTTTTAAAAAGAAAATTGTAGATGCAGATAGGTAAGCCAACTGAAAGATCTATAACATTAAAAAAAAAAAAGGATAGGCTTGAAAATTATTATTATTATTATTATTATTATTATTATTATTATTATTATTATTATTATTAATTTAATTTGTATACCGCCCTTCTCCCAAAGGGACTCAGGGCGGTGAACAGCCAAAATTAAAATACATGCAATACAAAAGTTAAGATAATTAAAAGAGATTAAATCAATCGGCCACCCAATTTAAAACCCCAAGTCTATAAAATTTAAAAATCCCATTAAAAACCATTTAGGCTAGGCCTATTCCTGATTCTTTAGGCTGGAACCTTCTGATTTGAATTCCATGCCTAAATCTTGGGTCTCAAGTTGATAGTATTGCCTCAGTCGTGGGTTTCACTTACCTTTGCTACCAGTTTGCTTGCTTTACTTGTGCACGGCGCATCTGCACATGTGCAGAGTGTCCGTGATAACGTCCGGGCGGGGGGGACGGAGCCTCCCACCATCACTGCTACTGGTTCGCCTGAACCAGGGCGAACCGGTAGAAACCCACCACTGTACCGCCTTATATTCAGGCTTCTGTTACGAACATAAGCTCCTGGAATGACTTGTCCAAACTAACTGTCATATCTGAAATTTTCAACTTCAGAAAAAAGTAGCAATTGCAAAACATGTGTCATCCTTTTTAAAACAATTACTAGTAGCATATGGAGTAAGAAATGTCACTTGCTATGGACGGCTAGTTTGGTTCTAGTTGCTCTCCATGGTCCTGAAGCTACAGCCTATATCGGAGACTGCTTTTGCTCTTTCAGCATTGAAGTTCATTGTATCTCAGGGTGCTCTGAGTGTTGTTTTTTTAAACTGCAGATAATAGTAAAGTATTACTTATATGGCTAGAAATTCCCAGATAGGAATGCTCCAAGCTTCAATTTTTGTGTTTTCATGCTTTGAAACTCTTTTGGAAAGGCATGGGGAGGACAAAGCTGGCAGGAAATTTATTACTGAGAACACCTTATATAGCAGAATGCAGCAAAAACACTTCTGACCTTGAAGTTCTTGCTTTTAGAAATAAAATAATGTTTATGGGACAGATGGCTTTTGTGATAATAGGTCTTTAGTTTTGTACTGTATGATATCATCCATCGAGGAGAAAAGGCAGAAGAAGAAGGGCTATGCGTTTATGCCGTATGATATTGCCCACAGATGATTCAGATGGAATAATGATCTGATTCACTGTCTAGTGTCCTGAACTGTGCTTAATCATAAACCAAGGACAGGCAATTGGTGGGGGACGGCACAAATTTTTTTTTTTACAAAATAGAATTGTCCTTCAAGAGATGTTGGGGAATATGGTTATTAAATGATGAAATCTCCTCAGAGTGTGAATATACCATTTTCAGTACTATCCCCACCCACATTTTAGTGCTGTGAGAGAGTGAATTGGTAATAAATATATTAATCCTTCTGAAGAGTTAATATATCTATTTTCAGTCTTTGAAGTAAATAGACAAATAAAAAGGCTAAAAATTGTGCTTTAAAAATGTAACTTTTTGTTGCTAAAATTTAGTGAATGGCACTTTAACAGATTTAACAGATTGTTGGAAGGGACCTTGTAGGTTATCTAGTTAACCCTCCACCCAAGCAGGAGACCCTACACCATTTTTGACAGATGGCAATCCAATCTCTTCTTGAAAGCCTCCAGTGATGAAGCTCCCACAACTTAGAAAAAAGTACATCTATTAATTTACTTTAGTTAGGCACTTGGGATTGTCTAACTGTCGCAGAGTCTCCCATCAGCCACAATTTGCAGGAACAATGATTGTTAAGTTTGTTCATATAAGTTGTTCGTTCATTCATTCATTCATTCAAATTTCTGCACTGCTCATCTCACCTTTGTGACTGTGTGTGGTTTACAATAAAAACAGGCAGTGGTGAAACCAAGGGTAAAATTAAAAATACTGTAGGACACACGAGAAAGAGGGGGTCTGAAAATGCCTAATTTAACACTATATTATGAAACAGTTGTCTTATCAGCAATTAGTGATTGGATTAATTTAACAAATGGAAGAATTTTGAACATCGAAGGATATGATTTGGTATATGGATGGCATGCCTACTTAGTGTATGATAAAAAGGTGGATAGATCATTTAAGAGTCATATGTTGAGGAATGCCTTATTGCGTGTCTGGAAGAAATATCAATATAAGCTAAATGATAAGATACCTATATGGACAGCACCCAGGCACGCGATAGAGAATATAAGTATAGAAAGTAGGCAGGATGTAACTACATATAGAGAAATTCTCAATATAGAGGAAGGTATACTAAAATTAAAGCCTCTGAATGTGTTGAAAGAGGAAAAGATAATTCAAACTTGGTTTCAGTATGTGCAACTACAAGTCAGATGGAGAAAAGATCAGAAAATTGGTATCATACAAGGTGATGAAAATTTGATAAAACAAATTAGGGACCAAAGTCAAATATATGTAAAAAGGTTGTATAATATATTGATAGAAATAGACTCAGAAACAGAATTAGTTAAAGACTGTATGATAAAATGGCGCAAAATTTTGAACAACCAATAATGATGGAAATGTGGGAGAAATGTGGGTAAGAAATGTGAAATGTACACAAGCGCAAAATTTAAGAGAAAATTTTTACAAAATGTTTTATAGATGGCATTTAGACCATAAAAAATTATCTTGTATGTACCTGAATGTACAACCTAAATGTTGGAGATGTGATTGTGAGGATGCTACTTATTTTCATATATGGTGGACATGTAAAAAGGTTAAAGCATTTTGGATAAAAATTTGGTGGATTTTACAAAATATTTTTAAAAAGAGGATAAAATTTATACCACAGTTGTTCTTGTTGGGTATAATTGCGGATTGTACGGTTATAGAGACTAATTTGATTTTGAACTTAATAACCGCAGCAAGACTACTGGACTATATTGGAAGAAACAAGACATACCTACTATTCAAGAATGGACATTAAAACGAACGTTGTCTTACCTGAACGTTCCTTCTCTGCGCGCTGATGGAGAATCCAAATTATGGGTAGGTTCCTCAGCTTGATTGCTAGACTGGGTGACTGTTTCTTTAAGAAACATCCTTGGCCACTCCTCCTTTGTCTGGCTAAGCCCCAGTTCATTCGCGAAATGAATAGCGGATGGTATAGTCCTGAAACAACAGAAGGAGACAAAAACAAGGCAGTCCTGGCCGGAAGCAGCCAAGGGATGGGTTGGATTCTCCATCAGCGCGCAGAGAAGGAACGTTCAGGTAAGACAACGTTCGTTCTCCAGCGCGCTGCCTGGAGAATCCAAATTATGGGATATACCCAAGCTAGTTAGAAGTAGGGAGGGAGGCTGCGTCATCCCGGGAAGGAACAGCCAGGGCAGACTGCAGTACTCGACATCCAAAAGAAGCTTCAGCCGAGGCAAAGGAGTCAATTTTGTAATGTCTAACAAAAGGAGTCAAGGTAGTCCATGTCGCAGCCCTACAGACGTCAAGGATGGATGCCTGGGTAGCCCAAGCCGCTGAGGTGGCTGCGCTACGGGTAGAGTGTGGAAGTATCCTCCCTGGCAGAGGAGTCCGTCTGGTGCGATACGCCGTGACGATGCAGGCCTTGATCCAACGGCCTATCGTGGATGAGGAAACTTTCATGCCCAAGGTAGAAGGATTGAAAGACAGGAACAATGCTTTGGATTTACGGAAGGACGCAGTCCACTTGATGTATCGGCAGAGAGCTCTTTTAACGTCCAAGGTATGCCATTGTTGTTCAAGATGATGGCTAGGAGCTGGACAAAAGTCAGGCAGAATTAACTCTTGGGCACGGTGGTACAGAGAATTTACCTTTGGCAGGAAGGAAGGATCTGTACGAAGAACCACCTTGTTGGGAAGGAAAACACAAAGGTCAGGCCGTACCGAAAGCGCCGCCAACTCGGACCTCGTCTCGCCGAAGTAATTGCCACTAAGAAGGCAACCTTAAGAGTCAGATATCGAAGAGATATAGAAGCCAGAGGCTCAAATGGAGGTGACATGAGGGCTGATAGAACCAATAGCAAGTCCCAAGTTGGGTATCTATGGATAGTAGGAGGACGGAGATTGGATGCTCCCCGTAAGAATGTCCGTATACTGGAATTCTGGGTCAAAGGTCGATCGTTCCCAGAAGACAGAACAGTGCTAAGGGGGGCCACCTGTCGCCTCAGGGTGTTAGGAGCAAGGCCATGGTCCAAACCCTCCTGTAGAAACACAAGCACGTCAGAAGGAGATGCAGTTGTAGGGTCCTGATGAGACTTGCAACACCAGGTGCAAAAGGCACGCCAGGTGGCGTCGTATATACGGTTCGTTGATGCACGCCTGGCAGACTGCATAGTGTGGATCACGCTGGCCGGGATGTTGTCCTTCCTCAATCGGATCCTCTCAAATGCCAGACAGTCAACTGCAACCATTGAGGATCTGGGTGCAGTATGACCCCCTGGCTGAGAGAAATGCGGTCATTGGGAATGTGCCAAGGACATTCCACCAAGAGGTTCCAAAGGTCCGCGTACCAAGAGCGACGTGGCCAATTGGGGGTGACCAGGATGAGATCCGCCTTCTCCTCCAACAGCTTGCGAATCACTCGAGGGATGAGCGGCAGAGGGGGAAAAGCGTAGAGAAGGCCTTGTGGCCACCTGCTCCGAAGAGCGTCGCACCCCTCTGCTCCTGGACAGGGAAACCGGGAGAAGAATCGGGGAAGATGGGTGTTCAGCTGGGTTGCAAACAAGTCGACCGTTGGAAAGCCGAACCGCTTCGATAGCTCCCTGAACAAGGCCTGAGCTAGACGCCACTCCGCCTGATCTATTTGAGTCCGGCTGAGCCAATCTGCCGTGATGTTTTCGACCCCGGATATGTGTTCGGCTGTTAGGGAGAGGACGTTCTTCTCTGCCCAAAGGAGCATTCTCGTCGCCTCCTCCATCAGCTGTCTGGAGCGAGTTCCCCCTTCTCTGTTGATGTGGGCCTTCATTGTTGTATTGTCTATTAGGACTAGAACATGATGCCCTCTCACAGATGTTCTGAAATGACGGAGAGCGAGGTGGACCGCTCATAGTTCCAGCCAATTTATGTTGTGCCTCAAGTCCCGAATGGACCAGCGGCCCTGGACAACTGACGACTGCAGATGGGCGCACCAGCCGAATTGACTCACATCCGTCGTCAGGATTAAGCGACTGGGTTCCAGAAAGAAGGAGCCCCTCGTATGGACGGGGAGGTCCACCACCTCAGAGACAGCCGTACTGTAGCTGGTAGGACAACGGTGATGTTTGAACAGGCCCGGTGGCCTGATAGGGCAGGAGGAACCATTGGAGAGGCGACTGTGAAGACGAGCCCACGGGACAATTGAGATACACGAAATTAGTTTGCCGAGTAATTGGGACAAGGTGATCAGGGGAACGGACCTGAGAGAAAGAACCCTGGTCACTAATGACTGAATGCTGTGAATCCTGTCGGGGGATAGGAAAACCCGGCAGCTGATGGAGTCTATGAGAGCACCCAGGTGGCGGATGCGAGTGGTAGACGAGAGTTGACTTTTGTTGAGGTTCAGGGAGAACCCGTGCTGTCGTAGGACACGAGAAACAACATTCAGATCGACGACAGCCTGATGACGAGAAGCAGATAGGATGATGATGTCGTCCAGATAGCACATGACCCTGATGGGGACTTGTCGCAGAGATGCTGCTAATGTCGCCAGCAGTTTCGTGAAGGTCCGAGGGGCAGACGAGAGGCCAAACGGCATGGCCTGATACTGGAAGTGCCTGTTGGCATAGGCAAAACGAAGAAACCATCGATGATAAGGATGGATCGGGACATGCAAGTAAGCCTCTTTGAGATCGATTGACGTCATAAAGTCGCCTCGTCGGATGCCCTGCAGGATCGATTTGAGCGAGTGCATCTTGAAATGGTGGTATTTGACGAACTTGTTCAATGCCTTCAGGTCCAAGATCCCTCTCCAGTCCCCGGAGGACTTGGGGACGAGAAACAGGTGGGAGTAGAATCCGGAGCCCCGTTGTTCTACCGGCACTGGTTCGATAGCGCAGATGTCGAGTAGGTGTTGTACCTCTGTGTCCATTAACGCCCTCTTCTCCGGATTGCTCGGAATAGGGCACCGAAGGAAGCGGCTCGGAGAGCTGGAGAGGAAGTCTATAGTAAGACCGAAGCGCACAGTCTGAAGGACCTAAGCATCCGTTGTAGAAGAGATCCATTGGGGCAAAAAATGGAGAAGACGACCTCCGATAGGGAGCTCTGCGGTATAGTCACTTGCCCCTCCGGAAAGGTCGGTTGGATGCTCCACGGTACTGGCGTCTGGTGGAAGGTTGACCTCTGCCTCGATCACGGTAGGCAGGCCGATCAAAGGCCCGATCTCCTCTGTGAGAATATTGTCTGGAAAAATAGGACCACCTGGGCCCGGAGTCAGTCCGAAATGGCTGCCGCTGGCCATAAGGGGCAAACCGCCTGTCATGGCGTCTGTAGGAGGATGGCATGATTTTACGCTTATCCTTATCCTCCACAAGTATAGGGTCTAAAGCGCCTCCAAAGAGAAGAGAACCCTTGTAGGGAGCAGATGCCAGCTTCCACTTTGATTTGAGATCGGCCTTCCAGTGGCGGAGCCAAAGAAGACGCCGGGTGGTGACATTGGAGACAAGGGCCCGGGATGAAAATTTAGCCGCATTTAAGGATGCATCTGCACAGTACTCAGTGGCTGCAACGATTTTATTTATGTCGTGGTGCAGCCTGCTGTCCTCAGGTGGAAGCCGCTCCTGTAATTGGCGCATCCAGATTAGTGATGCGCGGGCAAAGAAAGAAGTCGCAGTAGCAGACCTGATGGCCCAAGCGGCAGCTTGGTGTGTCTTGCGGAGAGATAGCTCAGACTTCCTGTCCTTGGCCCTGAGTCCGTCAAGGACGTCGTTAGAGATCACCGAGGAAGGCGTAAGGTGGTCCACAGGGGGATCCACAGCAGGTAATTGGATCAGGTCTTGGAAGGAAGGATCTGAACAATACAAGCATTTGTCAAGACTGGTGGGAGCCGAGATATAGGCCGGCTGAGACCACGACCTTTGAACCACATCTGTGAATAACTCCGGACATGGGATAAAATCCTGATCCGGTTTCTGCAGGAGAAATAAGTCATCATGAGGATTAGGATCAGAGGTCTGAGAAGATTGAGATGGAGCAATCCCCATGTTAGTTGTAACTTTGGACTTGTGGAGCAAGGACTTGAACATGGAAGGTCGGAAAATGCAGGCCTTTCCGGAGCTAGGTCTTCATCCTCAGATAATTCCCCCTCCTCGAGTTCCTCTTCCTCCCAAAGTGAGTCCTCCATGAGAAGGGATTCCGGACGATAGGAATAAGCACGTTGTGGATCATCACACACTGGAGCCAAGGGGGGGGGGGTGCGCCAGGGCAGGAGCGTGAGGCACTTGGTGAGGAGCAGAAGACAGGATGCGAGATACTGTTTGAGACACGAGATCTTGGATGTCCCGAGAAAGAGAAGGCTGAAGGCCTTCAGACAGACGAAGGCCAGCTGCCGTTGGAGTATAGGTAGCCTCTGGAGGTGCCTTTCCCAGAGGTTGGGTGGCAGGTGCACTGGGTCCTGGGACAACAGACGGGAAGGCCGCATCTCTCAAATGCTGTACATCAGAAGAGCATTGAACTGCACCAGATTGAGTTTAAAGCACAGGGAGTGGCCTGTCTGGAGACAGCTGGCGATGAGAAGATTGAGTCCTTTGTTGGGCAAGAAGATGCTGCCTTTCAAAGGCCTTACGCTTTCTTTCCTCCGCCCTGTCAGCAGCGGAGGAATGTGTAGTAGGATGAGGACTAGCAGACCTAGCCCTGACCTCACGATTTTTAGAACCTTTGGAGGTGGTTTTAGATCTCTTCCTGGCCTCAGGAGGACTGTAGGCCTGCTCAATTTCGGAAGACATGTCCGAATCCGCCATAACGAAGATGCAGACAAGGTAAGCAGCTGAAACAATTTAGAGAAGCAAAAAATTAATTAATTTGTTTTTATTATTGTCATTGTCATTATCAGTATAATTACTTTTCTTCTTCTTTTTTTTTTGTATATTTATTTAAAGACAGGAATAACAAATAAAACACAAGGTATGGGAGGTAAGACCAAACTCCAGAAGCAATTAATTAGGCCAATAATGGTGTGAAAACACCTAGAGCCTATTGGCCACAAAAACCAAGGGTTGCCGAGGTGAACGAAGCTGTCACTCCAATAAAAGGAGCATGAAGTTCAGACCTTCACTGAATGCTGAGTGGCTAGGATTGGTTGCTGGGCGCCATGACATCAGATTTGAAGACCAAACAATGGCGGATTAGCCTTCATGCTAACAACCCGCTGTGGCAGAGTCGTCCCGCCCAACAACAATAATGGCGGGAAACTGCAGGCAGGCCAAAACCGGCACCAGGCTGAATTCAGCCGTCGAACGCCTCAGCTCCAAAGTGCCGAAGAAATCCGCTGAGGGAAGCTGTCAGGCAACTTAAAAATGGTGCACGGCTTGCATTCAGCCGCCGAACGCCGAAACAGCAAGGAGCTTGAGAAACTCACTGAGGGCTGCCAAGCACTGTAAAACGGCGCGCAGCTTGAATTTTTGCCGCCAAATGCCATAACGGTTGAGCGCTGAAACCTTTGAGGGAGGCTGTCAATCAAATAGAAAATGGCGCGCTCGGATTGGCTTTAGCCACCGAGCGCTGTCAACAGCCAGTAAAGGAGCTAAGCAAAGGATCGGACTGCTCGTTTAAACTCCCAGTGCCTTACTGCTTAAGAATCAAATTAAGGGGGTTTGTGGAAGCGATGTAGGGACCCCCGGCCGCCACGGTAAACGTTGGAGCGGTGTGGGAGGCGAAGATGGGAATCCGGCTATCCGGACCCCAACGCAGCGCCCGGCGGCAGGCCTAATCACTCGGAGTTGCCATACGGTAGAGCTCCGAGGAATAAGTTATAGAGAAAAAACGGAGGGGAGTCCCCTGGATAGAACCCCAGGCTAACTCACCTGCTGCAGTAACAACAGAGCCGTCCTTCCGACAAACAGCTGTGACAATGAATCCACACCACTCAGGAGAAAATCTCAGAATATTAATACGTGGAAAATCCAAATATTAAGATAGTTCATCAGCCAAATTGCTAGAGCCAAGGAAAAACCCAGTCTCTCGCTTGACTGAGTGAATGAACTGGGGCTTAGCCAGACAAAGGAGGAGTGGCCAAGGATGTTTCTTAAAGAAAGTCACCCAGTCTAGCAATCAAGCTGAGGAACCTACCCATAATTTGGATTCTCCAGGCAGCGCACTGGAGAAGTAACAAACTTAGCAGAGATGGCGAAAATTTCGGCGTATTTGAAGGACCATTCAAATGAAAAATATGTGAGGGACTGGAGAAGATGGATAGATTATATTCAAAGCAAATATCGGATCAAAAAATTGCAGATAGGTTATGAATAAATATAAAAATGTTATTATGTAATTAATTTAGTACGATGAATGGGGAATTAAAGTACTAGAGAGTGGTAAGATGCTATAGTTAATTAGATTATGTTGGATTATGATTGTTGAATAATATACCCTGTATTTTGTTCTGGGAAGTAGGTGGGGGAAGGGGGGAGGGAAAGGGTAAGGGAGGGGGGAGGGGTGGTGGGGAAGGGTTGGGGAGGGAGGAGGGAGGGGGGATATGTATGTAAATTTTTTAAAAAACTTTTCAATAAAAAAAAAACAGGCAGTGGTGTAAAAGGCATAGTTAAAAAAACAAAGATAAAATTACAATGAAAAACAAGATCAAAATGAAGATGTTAAAAAATTAAAACAGGCAGAGGAGCTGTACTCAACCATACCCCAGGATTGCATTGTCATCCTTGCCAATTGGCAGACCCATGTTTTGATGTTCTTTTGGAAGGTCAGAAAAATTGGGATCCTACCTCACCTCCAGGCTTTCATAAGGTTGGGACAACCTGAGGGAAAGCTTACTTTCTGGATCCTGTCAGTTGAAATTCTTTAATGTTAGGACTACCAACACATCTTCCCCTCCTGACCAGGTAGACATATCATTGTTTAGGTCTACAAATGCAACCATCTAACAGTTCTTGTTTCAGTAATGGCAATTTTTCCTTTCAGTAATACATTGTCAAACTCCCATACCTATAGTTCCATTCATATGAAATGGCTGCTATTTTTAATGTGGCCTAAACAAACAAATTTATTTAGGGAGCATAAGTGAAAATAGTTGCATTGTTATGGTTTTAAGGATACATTTGGAAGACTGTTCGGAATGAAAGTATGTTAAAAATTAACTTCATAGTGTGCAATCTGCAGCTGCTGAGTGACCCCAGCAAAAGATATAATTGCTTTAAGATGTGGCAGATGAATATGTATGATTAGACACTCCCACATACTCTAAAGTACTTTTGGGAGATAAAATTGCAACAATTGAACAATCAAATCCCAAATATTTCCATAAGGCTGCATGTGCTTTGAAACTTATTCAAAGTTTTTTAAACTACTGTACATGCAAGAACAGCACCATCCTGCTATTCATGAAAGCAGCCTGAAATAGTTGTGACTGTTTTGATATGTTGTCTCATTAAAGCGAATACAATTCTTAAAGATTACCGTGTTTCTCCAAAAATAATACACCCCCTGATAATAAGCCCAATCGGGCTTCTGAGCGCATGCCCTGAAATAAGCCCCCCTGAAAATAAGTTCCCCCAAAAATAAGCCCTCCCCAAAACTATTTAACCACATGCGCAGCCAGTCCCCGCCATTTCCTCTGGTTAGGGTTAGGAAGACAGAGCTGGAAATCAGGTAAGATGGCAAGAGGAGTCCCATCTTCCCCCATGTGCCCCAAAATAATAAGACCTCCCTGAAAATAAGGCCAAGCACTTATTTCAGGGTTCAAAAAAAATATAAGACAGGGTCTTATTTTTGGGGAAACACAGTATTATATTATATGTTATCAAGCTGGTGCTGGTTCTTGGTGACCTCATAGATAGATCTCCACAAAAATTATTTTAAAATCTGGATTTTTGAGGAAGCATAAAAAAACCAATTGCTTTAATGTATAACAAAAAGGTGCTGTGCTTAGGCTTTCACAAGGTCTGAATCATTTGAATAATTTTTGAAATGAATATAAACTTTAATAAATATATTTCTTTAGATTTTATATTATACTAATATGGAAACATGCTTTTTGTGCATAAAAATAAAAATAAATCACAATATTCCTTTGAGTTTAATTATCAGGTATTTGTCTAAATATGTTTTAAGTAGTAAAAATTTACACTATCTGCACATTCCTGATAACTTTGTATTTGGATGGCTTCTTAGTAAGGCATTGAATTTTAGGTGATTGTAGCTTTTTAAAAAGTAAAATACCTAAAGAAATTGTATAAATTTAGCTGATTTGTTTAGTTCTAAGAAGCCTAATAAAAAGAAACATCTGATCAGGGCAAATAAGTGGATTTTTGATTGTCGATATCAGTCTGAAAATATATATTCATTCAATTTTTTTCCTTTCAAAGGGATTTATTTCTAGACACATATAGAAATGGAGCCCTTATTGATCAATAAGAATATTAGCAAGTATCAAAATTGATTTGTTTGATTACAGATAAACCAGTAAGTACTTTCGCACAAAACTGACCTATTTGAATAGGGATATTTCATAAAAGATTAGAAACCTCTTATTAACTGTTATGCAACTGCTGTAAGATCATTTCTTTATATATATTTTACATTTTTTAAATTTGTACTTTTTATGTATTTTTTCATGATTTTAAATTTTTATTTATATTTTTTCATGGTTTTCCCCCCAATGTTAAAATCTCTATTAAAATTATATGGAGAAAAGAATATTCTCAGTAATTATTTTTGATGGATATCATAAATGAAAACTTTGGTTGATGGAAATTATTTGTGGATTATTTCTCTTCATCCACCCTTTTTTTCTTTTTAAAAAAGTTTTCTATCAGTTTCCATTCACCATTACAATTAAATAAATTTCTAGTGTTCCTATTTATTCTCAAATGCTCTTATATTTAATTAGTTGTCAGTTCTCTTTTCTTTATAATAATGGGGAAATAGTATCTGCATTCTAATTCTAAATTCTTTTTAAAAGTCCTTTCTGTGAAGCTCTGGGCTTCTAAAGCTGCATTGAAGTTTTATGAGTCTTATAATATATTAATGTACACTACCTAATAAAAGCAGACCAAACAATATTGATTTCAGAAATGTCTTTGTATAGGATTTTCTTTTTCAGAATAAAGGGATTTTAAAGTTTCAGATTTTGGAGTAAAGAATTTTTTCCTCCAGTTTTACAGCAAAGATTTATACTGGTTGTGAGCCAATTGAATCAGTAGAAGTTGTCCCAAGTTTGTTCGAGCAAATACACGTTATTTTTAAATTACTTTAACTTCATAAATACTTAATATTTTACAAAAGATTTCAGTGTTTATATCACATAATTGAAAATAATTCTATTGAAATCCATATATCCATTAACTCCTTAAATACTTTGTTTTACCATGTGATTTAGAAACACTCAGAAACTATTTTTTTCCCCATTTAGTCTGTCAAAAAGCATGTAGCTGTGAATCTGCAATTTAGTCAAAAATGGAACTTTAATCTGTCAACAAAGTGTTAGTTTATTAATCAAATTATTATATTACTCACAGCTTACAATTTTCATGTCAGTCATGACCTTTATTTTGACACTGGCCAGTTTATATAACCTAATATAGAAGAATAAAATAAAGTATAAAATAAACTCAAAGATAAAATATGATAAATAGAATAAAATGGAACAAAAAAGATAAATTGAGCTCAATTGGCATAGACAAAATTTTCTTGGTTCATGTAAACCGCTATGAATGCTGAAGCTATTAGTACTAGATTTTCGTGAAAAGGTTCTGAAAATGTAGTTAAAATAGATAAACAGGAATATTAATAATTACTGTTATTATTAAACTTGGAACAGTTTTCATTGAGTAAAACGGTTCCTATTAAATTATTAAACAATATAGTACTTGGTGACATTATAAGATAAGATAATGTGTTACTTTGAACAGCTAAAACATAATTACAATTAAAAAAGACAGCATAACCTGGAAATTGAGTTAATAAATTACAATAAATCATAGATGTGAGAAAGATTAACAGTGAAGAGATATATAGTTGTTCTTTCAATGGCTTCTAACTTACTGCAAAAAATATTTCAAGATATTGATCTAGCATCAACTTTAAGTAAAAACAAAACCCTCTTATCTTAGTTCAATTTCTTTCTTTCTTTTAAGAAAATAAATTAAAAAATTAATATATGAGAAAAAAGGATTGTAGACTCTCTAAATAACTGAATCAACATTGTAATTATTCCATTAATTTCTTGAACTACTAAAATAAGTAGCTGTTTAAACAAGATTGAAATATAAAGAAGAAAGTTATGCGTACTAGGAAGCAGTAGGTATTTATTGTTATTCAAGAAAAAAACACAAAGTACCTCTCACTGGCAGCACAGCATATGCCTTTAAATCTTTATCTGGTCTGAATTGTTTAATCTGATTAGTTAATATGAAAGAATAAAATTAATCTGAATTAATTTCAGATTTTAGCACTGAAACAAAACACTGAAACAAAACTTAAATTGTACAATATCATATTTTTAGAAACTTTACTTTTGCTTAGACTCCTTGCAAAATTCTACGGTAAATCAGCATGTCATGAGGGTTGATTACATCCATCCCCAGAATCCAAATGGAACTGACAATTTGAATCAAGAGGCAGAGCAATAATTCATACATTTTTACTCAGTATGAATTGGATTCAAACTCTCTTCCATACACTGAAATAATTAGGACTATAGATCGTCTGATTTCAAGGATGCTGTTTAATACCACTAACAAGGACCTAGTCATATAACTAAAGAATTGAGTGGTTTTAGTGATATATGAAGGGACGCGATGGCTCAATGGCTAAGATGCTGAGCTTTTCAAACAGAAAGGTTGGCAGTTCGGCGGTTTGAATCCCTAGTGCCATGTAACGGAGTGAGCTCCCATTACTTGCCCCAGCTTCTGCCAACCAAACAGTTCGAAAGCATGTAAAAATGCAAGTAGAAAAATAGGGACCACCTTGTAGGGAAGGTAACAGCATTCCGTGCACCTTCGGTGTTTAGTCATGCTGGCCACATGACCACGGAATTGTCATCAGACAGTGCTGGCTCTTCGGTTTAGAAACGGAGATGAGCACCGCCCCCTAGAGTCCTCAATCGTCTAAGGTTTGTCGTCGAAAAGTCAGTTTAAGAGGGTTTGCAGGTTTCATAGCAACTGTCCATCCATAAGGCGAAGCCATCAGTCCCTTGACTCTGGAATAGTGTACCCAGCCTTGTTCCTTAGTCTTTACAGCCGACTCTGTAGTTAGCAGAACTTGGAACGGTCCTTCCCACACCGGCTGCAACTTCCTTTCAGTAATGGCTTTTATCAGGACCCAGTCTCCGCTTTTGTATTCATGTGCTTGGAAATCAAGAGGTGGAGTCTGTGCCAATTCTCCTTTTGACCGTAAATGAGAAAAACACTGGGACAGTCCCTGTATATATTTTATATATATATAAAAACATCTTTCAATTCTATCCTAGGCATCTCAACTTTCCCCGTATATGGCAATCCAAACATCATTTCATACGTAGATATCCCCAGATCTTTCCTAGGACTAGCTCTTATTCTTAATAGAGCTAAAGGCAAACACTTCGTCCAAGGTAGTTGAAGATCTAACATTAATAACGTAGATTTAATCATCTGATTAGCACATTCACAACGCCCTGTAGAACTTGGCATGAACGATAAATGTAGTTGCCAATCAATTCCTAATTGTTCCATAACCTCTATCACCTGGACAATGAAATATGTACCCCTATCACTATCAATAAGATCAACCAATGCATATTTGGATATTATTCGCTCCAATATGATTTAACAATTATCTGAGCACCTGCCTTTACACAAAGAAAACCAGTAAAATAACCCACTATTATTATCACATATGTCAATGGTCACACCGCCGGCATTTCAATGCAATCTACTTGGATTCATTGAAAAGGCCAAATGGTCAAATCTCTATATGTTTGCACATACACAATGTATTCATTTCCGTACCATTTGTATAGCTATTGTATACATACCCCTACACACATATATGCATATATACGTTTAATAAAATCAATGAGTGCTTGCGTTCCCCAATGGGTTCCCTCATGCACTCGTTCAATCACACTCCACATCACAGCTTCATAAAAAATTTGCACCCCATCTTTAGTCATCCATTTCCCATTCACTTACACATCCCTTCATCCACTATTTGTATAATAGTAAGTTTAGAAGGACCCTCAGCTGCCTTTGAAACAGCTGTGATAAGATCCACTTGTTTCAATTCCTTCCTTTTACTAAATATCAACCCCCTTTCAATCCAGATTATCCCAAAAGTATGTAAGATACCATAAGCATACTTTAAATCAGTATGAATGTTCCCTACCTCATTAGTTAATATGTGCAATACTTGTAATAAAGCAAAAACCTCACATGTCTGCGCTGACCATTTAGACGGTAACTTTCCAGCTTCCAATATCTCAGTAGTGTCTCCATTCACAACTACATAATCATTCAGTCTCTTCCCATTCTCAACCCGGGAAAACCCATTTATTCATAACCACACAATTTCGTTCCACATCGTCCCATTCCCTTCTCTCTCCCCTGACAGGAATTCAACTAAATTTAAATTCCTATTGGTCAAAAGAACCAAACTCTCTTGAGACAATATAATAATCCCATATTTTAAAAAACTAGCATTTGTGCACCACCTTTTAGTTTTCTCTTCTTCCCAGCCCAATGCGAACCAACACTCCTTTGGCTATACTGTCTTCTACTGCTACAGACAAGTGGAAGTTTTTTCCTTAAACCAGGCAAACATAATACTGGAGCAACACTATATTATTACTTTCTTCAATTCTTCAAACCTTTCTTCCAAACAACTTCCTATAGCTTTTCATCAATAAATACTCAACTCTCCCCATTTCAGAGGAATCACACCATACCTCTATCACAAGTTAGCTAAACTATTTCCACAAGCTTCAAAGAAATGCAAAGCTTGATCTAAATTCATAAGTCTAAACCACAAGTCTATACAGACTAACTTACAGGTAACTTCCTAGCTAGCCAGACCAAAAGTCCATCTTTACCTTCTACCAATAAGTAATTCTTCCCTCAAGGGAACATCCCTTATCTGGGCAACACTAAACTAAAATAACATCGTCAACTATTCCCCAGGCTATTCAGTATCCAGGCTATCCTAGAAATCTCCTTAACTTCTCAGCATTCAAAAGCAAAATCATTCAAAATGCACAGACATAAATACATAAAAGAGGGTGATAAAAAAAAACTTCAAAAAGCAAAAGAAAATCATCTAATAGAGATACTCCGGGTCTCTACTCCGAAAAATAATTGTTTTAAACTTTCAATGTCACTTCTCTATTATATAGATTTATTTAAACACCTCAAACATTTCACAAACAAAAATAGAATAAAAACTCAGAGCAGGACAGGAAATATATCTGCATAGCTGCCACATGCAGTCAGAAACAATGCTGCAGGATCAAGTCACTCATTCGCCACTCCATTCTCTCAGACAAACTCAGCAAAGGAAAAAAAAATATGTAAAAAGAACGTTGTCTTACCTGAACGTTCCTTTTCAGCTTCACTGCGAATGCAATCCACACATGAGTTGTTTTCCCCATCGCTTATCTCTGACTGGGTAATTTTTCTTGAATATCTCCCTTCGTGTTGTGGCCACGCCCTGCTGTCCCATGATGCATCAGTCTTTGAACGAAGGCGCGACCACCTAGGTGAGGATTAAAGTCAGGTAAGTAAACACAATGGAGCCACAAGGATGGAGCTACAAGGAACTGCACCCCGCAGGAGGATAAAGAAACAAAGGAAACAAATGCAACCATAGGGTGGGGGTGGATTGCATTCGCAGTGAAGCTGAAAAGGAACGTTCAGGTAAGACAACGTTCTTTTTCCAGCTCACTGCTCATGCAATCCACACATGGGATATACCAAAGTTCAGATCCCAAGGGTGGGAGACAAATCGCTCCCAGTGGCCTGGCCTGCAAGAACACTCTGCAGAACACGTCGTCCGAATGAAGCCTCCGCTGATGCGTAAGCATCAATCTTATAGTGTCTAATAAATGGCGTAGCAGAGGACCAGGTGGCAGCCCGGCAGATATCCGAGACCGACGCCTGCGTAGCCCAAGCGGCCGACGTTGCAGCGCTACGCGTAGAGTGAGGCAAAATACGAGGAGGGACAGGACAGCCTCGTTGTTCGTAAGCCGTAGCGATGCACTTCTTGATCCATCTGCCTACAGTAGACGGAGATATCTTTTGACCTAGAGATGAAGGATGAAAAGAAACCAAAAGTGCCTCAGACTTCCTGAACGATTCAGTTCTACAAATGTAACGACGTAACACCCTACGGACGTCGAGGGTATGCCAGTCCTTCTCTCGTAGGTGCTTGGGCGAGGGACAAAAGTCCGGAAGCACGAGCTCTTGGGCACGATGGAAATAGGTGTTTATTTTAGGTAAGAACGTAGGATCCAGGCGCAAAATCACAGTATTAGGCTGAAAGATGCAGAGATCTTTTCTAATTGACAATGCGGTAAGTTCGGAAACCCGTCTTGCGGAGGTGATCGCCAAAAGGAAGGCCACCTTGTAAGATAGGTACTTGAGAGGTACAGAACCCAATGGCTCAAAGGGATGAGACATAAGGGCCTGCAGAACAAGTGGGAGGTCCCAGGACGGGTAACGATGGACAGGCGGTGGACGGAGATTAACGGCCCCGTGGAGAAAACCTTTAATCGACGGGTGCAGAGACAGAGAAGAATAAGGAGGACATCTGATGACCGTGGACAAGGCAGCAGTTTGACGCCAAAGGGTAGACGGTGACAAACCCTTGTCGAGACCTGCTTGCAAGAAACACAAAATATCCACAATCTGAGCCGAGGTAGGGTCAACTAATTTGACAGCGCACCAGGAACAGAAGGATTTCCATGAGGACTCATATATCCGAGAAGTAGAAGGTCTTCGTGAGGCCTGGATGGTATCTATGACAGAGTCCGGTATGCAGTCTTTTTGCAGGATGACCCGCTCAAACGCCAGACGGCCAATTTGAGCCATCCGGGGTCTGGATGGTTGATGGCCCCCTGACGAAGTGACAGACGTTCCGGCGGAATCACCCATGGCGGGTGGATCGACAACGCTACCAGATCCGCGTACCATGGGCGGCGCGGCCAATCTGGCGCCACCAAAAGGAGCTCCGCTTGCTCTTCCAGCAGTCTGCGTATCACCTGAGGAATCAGGGGAAGTGGAGGAAAGGCGTATAAGAGACCCGGTGGCCAATGGCACGTGAGTGCATTGTGATCCTCCGCCGACTGACACGGGTAGCGAGTCACAAATCGAGGCAGTTGAGCGTTTGACGGGCTGGCAAAAAGGTCGACCACGGGAACGCCGAAGATGAAACAAGCCGTGCGAAACAGACCGGGGTGAAGTTGCCATTCGGACTGGTCTATGGTCCGTCTGCTTAGCCAATCGGCCCTGGTGTTCTCCACGCCGGAAATGTGATCGGCCCTCAATGATAGGACATGTGTCTCTGCCCAACGCAGAAGGCGTTCGGACTCCAGCATCAGGGGTCTTGATCGAGTGCCCCCTTCTTTGTTTATATGGGCCTTCGCTGCGATATTGTCCGTCAGGACAAGGACATGATGGCCCGACAAGTGCGGTTGAAAGTGATGCAGAGCTAGACGAATAGCCCTTAATTCCAGAAGATTGATGTTGAGACGTCTCTCTGCCCCTGACCAGAGGCCCTGTACAATCTGGTCGCGAAGATGAGCCCCCCAGCCTTGGAGGCTGGCATCCGAGGTCAAGGTCAGGCGGTCTTGAACCAGGAAGTGCGAGCCCTTGTGAAGACCCGGTCCTAACCACCAACGAAGGGAGAGCCGAAGTTGAGGTGGAAGGGGCACCTTGCGTAGAGAGTCGCTTTGGCCTGATCGCTGGTAAGGGAGGAGAAACCATTGTAACGGTCTCGTGTGACGACGGGCCCATGGCACAATTGAGAAGCTGGAGACCATTTTCCCCAGCAACTGAGAGAGATGAAGGAGAGGAATGGTCTGATGCGATAGGACTAGATGGATTAAGTCGCAGATGCTTTGAATTCTGTCCGGGGAAAGAAAAACTTGACCCTGTACAGTGTCTATAATCGCACCGAGGTGCAGCAGAGTGGTGGAAGGGTGAAGGTGGCTTTTCGGGAAGTTTATTGAAAAACCGTGGATCTGAAAAGCCTCGACGACACTGCGAAGATCTCAAGACGCTTGACTCCTGGATGATGACAGGACCAGGATGTCGTCGAGATAACATAAGACCCTGACAGGAATCCTCCGGAGGGAGGCCGCAACTACCGCCACCAACTTTGTAAAGGTCCTTGGGGCTGATGATAAGCCAAAGGGCATGGCGCAGTACTGATAGTGGTCCTCCCCAATCTGGAAACGCAGAAATCTTCGGTGTGCCAGACGGACCGGAACATGCAGATATGCCTCCCTGAGGTCGACTGACTGGAGGAAATCCCCTCGACGAATTCCTCCAAGGATGGACCTCAGCGAGTGCATTTTGAATCTGCGGTAAGATACAGACAGATTCAATTGTTTCAGGTTGAGGATGGCCCTCCAACCCCCGGAATGCTTCGGAACGAGAAAGAGGGTTGAGTAGAAGCCCTCGCCCCGTTGCTCTGGGGGGACTGGTTCTATTGCTTTGATATGTAATAGATGGGAGACTTCCTCCCGTAGTCGGCAGTCCAACTCCCTTTGGAGAGGAGGGCAGCAAATGTGGCGAGATGGAGGGCGATCCAGGAACTCTATGGCCAAACCGTCGGACACTGTACGAAGAATCCACGCATCCGTGGTCGACTGTTCCCATTGATGACGGAAAAGATGGAGGCGGCCACCAATGGGATCCAACTGGGTGTAGTCACTTTCCTCTGCGGTATTGACGGAAGCCGGTACCACGGAAAGGACGCTTGGCTGTGGTGTTACGGGACCTGTCTCGAAAACGTTGGCGGTCGGACGAACGGTCAGGACCTTGAAAGTAGGAGCGTTGTGAGTAGGGAGCTCCTGATCCCGACGGGGCTCGAAAGGACTGTCGCTGATAATATGGTGTATAGCGGCGCTCAGGGCGGCGATAAGACGAGGTAGGCATAACCTTGCGTTTGTCCTTATCTTCGACCAGGACGGGATCTAGAGCGGCACCAAAGAGAGAGGAGGCCTTGTATGGAGCCGCTGCCAATTTCCATTTGGCTTTGGAGTCAGCCCTCCAGTTCTTAAGCCAAAACAGGCGCCGCGATGTTATGGAGGAGGCCAAAGCCCTTGAAGTGAATTTGACCGAATTCAAAGATGCGTCTGCCGAATACTCGGTGGCAGCAACTATTTTGTTCAAATCTTGATGGAGGCGCGTATCTTCCGGTGGTAATTTGTCCTGGAGCTGCCTCAGCCAAAGCAACGTCGCTCGATTAAAAAAGGACGTAGCGGTAGCAGTCTTAATCGCCCAGGCCAGAGCTTGATGTTCCTTGCGAAAGGAGAGTTCCGACTTCCTATCCTCAGATTTGAGGGCATCCAGGGAATCAGTGGAGACCAGAGAAGACGAAGACATGTTGGCGATCGGAGGGTCAACCACTGGTAGGGATAATAAGGCGTCCAACTCTGGCGCAGCGCAATAGAGTTTTTTATCGAGCGCATTGGGCCCCATTAGCGAACCCGGCTGAGACCAGGGAGACTGCAGTACATCAGAAAAAAGTTGGGGAAAGGGAATGAAATCTTTGCCCTGCTTTGAAGAAGAGAACAGAGCCGCATGTGGGGCGGTGGATGACGTAGCATCAGAAGACGATGAAGGCGATTCGGTCATGTTGGTGGTCTGCCGTGCCTTATGCAGCAGGGATTTAAACAAGGAAGGCCTGAATAAGCCAGTAAAGGCAGGCACATCAGGCGCAAGACCTTCATCTTCCGAAAGTTCCAAATCCTCCATAGGTTCGTCACCACCCTCAGACTCATCCGATGAAGCGGGTGCCAAGCGTGAAGGGGATTTGGCCCGAGTAGGAACCGACGAAGGAGGCATGCAAGAAGGTGCAATGGGAGCTTGTTGTAGGGAGGATTGGTGAATCCCAGCTGCCAACAAAGAAGATAAGGCATTGGAGAGTAAGGATTGCAAATCTATCTGAGTTGCACGTAACTGACCATCCGGGTCACGAAGTCCGGCAGCGGTCGGAGTGAAGGTCGCTTCTGGGCGAGGTGGAGGAGGAGGAGCCGATGCTCCAAGACCCACAGATGAAACATCCGGTAAAGACACGGAGGTCCGTTTAGACAAGGTGCCAGAGATACCCTGAGGATCCTTGGAGACCAAGGGACAAGAAGGTGAAGCTGGCAATAATTGAGAAGCCGATGTTAGAGGTGGCCCAGATGGAAAAACAGAGGCCAAGGAGGCCTGTCTGGCCTTGTCAAATTGTCGCTCAAGAGCCTTGTGGCGGCGTTGAGCATCTTTGTCTGCTGCCGATGACCTGAGGTGGCGGATATCCCCAGAGGCCGACGGAGGTCTGGCACGTGATTTTGACTTATGTTTGGAAGGGGCCCTAGGTGGGCTGGGCTCCCGATCCACATCCGATGAAAGGTAACCATCCGCCATTTCTTTTTTTTTTTTTTTTTTTTTGTTGATCAGTTAAGGATCTGTTATCAGTATATATAAACTGTTTATTTTTATTATTTTTATTTGTATTTTATTGGTTTTTTTTTTATTTTTATTAAAAAATAACAGGTAGAACAAGCCAACAATGAAAGGCAGCAGACGCCACAAGTCCCAATTAACAGGGACAGCAAAGGCAACAGTCAATTTAAGTGAAAATGGCCAGCCAGTTGAAAGGCAAAAAAATGTCAGTAATCAAGTCCCGGGCGTTGCTAAGAGGGACGGAGCAGGCTGTTTTTAGTCGCTCAAAATGGCTGCCCTTAAAATGTGAGCAAACTGAGCACTCAAATGGCCGCCCAGGAGAAATCCAAAATGGCGGCCGCAGGCTCGCCACGGTCGTTGTAAAAGGGCGGGCTGACACTTGAAAGTTCTTCACGGCCCGTAGAAAACTAGACGATGCAGGCGCCGCCCGAGGGACAGACACCTGCTCTGCTCACCACAAGTGAAGACTCCTGCAGCCGATCCCCAGCAAGCGCCAAATTTTGAATGAAGCCGGCCAGCGAAGCGCTCAGGAGAAGAGCGACGATGAGGCGATGACGTCAGAGCCTGCAGGGCGAACCATGCGGAGAGCTCCGGAGCCGCCGCTACGAGCCCAACAACAAAAAACAAGCTTGAAATTGGTGTGGGGGGTGCAGCGGCAGCCGCAAGCCCCTCGCGCACACCGGCGGCTAAAATGTCAGAAGGAGAACGCCCGAAGGTCGGAATCCCCAGCTGCGGGCAGTAGATGACAGGAAAGCCCGTGCGAGGGGCGAGGGGAAGGCTCCCGACTCAAACCCCCGTCTGGCAGCAGGAATAAGGGCTCAACCGAAGAAAAATAATTTTAAGCAAAAATAAAGAAAAACCTAACGCAATAACTAGAAAAAAAGGGCAATAATTTCACCACGAAAGGAGAAAAGCACCAGTCTGGAAGCGACTGAGTAAAAAGACTGATGCATCATGGGACAGCAGGGCGTGGCCACAACACGAAGGGAGATATTCAAGAAAAATTACCCAGTCAGAGATAAGCGATGGGGAAAACAACCCATGTGTGGATTGCATGAGCAGTGAGCTGGAAAAGGGAAAACAAACCGCACCTTCCCCCCCACTTTCCTACTTCTCTTGTTCAGAACAAAAAGAAAGGGGAAATATAGGGAGGAAAAATACTACTCCTGTCTCCTCAACATCGTAAATACCTCTCCCTAATCCTACTTCTCCATAGGATCTCTCTCATCTCTCTCTTACTCATTCGAACACTTGCTATTACAACATAACAACAACTACAACAACAAACCCTTGTCACTCACTATTTCATTATACAAAGGGAGATCTCTCGGGGGTTCAATGCACAGGCATTCACAAGTGTCAGGATCACCTTACCACCTCCGTGTGAGGGCTTACCACACATACTCATATTTATTCTGCAATCATACCTTTTAGTGTACTCCAACACACACACATGCTTTCTCCCTGCCAATTAGTCAGCATAAATACTTCAGGGAGCTTTATTATTATTCTCAGTATTATTTTTTTACAAGACAATGAGCTTTATTGCCTAAACAACTCTCATTACACACATACCATTTAACAACATTTGCAAACCTGGAATAAAACCTGGGAAGGTTCCATCCCTTCAGATACCCATTTCATTTTCATCCTTGACATCTTGTAGCCTATTCCTCAAGCAGTGGAAAACTTCAGGATGCGGTTTTTAATCAAAAACTTGATTTCGGGCCCTAACCACCACCCGTTTTCCACAGCTCCAAGCTCAAGCCAAGAAGGTCACTTCCTTGCCGGCACACACATATCACTATCACATCACATTAATCAAAGACAAATTATTTGCATTCAACCTCAGGTAGGAAGAACAATAAACCTTCCCTTCTTTACTCTCATTCCTACAGAGTTTTCTGCCTCATCCAAGAATGAGAAAGATCTGTATACCAAGCTCACATCCCAGAAGAGACAATGCATCCCTCCCAAGCAGATTAATACTGCTTCTGGAACAAATATCACATCCAAATGTATAATACACTTTCCACAACTCAATTTCATATTCTTCAACAATGGCACATCAAAAGGTATACCCTTGACACCCCTTATCTTAATAGTTGCACCTGTTGGATGCATTCCTCTATGCAATTTACAAATAGAGATTCTAGTCATACCGTATCTATTAGAAACACATGATCCTCCTCTTCTGGTCCCACTAATCATCCTCTTCTCCCATAAGGGTATAGAGGCGGTGTTCCACTCTCTGAGATCTCCTCTTCTCAGGACAAGTTCTAGCAAAATGCCCCTCCTTTACACACACAAAGCACTTTTTGCTTTCCAATCCACTAACACTAGGCTTTTTTCCACTGGAGTAATCCTCTCCCAATTCCAGGACGCTGTTGCCACATTGCAACAGAAGTTTCACAAAGCCTTTTCCTCGTCCACCTAACTCCTTTCTCTCTCCTGGCTTGTTTGCAGCCTTCAACACAGACACCATCATTTGACTTTTTTTTCTAGTCTTGGCCTTGTCCCTATTCACATAGATCTTTTGAGCGTCTTTCAACAGAGCAGCAATATCAGTAGTAGCCCAATCTTCAAGCTTCTGTATTTTCTTCTTAATGTCTGGCCATGATTTCGTCATAAATTGCATTTTCATTAAGGACTCATAAGCCGGCGTTTCAGGAGAAAGACCAGAGTGCTTATTTAAATTGTCCTTAATATGTTCCAGAAACACAGACGGTGTTTCTTCCCACAACTGTTCCACCTCAAAGACTTTTGTTAAAGTTTCTTCCTTGAGGTACAGCTGTCTTAACTCCCTCCATTTGCTCCCGATCAGCTAAATTATTATTATTCCAACCAGGATCAACTAATGGAGACTTAACAACGGCAGCAATGGGCTGAGCAGCCCCCACTTGGGTTTTATCCCAAAAAGCCATAGCTGCCTTTCGAATTTGTGACCTCTCCTCAGGGGAGAACAAATAACCCAATATATGCTGTAACTCTGCAAAAGTATACAGATTGGGTCCCAGGAACAGATCCAATGACTCAGACAACTTGATCGGATCCACCTGTAAAGACGGCATGTTGCTTTTAGAATCTCCCAGATCAGAAGATGTCAAAGACACATTCATAAAAGTCGCAATACCATTCGGCATTCCTCTTAAAGGAAACTTTTCTTTAGTTTGTGAACGTGTAACATGAGGAGAAGTGGATGGATTCTGTTTCACAGTTACTGACAATTCATCCAACTCCTTCTCCAACTGCCGATATTACTGCCCTGCCGAAGTCTCTTCCTTTCTGCTCCCAGCAGCAACATCAATTCCACCCACAGCTTCCAGCTCCACTTGGATTATACGAAGGAGGGGGAGGTGGGCATGTAGCATAAGCTAAAGGATCCCAGCCTTTCTCCTCATCATCCTTCCCATACAAACTCTAGAACTTCTCGGGGGAGAAGGGTCAAACTACTGAACATGGAACCGAGGTTCAACATATAACAATTGAGCTTTCAACTTCTTTCTCATCAAAACTTTCTTCAAAGCATTGATCCAATATGGGTCTGACTCCCCAAACTTACTCCACCTATAATTAGGCTGTATCAACACAAACGTTGGCCAAACCTTTGTACAATAATTAATCATAGTCACCTTATCTGATATCTTTGTATAAGCTTTCAACCAATCCTCTGACCACTGTGTTAACAATTTCCCTAATGGAGATATGGGGGGATGGAGGGTATTTCAGTCCCAGCAGCACTTTTCCCTAGTAAAAGCTCCATACTTTCCCTAGCCTGTATTATACTACTTATACACACAAATCATACAGGCCATATACACACACAAACATACACAGCCAGCAACGTCAAACATACACAAATCCAAACCAACAAAAAGAAAACATATACTCATTCCTAGTGCACCGTAGTGTTCAGGAACGTTCCTCTCTGTCCAGGCATTCATGTCTCTGCCTCAAGGTATATAGAAAAGCAATTCCGGCTGGAAAGGGAATAACCCCGTTCCACTGAAATCAGTGTGTGCGCACTTATCAGGGAGTTCCTTACCAGACAGAAAGTTTTCAAGTCCCTTCGGGCGCCAATTGTGAAAAACAGGAAAACCCCATTACCTTTTAAAGAGGAAACAGAGACTAAAATAAGCATAGGACAGAGTTTATTCACTTTGCAAAGGGCCTTTCTCTCTGGAGGAGAGAAAAGATGAAAAGAAAACAAATTACACGGGTTATATAGTCTTCAGGATACATCAGAATACACGTCAATAAAGTCCCTTGGGAATCAGTTTCAGATCTTATACAATATATGTAGTACATGATCCGCCCTGGAAATTCCCCAATTTCCCAACAGAAATACCCCTCAAAAACATCAATTGCGTACTTCCCTTTACCTAGAACAGACAAACCTCAAAACCTCAAACCTCAAAACAATCTCATTTCAGTACATACATATTTCCTTCAAGGTAATCATTTCAGAAAATCATTATTATGTTCTTTTTGTCCAGTTATATAATCAGGTTATACAAGGTAAAATAAGGCACTTAAAATGGTGTAACTCAAGTTATACTTTTACAGGAATAATTCTTATATTTCTCACAATAGCAGTGGTCTAATATTTGAGGGGCTGCCACAGAGAAGAGGGATCAATCTATTCTCCAAAGCACCTGAAGATAGAACAAGAAGCAATGGATGGAAACTAATCAAGTTAAAGGTTAGAGAACTAACCTAGAGAGAAATTTCCTGACAATTAGTACAATTAATCAATGGAACGACTTGCTTCCAGAACTTTTGTGTGCTCCAAAAATGGAGGTTTTTAAAGAAGAGATTGGACAACCATTTGTCTGAAATTGTATAGTTTCCTGCTTGAGAAGGAATCAGTGCAACAAATAAACAAAAATCTTGATTTCTACAATCTGCAGCAGGCAGATTTTCTATAATATAGAATTTATTTCTTGTTTGCAATAAAGCCACCTATCCTAGCAGCACTGAGCTTTTGAATTACTATTTTTATTATTTTTATTTTTATTTTTATTTTATTTTATTATTATTATTATTATTATTATTATTATTATTATTTTGTTGGTTTTCTGCCTATCTTGCTGTGGGGCTACTCTACATGGCTTATAATAATAAAAAGAAAGTAAATGAAAAGAATGTAAACAGAACAGAAGTAAAATAATAGAATAGTAAAATAAATAATGAAAAAGTAACACGATGAGAATACATCAATATGATAACCAAAAAAATGAATAGATGGAGAGCAGAGAGCAAAGGACAGGAAATGGAATCTGCAATCAATCCAGCAGTCAGCTCAATATGAACACCCACCCACCCCATTCCTAGGTCAACTGGGTTTATAATTAGGAAACTCAATGTAGAGTTGAGTTTCTGAACTAACAGTGATTTATAACCAAGAATGTCTGGGAATCTGACAGCAACTACATGAGGTGGAAGTAAGTTTAGATGCAAAGACAGATTGATGAGTTAATGAAGAGCCAATAGGTTTTCCTTGTCTTTTAAGAGCCTTGGTGGCGCAGTTGTTAGAATGCAATACTGCAGGTTACTTCTACTGACTGCCAGCTCCCAGCAGTTTGGCAATTAGAGTTTCATTGGCTCAAGGTTGACTCAGCCTTCCATCCTTCTGAGGTGGGTAAAATGAGGACCCAGATTATTGGGGGCAATGTGCTGGCTCTGTAAACCACTTAGAGAGGGCTGTAAAGCACTATGAAGCAGTATATAAGTCTAAGAGCTATTGCTATTGCTATTTTAAAATATCTGCTTCTTTTTGCAAACAGCACCTGATTATTTTTTCTGAAAAAATGTGGCCATACAGACATGAATATTATAAGTAAATATTTTGAAAAAAGTAGTTTCTGTATCTTTATGTATACAATTGAATTTGAATAAAGTTTCAGTTGTGTTCATTCTAGAACAAGGGGATCAAACTCACATTGTCACGGGATCATCACATGACGTATTGGGACTTTTTCCCCATTCGCTAAATGAAGTGGGCATAGCCAGAGCATGATGCATCCAGCCCATGTGCTGGGAGTTTGACAATTCTGTTCTAGAAAAATATAAGCACAGCTAAAATTTTGTTGTATTCCAACAATCTGATTCAAAAGCTAATTAAAATGTTCTATTATGAAATCCACTTAAAAATTGTCCATACATAGTTTATTTATTTTACATAGTGTTGCCCTTCTCCCAAACATTTGTGGGCTAATTACAAATTGTATTATGACTTATTTCATTAGTAATTCAAATTGTTAGAATGACATATTAAGAAAAATATATTTGCCAATTAATTCAGGCACCATGTAGCTAGCAATTTAATACTAACAATCAGGGCTGTGGAGAATTGGCATAGGATATTAGCCTTCCCAGGTAACCCAAAAAGGAAATAAATCTACATTATTGTAAGATTATATTAGCAGAAACTTGCAAGTCTAAAAGGAGAACTTTTCCCATCCTCCTGCTTCTTTCATTAGAGTGGACCCTTCTTTTTATGATCATTAAGAGATTGAAGTTCCTTGTCTGACATTTCCCAAGACAGCATCTTTTATCTCCTTTCCTCATGGTCAACCATGTGTGTTGCTGTGGATAAATTAGATTTACAAAAGGAATGTGATTTGAATGCAGCAGATTTGTTGATATCTGAAAAAAGACCATTCGGTAACATGCACTCTTTAGCTGAAAGCTTTTTAAAAAAGTTTTGATGAAATGATAATAGTTGTAGAAAATATTCAGATATACAGTATGTAGCTATGGATAAATTAGATTCACAAAAGGAATGTGATTTGAAAGCAGCAGATATCTTGGAGAGAAACAGATTGCACAGACATAGAAGTAACTGAATTGATTGCATACACTTCCCTGAACTTCAAGGCTGCGTTTTTTTACAATAGCAGAAACCTGATTGAGTGGAGAAGTGATAGGAGGATTAAAGAACATCAAGGAATGGATTTACCACACTCAACTGGAAAACAATTTCATCTATACTATTTTGGGAAGATAGACCATCTTTGGAGATTGATTTTTTTTTTAAATTTGATTTATATGCCACCCTTCTCTGGAGACTCAGGGCGGCTTACAATGTGTTAAGCAATAGCCTTCATACTTTTGTATATTTATACAAAGTCAGTTTATTGCCCCCATAATCTGGGTCCTCATTTTACCTACCTTAGAAAGGATGGGAGGCTGAGTCAACCTTGAGCCTGGTGAGATTTGAATTTGCAGTAATTGCAGACAGCAGATGTAAGTGGATGTTAATTAGTCTGCTGAGCCACCAGAGCTCAGCAGACATATAATTTATTATATTTAACCAAACAATAATTGATAAGAGATGGTATTAAGAAATTAACATGGATATTTAATCCATATATGACCTACAGTTAATTCTTGGGATGATTTGGAATAGATAAGATGCCATGTTAAAGTTTCTACAAGTTGATTACAACAACAGAGGATTTTGAAATTTTAATGTTGTTCTTTTTATTATTATTGTTGTTCTTATTAACTACTTCATCATTAATAAAATATATAGATGACAGGTTAATAATTTGCAAATACATTTAATAATTTAAAAATTTGGGGGAACAGTTTTGCAAGGAACGGAAAACTAATATTGTAGTAATATATTAATCAGTATTCAGCTAATTAAAAAATTTTTTTACTACTGGTTCTGTGGGCGTGGCTTGGTGGGCATCGCATAGCTTGGTGGGTGTGGCTTGGCGGGCATGGCAGGGAAAGGTTACTACAAAATCCCCATTTCCTCCAGATCAGCTGGGATTCAGGAGGCAGACAATAGATGGGGGCGGGGGCAGTCAGAAATGATATTTACTGGTTCTCTGAACTATTAAAATTTCCGCTACCGGTTCTCCAGAAATGGTCAGAACCTGCTGATTACCACATCTGCTGGGGGTAATATGTGTGTGTGTGTGTATATATGTATATATGTATGTATGTATGTATGTATGTATGTATGTATGTATATATATGTATATATATATATATATATATATATATATATATATATATATATGTCATTTTTTCCTTTTTTAAACACACTTTTTAATGTGTTTTTTTAAATGATTTTTAAAAAAATTATATTTTAATTTGATAAGCATTAACCTAATAAGCTAATAATAATAACCTAAGCTAACCTAAAAAGCATTACATACATTACAAGTTTCTGATTAGATACTGGC
Organism: Pantherophis guttatus; assembly: GCF_059756535.1. Lineage (NCBI taxonomy): Eukaryota > Metazoa > Chordata > Lepidosauria > Squamata > Colubridae > Pantherophis > Pantherophis guttatus. The sequence continues at coordinate 111,929,644 of NC_142066.1, forward strand.
TATTTGTAAAATCTTGAAGCATTTGAAAGATATAGAAATTAGAATATGCTCTAAAATAGTAGATATTAGACCTTTCATATATGCTATTACATACCTTGTTAATTTATAGAAAATATTACTTATTATTGTGTATTAGCAGATAATTATTTTTGACTTAGTGAATTATACATGAACTAGGCAAGTCTATGTTATACAGCTAGAGTTAACTTGTGCACACACAACAATTTTTGGAACAGATGTAACTAGTTTGAACAGGCTGCAAAATATTGCAGAGTTTGCTTTGGAAATCTATATCAATCTATCCTTTTGCATCTATTAAGTATGATTTTTTTTTTTTACTAAGAATCTATATGGAATGGAATGGAATGGAATGGAATGGAATGGAATGGAATAGAATAGAATAGAATAGAATGTCTCTGGTGCATAAGTTCTCAGTGTGCAGTACATATAAAACAATAAAACAATATAATAATATTATTATTATTTAGATGAATGTAATAGGAAATATGAGAAGGATAATAGTAACACAGCTGTACTACATGGGTAAATATCCTTAGACAATCAATTTATTACAGTCTTAGACCAGAGACCAGAATAAATAAAAATGTTCAGTAAATATACAATTAAAAATTCTAGTATAAAATAATAAATAACAATTAAAATCTATAATAAAATCCAGTCTGTCAATAATTGTAGTCTTACTATACTACAATTAACTATACTACAATTACAATCCATAAACTGTGTGGCCCGTTGTAGGTTCAATGCTAACAAAGGGTTTGCCACATTTGTTATATAACATAACTATGGTGGAGAAGACATGTGTTTGCAATGAATCCCCAGTGCTGCTGCGCAGAATCTAGCCATCCTTAGACATAAGTGATGGCACGGGGGAAAAAAACTGTTTCTGTCTCTGGTTATTTTGGCATGCAATGTCTTATAGCAGTGTCGTGAGAGGAGGAGTTGAAATAGTTTATGTCCAGGATGTGAAGGGTTTATTTTTAATTTATGTTTTAATTTTAGTATGGTTTATGTCCGGGATATGAGGAGTTGGTAGAATCTATTTATTTATGCATTTAATTTATTCTTTGCCTTTCTATTCAAATGAATAGTAGAAACATTATTGATTGGCATCATATATTATGTTGTGTGAATTCAGGCACTGTAATCCAAAAGTTATGATTTAGGATGTGATACAAACCCAGTTAATTGTGGCTAATTTAGGAATTCTGGGAGTTGAAGTCCACATCTTAAAGTTATCAAGTTTGAGAAATACTGCTTTCCCTTCAAATATTTAATATAAAGTTTTTTTTGTGTGTGGGTGTAGCTGCTATTATCACAGAAAATCACTCTTATGGTTTTTAAAAAATAGGAAAAAACTAGCATTAGATATCTAATCAGTGTTTTGCATTCTACTATATATGATTACCTTGCCATGTAGGCTCACCTCACTGAAGCTACGTATTGCCTTCTAAGCAAAACTAAAATGAGGAAATCTGAAGGAATGTCATTGGAATCGAGAGTCTGATTACCTTATCAAGGTATTCCAGTTTTGTATTTCCATGACTTTCTCTCAATAGTGACAAGAATATTAGTAAACTCAGCAAAAGAAAATTGAACTTTTTTATCATCTTTGCAACTTTTTCTACTTTCATGTTTTTCCAAAGAGATATCATGAATACAAAATAACTTTTTAAAAAGCGTTTCCAAAATATGTTTATGCTATTGCTGCAACCTTCCTTTTACAAAGCTTTCTTCAGATCCCATTATAGATTAGATGAATTTCAGCAATGGCTCACATTTTAAAAATTGTCTTTATTTTAATGCAACCTATGTAATTATAAAGCGCTTCTTAATTCTTGAATGGGAATAAACCATGTACATATTTCACACTTTTAAATACAATTGAAGCATTGTCCAAAGCCTCAGGTATTGTTCTTGCATGTATCTTATAAGACTAAGGATATATTGCCATATTGCATTTCAATGAAATGCTAAATGCTAACTTAGGAATTTGCAAAACATTCTTCCTTGTAGACTCTCATATAGAAGTTTTCAGAGAAATATTGAATTTTGAAATTATTTATAAATGCACTGAAAACTTTGGAATAGTCAGCTTGTCTCTGTGGTGGTTAATTGTAGCTATATTCCCAGTGAAATTTCATGCAGGCAGAGATGCATTTCAAGGCTTTTTCTAAAAAATAGGATTAGAAACAGAAAGTATGTGACAGGCTATCTATGTAATGTAATGAGTCATAGTGGACAACCAGCTAAATGTGAGCCAGCAGCAGCCAAAAAACCCAATGCAATCCTAAACTGCATTAACAGAGGGATACAATCAAGATCAAGTGAGGTACTAATACCATTCTATAAAGCCTTAGTAAGACCACACCTAGAATACTGCATCCAGTTTTGGTCACCACACTATAAAAAAGATGTTGAGGCTCTAGAAAAAGTGGAGAGATGAGCCGTAGTGGCGCAGTGGCTAGAATGTAGTACTGCAGACTACTTCTACTGATCACCATCTGACAGCAGATTGGCAGATTGAATCTCACCAGGCTCAAGTTGACTCAGCCTTCCATCCTTCCGAGGTTGGTAAAATGAGGACTCAGATTGTTGGGGGCAATATGCTGACTCTGTAAACCGCTTAGAGTGGACTGTAAAGCACTGTGAAGTGGTATATAAGTCTAAGTGCTATTGCTAATCAGGATGATTAGGGGACTGGAGACTAAAACATATGAAGAACAGTTACAGGAACTGGGCATGGCCAGTCTAGCAAAGGGAAGGACCAGGGGACACATGATAGCAGTCTTCCAATATTTGAGGGGCTGCCACAGAAAGGAAGGGGTCAAGCTATTTTCCAAGGCACCTGAAGGCCAGATAAGGAATAATGGATGGAAACTGATCAAGGAGAGATTCAACCTAGAAATAAGTAGAATTTTTCTGACGGTGAGAACAATCAACCAATGGAACAACTTGCCTTTGGAAGTTGTGGAAGCTTCATCACTAGAGGCTTTCAAGAAGAGATTGAACTGCCATTTGTCAGGAATGGCATAGAGTTTCCTGCTTGGGCAGGGGGTTGGACTAGATGACCTACAAGGTCCCTTCCAACTCTGTTAATCTGTATCTGTAATGAGAAAATAAATTCACTAACATAGGATGACCCTTTGAAATAGAAAGTGATGAAGAGAGAGAACAAAGTTTTGAAAAAGTTGTGAGGGACTGGAATATTTAAAATCTGAAATGAATCAAAGCTGATTTGTTATCAATGTTGTATAATATCCAAAGATTATTATAGTAGTACAGTTCACATAAAATAATCACGTCTTAAAGATCACTAATTTGCAATTTGAATGAAAACATGAAAATATAAACATATTTTTCTTCAAAGTATGCATCATAAGAATATAAATTCATAAGACTCATGACTCATATTTTATATTTCTATAATGTTGGAGGTAGAAAAAAGTAAGCATTCAATCTGCTATGAATTCTCTTTATGCTATTGATATTATTTATTTTTCAAACAGGTGGTTTCTTTAAGGCAGTTTTATCCATAATATTCACCTATGGGTCAAGGACTTTTCAGCTCAAACTCTTCTCCTTGCCTGTTTCGCCTCGTGGTTATAGCTATAAATAATGAGAACTGTACTTCAATGCTCTTGAAAGACACCAGCAGAGAGACTGAGGAAGGCTGCTCTCAGAGTTATAATTATACACTGAGTACTTTATTTGTAACATAAAGTAGAAGACTACTGTTTCCCTAGCCATAACATTTCATAATATTGCATGAAATTTCATTTCCATTTTACTGGCACATTTCCTTGTGTATTTGAAAGGGTTCATGCTGCATCACATGGGTGATTCCCATTTGATGAACCAGCATGATATAGTAAGGATAATTCTATCTGCCATTTGTTCTTATTTTATCTCACACAATAATCCACATTGTTGATTATTTTAGTCAGGACAATGTTATTTTTCATGAAAATAATAGGTATGGAGTTTTAAGAGAGTCAATTTGGTTTAGAGGGTAAGGCATTAGATACAAAACCAGAAGTTCTTTAGTTCTAATATTGATTGAGGCACAAAGTCAGGTGAAAGACTTTGTTAAAGTCAGGTCAGCAGAAAGTCAGCACAGGTCAGCACAAAGTCAGGTGAAAGACAGAAGTTCTTTAGTTCTAATATTGATTGAGGCACAAAGTCAGGTGAAAGACTTTGGGCCTGTTGTTATCTCTTATCCCTAGGAAGGAGGCAAATCTCTTCTGAAATCTTGCCAAGAAAATTGCAAGGACTTGCTCAGAGAGTGACCATGAGTCAACATTGACGTCAAGGAACCCACTCACAAAAAAAGCAATCTTTCCATGATCTCTTCCAGATGAGAAGAGTTACTACTGACATAATCCCCAGCCAATATGCTATTAGATTGGGGAATGCTGATAGAAGATTTTAATGTGTTTTTTTCTTCTATTTTCTTTTACTCTGACAGGTTCAAAGAAGTAAGTTGATTCAAAGATGAAAGTCTGCTCTATATATCTGACTGTAAACAACATTTTGTATTTTTCATATGGATGCAATTTAATACAGATTTCTTCTAGAGCTGAAGAAACAATAACAATTTTCTGCAATATGAATATTGAGAAAGTACTGAAACAGCACTCAACCATACAAGCAGAAAGCATAATAATAAAGAAAAATAACTATGTCCATGTACTTGCCACTTTGTTTTGATAGCATGCCACATCAAATTAGATATAACAGTATTTTACAGTTGTTAGAAATGTGTTTATTTTACCAATGTTGGTATATTTTAAAAAATACAATTTGAAAAATTAGTCACTGATGACCAATTAAGCTGACCTCTAAATATAGTTTAGTTATAAGATGATTTAGAGGCAAAGGGAGAAAATAGTAATAGCATTTAAAGTAACTCTTCTATTCAGTTCTGGAATTGCATCAAGTGGGGACAAAAATACTCATAGTTTAAGGATACAGCTTTCTGATGGTAAGGTGTCAAGCCCCACATAGGGGACAAATCCAGGACGTGAAACCAGCTAAGCGTGACGAACAACACCTAAAAACCGAACTACACACTCTCACTAACGTACTAACATCCAATGGATTCCAAAGAAATAAGATCACCAACCTAATCCAAAAAGAAACCCCCACTAAAATCCAAGACAGAGAACAAGAAAACGGCAAAGCCCTCTCCCATACATAAAAGGCACCACAGACAGAATAAGCAAAATCCTCCACAAACATAACATCAAGACAGCATTCTGCACAAACCGAAAAATATCCACCATCCTAAGGAACCCCAAAGACAAAATTGAGTTAGAAAATCAAGGAGTATATGAAATCCCATGCACCGCCTGCCCCACCACATACATCGGACAAACCAACAGACGAATAAGTGCACGCATAGAAGAATACAAGAACTCAGTCAGAAAAGAGGAACCAACTTCTTCCCTGGTCCAACACCTTAAAGCCACAGGACATGATATTGACTTTAAAAAGACCAGAACTATCGCCAAAACTGAACACTTTAACAACAGAATAATCAGAGAAGCCATCAAGATAGAAAAACGCCCACACAGCATGAACAAACGAGACGATACCTCCCGCCTACCAGCCATTTGGAAATCCGCCCTTATTGACAAACGAGTCCCTAACACGACGAATGACACCAGACCCACACTCACGAGAGCCACACAGGATGTCACCACCACACATCCACGCAGAAAGCAGACTCAAACCCACACTGATAATGAGCCACGACCAAGGACCAGAAGCCAGACCGCAGCTGCATCATTAGCCACTTTAAACCCCTCCAATCCATACATGAAGCAGACTGACACCCACCATGAAGAGCTCGCACGGCCACAAACATGAAGCCAAACAACAACGCAGATCACCAGCTCAAATCCCCCTGCAACTCAGACTAAGCTGAGCACAACCAAGCCCCCACCCAAACAGAACACACCCCCAGCCAATCAGAGCACAACCAACCCCCCATCCAATCAGAGCACAGCCAAGCCCCTAACCAATCAGAACACACCTCCACCCAATCAGAACACAGCCAAGTCCCCACCCAATCAGCTCACACCCCCACTAGCAGTTAAAAGGAAGAGACAGTTGCGATCTCACATTGCTCCTGGAAGCACGAAGCCGAGAACACCAGCCTGAAGATGACGAATGAGACTTCGTCGAAACGTCGCCAAGACACTTCCAATTTTACGTGGGAGAAGACCCGAATAACCAAAGACCTACATACTAACACCTGCGAAAACCTGAGAATATATATATATATATATATATATATATATATATATATATATATATATATATATATATTACACACACACATACATACACACTGTTTACTGTATTATATTTTATATTTTTCTGTTTTTCACTCATTTTTAAGCACATACATTTAAAATTATGTATTCTTTTTGTGTTTTTCTACTCTTTCTTTTATTATTTTAAAAGCAATACAAAAATTTTTTTTTATATATAATTTTTTGTTTGGGATTAATTCTCAATTTCTAATCCTGGATTCTTATTTCTTCAGCTTGCATAAAAGATTATTTGTTCATCCTACTTTATTAAACTGAACAGCCCTTGCTTTCAAATCAGGCAACAGCTGAAAGACTGAAATATTCTAACCGTCATTCAAAACATCCAGCTTTAACACAGAAAGACTGACTTGCTATTTTTTTTCCTTAGAATATTTATAACTTGTCTTCCAGGAGAAGCATTTCCACAGTACGAAGAATACATAGATCAATGAGGTGATGGTTCTGCCAACTTGTGCCTAATACTTTCCCTGATAGTAACACAGCTTGATATTAAATAACAGATGATATAGAAAAATCACATCAGGTTTATTGAAAGATTTTATTTCATCTATACAGTAAAAGAAATGAACAATTTCTTTAATGTTTTCATATTGCATCATTTTTTTAATTCTAAAATGTGGCTGCCTTTAAAGATGGTCCACAAACATTGGTTATTATACAGCAACTAAGCCTGAAGTGAACCGTATTATTATTATATTATGTCTTCTCCACTTCCAATTTGTCCAGTTCATTGCTAGTTACAGTTCTAGTCTCCCTCTTCCACTGCTTCTTGGTTTATTCCCACAGCCAACATTAGTTACAAAGCTATTCATATCTTTGGATCACAGCAGCAGTATATACTGTACACGTCATATACTGCATATTCCTTTCTAAACCTTATTATCTCTGAAGCTCTGCTCTATTTGCTGTCTGATACTCAGTTATAGTATATCGCTCTTCAGAAGCTGGGCTTCTAAATAACGATCACAACTTTGAGACAGATACACCTGGCACCTGTTCTATCTTTGTTTTATTTTAAGGTTTTTATATGTATTGGTTTTGAAATACTTATGTAAACTTTCTTTGGAAACTTCAGTTTTAAAAAAATCATTTTAATCAAATAAATTAATCTGCATTTATTGCACTTCCGAAAAAAGAATAAAAATAGAAGCATCTGATCATATTGTGAGATAAATCCAGTAGCCACTTCTCCCAGATGAAATAAAAGCAAATTCTTATCCACTCCTTTAAATACCATTATAAAGTTATAATCAAACAAATGCCATGCAAGTTGAATATTTTAAATGTATTGAGCATTTTAAAAAAGTAGACTGCTTAAACATAGTTATTTGGATTCAGATTTAACTTTGTGTGTTTAGGTTAACTGGATATCCATAATTCTTCTGTCCCATAGCAGCTTATCCAGATGTATAATGTTATAGAGGGGTTGGCCTTCCCAGTAGATGGTGTGAGATACTGAGAGGAAAGCGGATTATTTCCCCCAAAGTGAACCTTCACAAATATTTCTATGCAGTTATGGGTGATCACCATTTCTAACTCTCCCCTTTTACCTCCCCTTTCTACTTTTTGTCCTTTCAATTGTATATTTTATCCTCTGTCACAGGAACCTTACTCAAACTTTTATGTTCTAATAAAGGTAGACTTGAACCACAAAAACATATACAATAATAAAGTCAACTATTTTTAAAGTGCCACTGGACTCTTGGCTCTGTTCATGCAACATGCTAGATTAATGACTCAGTCATTAATCTAGCCAAATCTCCTTTCTGGCAGCACAATCATACTAGCTGGATCAAAAGTCACTGCTTTGGCAACACACATTTCCTCTCTTTTTGCTCTAGGACAGTGGTTCTCAACCTTCCTAATGCCGCGACCCTTTAATACAGTTCCTCATGTTGTGGTGACCCCCAACCAGGGGTGGGTTCTAATTTTTTTTACTACCGGTTCTGTGGGCGTGGCTTATTTTGTGGGTGTGACTTTGAGGTCATGTGACCGGGTGGGCGTGGCTAGCTGGTCATGTGATCGGGTGGCCATGGCTATGTGTATAGGGACTACTCAGAGGGCTGAAAAAAGTCATTTCTGACAGGTCCTCGCACTTTTGACTGGTCCTCACACTTATGACCATCCTCACATTTATGCCCGTGCAGCTTTCTTAACAACCATGTCGCTCATTTCACAACTGCTTCTTTTCACCATGGTGATAAGATAGGGCAAAAAACGTAAAATGTGAGGGTAGTCGTAAATTCGAGATCTGGTCAAAAGTACGAGGACCAGTCAAAAATAACTTTTTCAGCCTTCTGAGTAGTCCATGTGCACAAAAGGACTACCCAGAGGGCTGAAAAAAGTGATTTCTGACAGGTCCTTGCACTTTTGACCGGTCTTCGCACTTATGACTGGTCATCATTTATGCCCATTGTAGCATTCTTAACAACCGTGTCACTCATTTCACAACTGCTTCTCTTCACCATGGTGACAAGATAGGGCAAAAACGTAAAATGTGAGGACAGTCGTAAGTTCGAGGACTGGTCAAAAGTGCGAGGACCAGTCAGAAATAACTTTTTCAGCCCTCTGAATAGTCCATATGCATAAAAGGATACAGCAATAGAGAGGGATGAAGGAAGGGAAGGGAAATTAGAGTAGGAGTGAGGGTAAGAGAGGGAGGAAGAGAGGAGGAGAAGGAGAAAGGAAGAGGAAGTAGGGAGGACAAGAAGAGAGGGAGGAAGAGAAAGTAAGAAGGAAAGAAAAGAGAGAGGTGGTAGGTTTGAGGAGAAAGATTGCTGTACAATAAAAAAGATGAAAGGGAAGAAAGCCAACCCCAAACAAATATAAAGATATTAAGATAAAGAATGAATTGTTAAACTTTAAGGAATAAAAGAGAATAAATATGAATAAATAACAATAATTAGAAACACATATACAAACATACAATGTATTTTCTTTTGTAGGAAGTTAGCACCCACCCCTTTCCTGGAAGAGTGAAATATTTTAGGAAATATGAAAAAGGCAGAATATTATATTTCCCTGGGATAAGCATGTTTTGAAGCAGCTCCCATCTTCCTGCCCCCACCCTTTGTCAATGGGCCATTAAGGCCTGGGCCAGTCTATTCTACATAACAAAGATCTACCTCCTTCAGGCAGAGCCATAGTAGGAATTGCCCAAGATCCAATAAAGATAGGATTAGCTCTCTACCCATCTAGCAACAGAAACTCACCACATGTGACCTGGGAAGCACATGTGACCATCAGCCAGCAAGGCTAGTTAAGATCCCCACCCTCTAGGAGTCTGACAACCAATCAGGATACTCTTTCGTGGCCCCAAGAAATGCAGAGCCAGAGAGAGCATAAAAACCCGAGGATTTACTGTATCTGCCCTTTTCTGTTCAGGAACTCAAGCCATGTGATCCTGTCCACCATTAAACCATCTTTCCAAGCAGTCTCCATGTTTCCAGTGTCTTTTTCCCCACTTGGAGCAGAACCTAGAAGGAGATTTCTTCCAACACTTTGAACAGAGTATTTGGCCGGTTCACAAATTTAAACAGTGTTTAATCATTTCAATTAAATTTACAATTTCTATATTTCCTTTTTGCCATATTTATTCCTCATCTATTTTTGTAAAAAACCAATATTACCCTTCATCCTCATCTCTAATCTTAATCAAATTCATTTTTCCCTTCTATTCTATATTATGCCCCTTCCCATTGTCATCTATTTTTATATCCATCCTCACATTGGTTAATTATGTAATATTACAGTTATTTAATATAAATTCAACATTTTAATATAAATCAATTAGTTATATAACTACCTTTTTTATATATTAATCAATATGAACATGAATATTCCAATTATTTACATGCAATCCAATTTCTTACAAATCAATTAATTATATTTACCAATAATAATAAACCAAATAATTTCCCCCATATATTCCTCCAAACCACAACTTAACATTTCTGCTTTCAACACAATATACAATTAATAGTATCTCAATTATTACAATTCCCTAGTTAAATAGAGCTTTTTTTCTTTTGTGTTTTAAAATCTTGAACTCTCCTCTTTTGCCCTAAATTTCCCATTGTTTGCACCTACCTTTTTTGGTGAGGAAAAAGAAAAGAAATCTGCCTGCCTAATTTTCCAACTTGCAGCAACAGGAAAGCCAACAGCCTCTTTACTTTCAGTTTTGTTTTTCAGCATAGCTGGGGAAAAAAAATCTGCTCGAGCAAGCAGCAGAGCCCTGAGCAAAACAGCTGAGACAAATCAGCTGAGAGCCGGGAGCCGATCTAATCAAGGGCTAATTAGCCTATGCTGAAGTTCCGGGCCAATAAAATTACAAAAAAACACCGAACCATTTGTTAAATTGCTGGCTCCCCCACCACTATTTATTGGCAATAAATAGTGGTGCGGAGGGGCGGGGCAAGCCAGCAATTTAACAAACGGTTTGGCTGCACCACTGGCTATAGGGCGGCCCTTTAAAGCCCCGCGGCAAGAATTTAAAGTTTTTTTTTTCCTCTAGCCATCAGCTGGGACTCAGGAAGCAGCAATAGATTGGGAGTGGGCGGGGTAAGCGAACGGCCGGCGATTCAACAGAGCAGAGAGTGAGGGTGAGTGAAGGCATGGGGGGGGCGAGAGAGGGCTTTGGCGACCCCTGTGAAATGGCTGTTCGACCCCCAAAGGGGTCGCGACCCCCAGGTTGAGAACCGCTGCTCTAGGAAATACTTAATATCTGATGAACCCTCATATCTGGGTGAGTTCAGGCAAACCTTTGTGATATTGTTAGCCTTTTCCCCATTGGCCAGTGATGCAACAAACAATGTTTCAGTGATATCTTCTGTCAAGCCTTGGCAGTTAAGTTCTGTCATGGAGACTTGCTTTTCCAGCCATGTTTTCTCTTCAAGTCCTTTTCTTAGAAGACTATGTATAAAAAACAGGTGAATTTATGTGGTAGAATAATTTCAATTAAATACTTGACTGGATATGTTTAGGGATAATTTTACCTCCTAGGGAGATGGAAGTGTGGTCAGCTGATCCTGTTGATGTTCCCAAAATACATGACTTCATCAGCTAACAGCGGTTTAACAAGCAAATACTGTTTCATTTATATTTAAGTCTCAAATGAAAACAAAGCTAAATTGTGTCCCTTTAAAAAATAACCAAATAACACAATTATCTGATAGTCAGCAGCTTCTTTTAAGGAAACATGCAATTAAATAATAGAAGTCTATATGTCAATGGTAGAAGCTGCTGCCTTTTACAATATGTTCTTCAATTATGCCATCTTTTTAAAATCTGACAGCAGAGAGTTTCTATAATGTCTAGAAAAAAACTAGAAAATGCTAATGGAACGTTTTAAAAGCATTGATATACTGGCAAATCACAAAGTCTTGGCACAGGCAGGCTTAACTAGTAAGGAAGTGTAGCATCTGAAGAGCTCTGCAATCTTTTGCTCATCTAGTGTGTGATTAAATCCAGGACATTATATTTTATGATAATTTGCTTAGCAGAAACTCACATTTTCTCTGTGCATATGATTTTATCCTTTATTAGGCATGAATTTTTACTTTAAAAATATAAATGATAAGATTTTATTTGTTTGAAATTAATAGTATTTCAACTTTTCACTAAGAAATTTAACTTTAGATGTGAACAATAATATCGAATGTATATAAATGTGACATTTAACAGTTCACACACACTCTTAAGCCTGGCTTGATATATGAGTAATTTTATGAATGCCCCTTCATATGCTACAAAGAATAGCCCACCAATATAGTGTTGAATACATGGAATCAACTCTTGCCAAAAAAATTCCGGATTGCATTCCGGATTGGCCAGGATTAAAATGAATTGCTCTCTGGCAAATTATTTGCTAGGAAATCTTGGTTTGTGGTGTCTACATTTTTTTTGAGAAAGCCGTTTTCAGAACAATGAGCTGGGTCTTAATTGTTTTGGAAGGTATAAAGTCTAAGTTAATTTATGTATACTACCCTGTAAAATAAGTTGGTGTATACATGATAATGACTTAGATTCATGCATTCTATTAGGAATTGCTCCCAATATGTGTGTAGAGAGAGGCAAAAAAGTCAAGATGGCAGCCATGAATGGAAGTCCCACTCCTTTTTACCTGCTGATAAACCTGTCCTCTTTATAAATTCTTCTCAGAAGCTTTGTTTTGTAATTTGCATAACGAAGTAATACTATCTCTATGAATCACACCTCAGAACAAGACAAACGGTTGGCTGGGGTGAGCAAAAAGAATTGAAGCCCAACATATTTGAAGGATGCTAGATTTGGGAAGGGTCTCTTGAACCAAATTCTACGTCCCCAGAAACATTTCCTTATTTATTGACCCTGTCGCCACGTCCCCTCCACATTAGTCAGCCCTCGCGTGTTGCGCGCTCTCTTTCTCTCTCGTCGCGTGGTGACATTCATTAGTTTCCCTTCCAGCCCCCGCCACGCGCCCGCTTTCCCTCGGCACGACATTGAGTCTCTCTAATTTTAGGCGGTGTTGCTGCTTCCTCGCACGCGGCATCAGAGTTTCTTCCTGAGGGGTAGAAGAATTACTGCCCGCCAAAAAATTGGCGTGGGCGGCTGCCCCGCGACGGCGCTAGAAGAAAAAGAAAACATTTGTCTTACTGAGGGGAAGCTGCCGACAACCTAGGGGCTCTTCTCACCAGCCCGCCGTTTCTTCTCGTTGACTTTCTGTTCTGTCCTTCAGACCCAGCCCGGCAGCTCTCTCCGTTTCTATCTTGGCCGCCCGATGGCTGGCTAAGAGTGGCTGGTTGGGCGCGCAGGGAGAGTCTCCCATAGGAAGAAGAGCTCGCTTGGTAGCAGGAGGGAGAAACTACTCGGAGCCAAATCTCAGGCTAGGAGCGGTAAGCAAGGGAGCCCCGGTGCCCCATTGATTCATTTCTCGCGGGTTTGAAGTAGGAAAATGCCTCCTCCTACTAGGATTCCACATCTCTTGAAGCGGGAGAAGGACAGCCGTCAATGGGCAAATAGGCAGCCGTGTTCAGGCAGGATTTTGCAGTGTGTAGCCGCCTTTGGGGAAGGCGCAGAAGAGAATGGAGAGGGATATTAGACTGGCCGGTCAAATCAAAGTTTCCGAAACCAAGATCCGCTTTTGGAGTTGTTGCTGTCTGACACCCGTCTGCCCGGTTGGCAAAGCAAACCTTCCTCCTTCAAAGAATCAGAGAGATGTATAACAGCCACCAGTGGAACGGGTCTCTGGCTCGAGTAAAAGGGTTACTTGCTGAATGATTCCTTCTTTCCAGATGTTTAGGGGACCTTCTTGAGATCAAAGGCTTCATCCTGCTGTAATGTTTCATTGCTGTTCTTTTTACTTTTTTCTTTTCTTTCTTTTCTTTAAATTCCCTTCTCTGCAATTATTTACGTTTCAAAACTTTTAATAAATACTTCGTACAGGGCCGGATTTAGATTGAAAGAGGCCCTAGGCTATTCCACTTATGAGGCCCTTTCACCAGTGGTGGGATTCAATATTTAACAACAGGTTCTGTGGGCGTGGCTTAGTTGGGGGTGTGGCTTGGCAATCATGTGACTGGGTGGGCGTGGCTAGCTGGTCACGTGACTGTGTAGGCGTGGGTAGCTCGTCATGTGACCAGGTGGGCGTGGCTATGTGCATAGACACTTTTCAGAGGGCTGAAAAAAGTCATTTCTGACTGGGCCTCGCACTTTTGACCGGTCCTCACACTTATGACCATCCTCACATTTATGCCCGTGCAGCTTTCTTAACAACCATGTCACTCATTTCACAACTGCTTCTCTTCACCATGGTGACAAGATAGGGCAAAAACGTAAAATGTGAGGACAGTCGTAAGTTCGAGGACTGGTCAAAAGTGCAAGGACCAGTCAGAAATAACTTTTTCAGCCCTCTGAGTAGTCCATATGCATAAAAGGATACAGCAATAGAGAGGGATGAAGGAAGGGAAGGGAAATTAGAGTAGGAGAGAGAGGGAGGAAGAGAGAAGGAGAAGGAGAAAGGAAGAGGAAGTAGGGAGGAGAAGAAGAGGGGGAGGAAGAGAAAGTAAGAAGGAAAGAAAAGAAAGGTGGTAGGTTTGAGGAGAAAGATTGCTATACAATAAAAAAGATGAAAGGGAAGAAAGCCAACCCCAAACAAATATAAAGATATTAAGATAAAGAATGAATTGTTAAACTTTAAAGAATAAAAGAGAACAAATATGAATAAATAACAATAATTAGAAACACACATACAAACATACAATCTATTTTCTTTGAACAGAGTATTTGGCCGGTTCACAAATTTAAACAGTGTTTAGTCATTTCAATTAAATTTACAATTTCTATATTTCCTTTTTGCCATATTTATTCCTCATCTATTTTTGTAAAAAACCAATATTACCCTCATCCTCATCTCTAATCTTAATCAAATTCAATTTTTCCCTTCTATTCTATATTATACCCCTTCCCATTGTCATCTATTTTTATATCCATCTTCACATTGGTTAATTATGTAATATTAGTTGTTTAATATAAATTCAACATTTTAATATAAATCAATTAGTTATATAACTACCTTTTTTGTATATTAATCAATATGAACATGAATATTCCAATTATTTCCATGCAATCCAATTTCTTACAAATCCATTAATTATATTTACCAATAATAATAAACCAAATAATTTCCCCCATATATTCCTCCAAACCACAACTTAACCATTTCTGCTTTCAGAAATATACAATTAATAGTATCTCAATTATTACAATTCCCTAGTTAAATACAGCTTTTTTTTCTTTTGTGTTTTAAAATCCTGAACTCTTCTCTTTTTCCCTAAATTTCCCATTGTCTGCACGTACCTTTTTTGGTGAGGAAAAAGAAAAGAATTCTGCCTGCCTAATTTTCCAACCTTGCAGCAACAGCAAAGCAGTTTCACTTTCGTTTCTCAGTATAGCTAGGGGAAAAAAAATCAGCACTCTTTGGAAGGAAGCAAAACAGCGGAGACAAATCAGCTGAGAGCCGGGAGGCCAATTAGCCTCTGCTGAAGCTCCGGGGGCCAATAACATTACAAAAAAAATACCGAACCCTTTGTTAAATTGCTGGCTCCCCCGCCCCTCGCCCACCACTATTTATTGGCAATAAATAGTGGTGCGGAGGGGCGGGGGAGCCAGCAATTTAACAAAGGGTTCGGCGGAGCCACCTAGAACACCCAGAATCCCACACTGTGTAGGCCCCTCTGGATCTTGAGGCCCTAGGCTGAAGCCTAGTTAGCCTATAGGAAAATCCGGCCCTGACTTCGTATCTAATATGAAAAGTAATATGGACCTTCCATCTATCTAGAAACCTTATTTTTAAAATAATGGATCCTTTTCCTTTGCAAGTCTAGCAAACACATTTTATGCATGTTGCAAAGATTTTTTTAAAAAAGATCTTGTATGATTTCTTACATATGAAGTAGGGCTGTGAACTATTGAAATAAGTTCAGCCAATTCTTTGTGGTAAGAGTATTTAGAAACTCCAGTGCTATCTATCAGCAGCTCTCATGTTTAATTGACTAGCATGTTCTTAAGTAGTTGGAAAACATTTCCTCTTTCCCATATTATAAGGAGTAAGAAATATTCCACCATATTTTGCTATGGATTGAAGATAAATTTTATTGGCAAGTGATAAATGGAGAAAAACCTTCCGAACAAATCTGTAGAAGGAAAATATATCATTATGAATGGAGGAAATAATTTTAATCTGTTTGTGAATTGTTGAATTATAATTAATAACAAGAAAGGCTATCAGGGATTGAGGTTACCATCCTTTGCTGTATCAGAGTTAAATAACACTTTCCCATTTGTTCTGACACTCTCTCAGAGCAGAGTTAAGGTGTATAAAATCTGTTAGGCTTTATCAGTCATTATCTGGGAGGGGAGGGAGGGGGAAATCAGCTGACTAGCAGTCAATTCGTATACAAATATTCTGTATCCAAAATGTTTGGTTAAAAACTATGAAGAGGTAACCATCATATCTTGTTTGGAAATGGACTTCTTATTATTAACAAATAGAAAACAAACAAATATTACTGTTAAAAAAAGAAGCAAGGAAAATAGGCAGGATAAGGTTTCCTGAATTCTTATCAATTCAGTAAAAATAGACTCAATGACTGAGAAGAAAGTGGGGTGAGGGGAAACATTTAAAATGGAGGAATTGGTAACTTTCCACATGCTACCCAACTGTTTTTCCCACAGAGATACAGTAGGGTTATTTTTGTGGATTATTTTTCCTCCACAGCCCCTAGACAGATCTGATCTTTTCCAAATTAAGTCTTTCTTTTGCAGAGTTTTCCACTATACCAAAAGTGATTATATTCTTTTCAATTCTGAGTCGCTTATCCTGCTGACATCAATGGACAGAGTTTTACACAATTCTTGCCAACATTTCATTGATAGACTGAGGAATTTTAAAACAAAGGATATAACAGCAAACTCTCATTATACCATTATGTTATGATGTTTTACTATCTTATATTCTTTGTTTTAGAATAGGTATTAGATTAACTAGATTTGTTTTAGAATAGGTACTAGATTAACATTAGAGAGCCACTTTGATGTAGTGGTAAAGGTATGGACTAAAACCAGAAGGCTGTGAATTCTAGTCCTCCGTTAGATAGAAAGCTAGAAAACTGGATGAGTGACCTTGAACCAGTCATTTTCTCTCAGCTCTAAGTAAGAATCAGTGATGAACCACTTCTGAAATCTTGCCAAGAAAGCTACAACGACTTGTCTAGGGAGTTGCTGCCAGGAATCAAGACTGACTTGATGGCATTAAAAAAAAAGCACCATACTTATTAAAGTAGAAATAAAAAAAATACAAAAGAAATTTAACTTTATAGCTGTATGAAACTTAAATCCTTCTTTTCCTTCCAGAGTGCAAAGTAATGCACATATCAGTGCAGGCTTTCACAGCTACTATTATTGGGAAGTTTTGGCCTCCAGAGTTTAATGACATTCTTGATGTTTTGCTGTCTTTAAATCCTGGAGCCACACAATCAATTATAGATATCATTCCTTCCTCCAGTTTCACCCAGAACAGCCTTGGAGGCTGAGTTTAGAAAGAATGACGGATCTGTAGTCAACCAGTCATGACTAACAGTAGACTTAAATGTAAATATATCCTAGATTCTGACTCTATAACTCTCAGATTACTTTTCCTCTTCCTCTTCCTCCTCCTCAGGAGGCAGAGACACAGGGGGAGCAGGTGACCCCGACATGCCACATGGGCTTTGCCTCATCGTAGTAGCAGCCTGAGCAAGACCTGAGCCCCAGGCCTGGTGGAGTGCAAACCATGGTCGCAAAAGAGAGGGCCCCTCAGTAGCAAGGTGTCTGATGTTGTGGGCAGGGCTGGGGCTAGTGAGAGTGTGCCAGAAACACCTTCAGGCGGGGTCAATGAGGGTACACCAGAAACACCTCCGGGCACTCAGAGAGATGGAATGAGAGGCAACTCCCAGCCCTCACTGGTTCAGCTGATTCACGGAGCCACAATTAAGAGGCCAAGTTGGGTCCCAGCCAAGTTCGGGGTTGCACTTTACCCATATTTCTGGATCCTGCTGCTATGCCAAGTCACACCATGCACCCCCTCCCATGCACAGCAGTGCTTGGTACCAAGACCTGGCTGTTAGAATCATGTTGGTGGGGACGAAAGGGGACAAGTTTCAATTGGTGACTGGGAAGGGAAGGAGTCACCATGCTAAACATTGCTTCAGGGATCTCTGCCTGTGTTTGGGAGGGGACACATGATTGGGTGGGTGGTTGTTGACTGTCCCAGCTGGTGAGGGATGTTCCAGCTTCAACTCAGGTCTAATTCATGTGGGTTTCTGAATCGGTATACACAGAAGTGAGGTAGAACACTGTCTCTTTAGTTACTTTTTTTTTTTTTTGCAGTGTTTTATTTTCTGCCCTTGAGTCTAAATGTATTTGGGCAATTTACACATCTGTTGTGCCCACCCGTTCCATCCCACCATCTTTCTGCTTGCTGCGGCTGCTGCCAAATACTCTCGGCGCCCACATATTCACCACCCCCTGTGCTGGCCACACCCACGTTCCTGGCTGATGGCGATCTTCACTAAAGCTTATTTTAGGCAGGTTAGTTTATACAGGTGAAACTTGAAAAATTAGAATATCGTGCAAAAGTTCATTTATTTCAGTAATGCAATTTAAAAGGTGAAACTAATATATGAGATAGACTCATTACATGCAAAGCGAGATAGTTCAAGCCTTGATTTGTCATAATTTTGATGATTATGGTTTACAGCTCATGAAAACCCCAAATTCACAATATCAGAAAATTAGAATATTGCATGAAATCAATAAAACAAGGATTGTACATAGAACAATATCGGACCTCTGTAAAGTATAAGCATGCATATGTATTCAGTACTTGGTTTTGGCCCCTTTTGCATCAATTACTGCCTCAATGCGGTGTGGCATGGATGCTATCAGCCTGTGGCACTGCTGAGGTGTTATGGAAGACCAGGATGTTTCAATAGCGGCCTTCAGCTCTTCTGCATTGTTCGGTCTCATGTCTCTCTTGGCAATGCCCCATAGATTCTCTATGGGGTTCAGGTCAGGCGAGTTTGCTGGCCAATCAAGCACAGTAATCCCATAGTCATTGAACCAGGTTTTGGTACTTTTGGCAGTGTGGGCAGGTGCCAAGTCCTGCTGGAAAATAAAGTCAGCATCTCCATAAAGCTCGTCTGTGGAAGGAAGCATGAAATGTTCCAAAATCTCCTGCTGGACGGTTGCGTTGACCCTGGACTTAATGAAGCACAGTGGACCAACATCAGCAGATGACATGGCTCCCCAAATCAAAACAGACTGTGGAAACTTCACCCTGGACTTCAAGTATCTTGCAGTGTGTGCCCTCCATTCTTCCTCCAGACTCTGGGTCCTTGGTTTCCAAATGAGATGCAAAAGTTGCTCTCATCAGAAAAGAGGACTTTGGACCACTGAGCAACAGATCAGTTCTTTTTTTCTTTAGCCCAGGTAAGACACTTCTGATGTTGTTTGTTGTTCAGGAGCGGCTTGACAAGAGGAATACGACATTTGAAGCCCATGTCCAGGATCCGTCTGTGTGTGGTGGCTCTTGATGCACTGACTCCAGCCTCAGTCCACTCCTTGTGAAAGTCCCCAACACTTTTGAATGGCCTTTTCCTGACAATCCTCTCCAGGCTGCGGTCATCCCTGCTGCTTGTGCACCTTTTTCTTCCACACTTTCCCCTTCCACATAACTTTCTATTAATGTGCTTTGATACAGCACTTTGGGAACATCCAACTTCTTTTGCAATTACCTTTTGAGGCTTTCCCTCCTTATGGAGGGTGTCAATGATGGTTTTCTGCACAACTGTCAGGTCAGCAGTCTTTCCCATGATTGTGATTCCTATTGAACCAGACTGAGAGACCATTTAAAGGCTCAGGAACCCTTTGCAGGTGTTATGGCTTAATTAGCTGATTAGAGTGGAACACTTTGAGCCTAGAATTTTTTTTTTTATTGAAAAAGTTTTCAAATACAAATTCCCCCCCTTTTTTTCCCCTCCCCTCCCCCTCCCCCTCCCTAACCCCCCCCACCCATCCCCCCCTGTGACTTCTTCGTAACAAAAAACCTAATTCATAACAGATTACTTACTCCCTCCTCTAAATACTGACCTTTACTTACTAAAAATATTATTAATATTATAACATCCCCCTTTATCCATACATTTCAAGAAAGAAAGAAAAAAAAAGACATTATACTATAACATTGTAAAATAACTTCTAATTTAGCATAATAGTATTATAACTCCCAATTTGGCAATAATCTGCCCTTTTTTTTCTTCTCCCAAACTTATATCTATATATTATTACAACAAATCAAATCAAAACCATCTTCCGCTTTAAAACTATACAATAAATCCTACTTTAACATTTAATCTTCTGTATGTATTACTATAACATTTCAAAGCGGCCTTCCCCATAAAATCTAATTTAACATTTATTCCACTCTATCCATTTCCTCCACTCCCCTAAATACATCACTTAAAAATCCCTTTTCTTAAACTAACCAATCTGCAACCTAGCTTATTCACCCACTGTCCTGCAAAATTACCATACACAACAATTCTTAATATCTTTGATTCACTGCCCACGCTACTTAAAAATATATGTATATATATTCCATTATATCTAAATAAAAAGGAAAAGACAATGACTTTAAATTTATAGTCCATATAATATCTTCTTGAAAGTCTTTCCACTGGATTGTTAGGACCATCATCCATAATAGGGTAACATAGCTTGCTGATGCAACAGTTTATTCAAAATCTTCAATCATATCTGCCCCCATCAGTAGTAAATATCCTCTTATATGTATAAAAGTAAAAACAACCACCCGAGTGACATTATAATTATATTCCATATAGTAATAATTGTGGCTTTCATCAGGATTATTGATTCCCATCATCGTAGTGGGTAACAACCTGATCTGCTTGCCCCAGCATAATTCTCTTGCCTTATGATTCAAGATAATTATAATATATTTATCAGCACAAAAAAGGAATTCCAAAGTGGATAATTCAAATCCATCAGTTTAAGGCTCTTTTCACATCCCAAGATTACGGCAATGCAGAGATCTGTCACTATCCTCAGGATAATATTGACCAATACGTCGCCTCCTCTATATTTTCACATACTCATTCATTTTTTAAAGTCACTGGCTTCACTGTTGCTTGATTTAGAAATTTCTATTTTGATGCAACCTATTTCTTTTTTTTTCTTTTCTTTTTGTGGGTTTGATTTCGATCCTGGTTTCCTTTCTACAGATTGTGTATCAACTAATCGGTTTTCATTCTGCTTTGTAGATTGGTCTTGTTGGTTTTGTTTTTGTGTCTCATGTTTCTTTTTTATCCCTTGTATATCCCCTAATTGGTTTCCATGCTTGTCCTTGACTTGATAAGTCATCACGTTAAAGTCAGATGCCACTTCTCTCAAATTTGTAGATAATCCAGCTGGGGTATCCGAAAAATCCAAAGGCAATTTATCTGGTACAGTCTCTGTAATTCGATATTTTCCCTTTATTTCCAGCTCCTTCTGCTTATCCTGTATTATACCTGAAGATGTCAAGTTCATTTTCAACCTATTTTGATAAAATTCTTCCGCTCTTTCAACAGTATTTAGCTGGTATCTTTCTCCTTGATATCTCAATATGATACCAACTGAGGCGTCCCACCTAAATGGGATATTTCTCTTTTTTAACTCAGCCACCAGAAAACCAAATTTCTTCCTTTCCGTTAATATCTTAGGTGGGAGTTCTTTGTAAATCCAAATCTTTCTTCCATACAATTGCAAATTAGAATTGAAGGAATTTTGCACAATATTATTCCTAATTTCTTTATCTGTAAAATAAATCACCACATCTCTAGGCAGTTGCCTTTGCTTGGCAATCCAGGAATTTATTCTGTAAACTCTATCAATCCTACAAAACACGTCCTCAGGTTGAACCTTTAAAATCCCAGCTAGAATTTCAGAAGATATTTTCCTTAAATCATCTCTGTTATTTTCCTGCAAACCTCTCAGTCTTATCGCATATTCTGTAAAATTATATTGTACCATTAGAACTTCTCTTTCAATCCTCTGTTGCAGATTTTCTACGTTACCAGACTTTTGATCAGCCTCCATTTTAGGTTTTTCTTCTGAGCTGTTATTCTGAGTGTTTATCAAATCATTTTCAATTTTTTGGATTCTATTGTCCAATTTATCTTGAATTTCTTCCATTTTAGACTCTAGTAAATTAATATTTGTATCCAACTGTATCATAAATTCTGAAAAACCATTAACCACTTTTAAAATTTTTCGCTCCAAAAAATCAAACTTAGATTTCACCATTTCTTTAATTTCCTGCTTAAATTTTTCAAGATGCTGATTCACAATCTCATCCCTTCTTTCAATCTCCTCCAAGAGAAATTCTATTATATTGAAATCAGGTTTCTGAGACTGGAGAGTTAAAACTTGTTCCTTTAAATTGTTAGTGGGGGAATCCCCCCCCTACTTGTTTGTCTGACTTTATAAGTCTCAGTGCCATGTTTCCACCCAGGCAAGCTTTGTTAAAAGAAAAAAAAAAAAACAAGAAAAAAGACTTCTTTCCAATCAAGAACAATGTCAAGTCTCCAGGGAGAAAAAAGAGAGAAAAAAACACAGGAGCGAAGTTTTATCTGCAAATGTAGCCAGTGGTATTTATTCCGCTACATTGTAATAATAGAAAACGGAAGGACTTTCCCTTTCAGCCTCTTCTCCAGCCGCGGCAGACGCCATTTTAAAAAGCTTTCCCCCCCCCTTTCCTTTCCTCTTCTCTCTTAAGTAGTTTTTTTGAAAATAAGTAAAATACTTGCGATTCAGTATTACAGGTCCAGCTCACATTTTCTTTGAATAATCTGTTAAATTCGCAGGCTTGCTTTTGATGCCTGGCTCTGCATTAGCAGAGGTCTCCCAAAGCCCGGAGCAGCGGCTGGGGATATGGGGCATCTCATCCGCTCCGTCCCAAAAGTAAAAGAAAAACTTTTGGGACTATGCAGAGAGTTCTACCCACCCCTGCCGGCTCTATCTCCATTTCCTCATGGAAACGGAGTTTTTTCGAGCCGCCATTCCGCTGTGAAGGCGGCTCTAACAGGCAATGGAAGCTGACGATCCCGAAGGAACATCTGGCGGCGGCCAGCAGCAAACCGGAAGTCGAGCCTAGAATATTGAAACTTTTCACAATATTCTAATTTTCTGAGATTGTGAATTTGGGGTTTCATGAATTGTAAGCCATAATCATCAAAATTATGACAAATCAAGGCTGGAACTATCTCACTTTGCATGTAATGGGTCTATCTCATATATTAGTTTTTCCTTTTAAGTTGCATTACCGAAATAAATGAACTTTTGCACAATATTCTAATTTTTTGAGTTTCACCTGTATTAGGTGCAAGCTTAAAAATCAGTCTAGGGTTTATTTTTGGGGATAGGTCTTATTTTCAGGGAAACACAGTTATGTGGATCCAGCATTAAGTAATTGCTCTGTGGAAATAACTACATAAATGTTATCCAGCACACACATACTAGAATAGACACATATCATCTTTCATCATTGTTATTTATCAAAATACTAAGGAATCTTTTTATACAGATAACTGAATTTTAATATTTATGCAGTAAACATTTACATTTATGCAATCAAACTGCACTAAGTTTTAGTATGGATGATGGTTTCATATATAATCACAGATCACAGTTGTATGGTTCAAGACTGGAAATGATAGATCCCTCATATCTATAGAAACAGTGGTTTTGCATTTGTTTTTCTCCCTTTTTTAATAAACTCAGAAAAGATGTCCTTTTGGCATAAACTGGTGCTTATTAATACAAATGTTACAGCTTAATAGGATTTACATTTAAGTGACTATGCAAGATTTTAAGAAAATTCTACCAGGAGGGTATTGCTGGTTATAATGTGTGGATCCAGTACCAAAAGATGAATGCACAAGGGCAATTAAAATAAATCAGGATTGATTAATTAAGTCCAGATATTTACTATGTTGGAGAGATGGTCTTGCCACCCATCTCCCCCCAATTGCTTAATTTAGGCATCAATAAGGGAAGGTTATATATTAGAGAAAATAAGTACACTGTTAAATGATTGCAGAGATTGGGTGCCTGCTTAAGGCAAAAGCAGGAAATAATTATCAAACTGGGATCAGAGCAGGAAATTTGTTACCCTGCAGGTTACGCAAAGGAATAAAGCAGCATGCTAGTTTGGAAGACAAATAGGACTAGCTTATCTAAGCAGTATCTCTTCCTAGTCTTAATTAAAAATGTAGACCATCATAGGACAATGTGCAGACCTTTTGGTCCCAGGGACCATATCGCTGGCTATCTAACTTGCAAATATGCATATTCATTCATGTTTTTACATATCTCCCCTACCTCCCTAATCTTCAGGCAACAATGGAATAAGGCTTTTCCATTTAACTTTGCAACAAATACCTCCTTCTTTTCTGACAGTAGTATCTTCTTGCAAAAGTAAACTGGTTTTGGAACAATCATTCAGACAATATGTGAAGATATAGGTCTTCAGTAGGGGCTTACAATAATATGGATGATTCATATTTTTGTAGGCTCTTATGAACTTCAGTGGGGAAGTATTCCAGACTGGAGGTGCTAAAGAGAAAAGCAGCTGTGGATCCTGACATATTCTGTAATATAAATGTTGCTGATCTCAGTATGATACTAAAACCACTTTCTCAGACATCCTTGTATGAAGTTGTTTATCTTTTAAAACGAAAACCAAAACAAGGACATGGTGGATAATTGCCTTCATAGTTAATTGGTTGTCACAACAGTTGTTTTAGCAATACATATTGGTGTATAGTTGGTTATACACATAAAATAAGTTATAGTAATCTAAATGGTCAGTTTCTTAATATAAGATTACTAGTGTGTGGACAATTGTAGGTAGGTTATTAACATATTGTTGAAAGAAAATTATTTTGGTCCATTTTTCAATCTTGGTTACAAAAATAAACACTGTGGGCAATTTGCTTGAGGTGGAGAATAGTTTATTAGACAGCATACTGGATAGTATAGCTCTTCAAGGTGGCCACAAATTGAATGGGGAACAATAATACTTATACAAAAGTTTGTCAGGTTTTGCGAACATGCCTGCAAATATGTTACTGATGGGGAGAAAATGCTGAGAGCGGGGAAATAGCTGCAAGACATACTAATTCTTAATCTTTTTAGGTGTTACAATTTTTGGTGAGGGTGTCTGGCTCTTGCGTCCCTTTCTGGATCGGGACTTGTTACGCACGGTCATTCACGTCCTTGTCACCTCATGCCTGGACTACTGCAATGCTCTCTACATGGGGCTCCCCTTGAGGAGCACCCAGAGGCTCCAACTGGTCCAGAATGCAGCTGCGCAGATGGTGATGGGAGCGACGTGATGCTCCCATGTGACCCCCCTCCTGCGCGAGCTGCACTGGCTTCCAGTGGTCTTCCGGGTGCGCTTCAAGGTTTTGGTTACCACTTTTAGAGCGCTCCATGGCTCAGGACCAGGGTACTTACGAGACCGCCTTCTGCCACCAGTAGCCTCTCATCGACCAGTTTGCTCCCATAGAGAGGGGCTCCTCAGGGTGCCGTCAGCCAAACAATGTCAACTGGCAGCCCCCAGGGGGAGAGCCTTCTCTGTGGGGGCACCTGCCATCTCGAACGAGCTCCTCCCGGAGATACGGAGGATCCAAGATTTACGCACTTTCCGCTGCGCCCTAAAAACGTTTTTATTCCAACAGGCTGGTCTGGCCTAACTCTCCCTTTTAAATTGGGTTTTAAATGTTTTACATAAATTGGATGTTTTTAAATTTGTTTTTGAACCCAAATTATTTAATCTATTTTTAATAGCTTTTAACTTTTGTATGTTATTTGTATTTTTATCTTGGCTGTTCACCGCCCTGAGTCCCCTGGGAGTAGGGCGGTATATAAATATAAGAAAATAAATAAAAATAAATAAATCTGTGAGGAAGGGGTGGATATCTTTGTGTAGTCAAAAGGATTTTCCTGTCTTGAGGTGATTCTTTAAATTAAATTAAGTGGGAGTTTGCCAACTTTCTAATGGGTGACCAAATTTGTCAATTTCAACCTGTGTTGTAATGTAGCCTGAAAAGTATAAGCGGTCTTTTGTTTGATCATCTGGGGATTGTTAATGGAACATGGGAAGCCTGGTTTTTGGAAGTAGAGTGGGTAGACATGGATTGGGGTGAAAAATATGAGTGGCATTTGGCTTTTCATCCTACAATGCACTCATGATTACAATGGTAATATTAGACTATGAACATGTTTAAACTCAAAGCCTGTTCTTTCTAAGGATATACTATCCTTTTCAGAACAGGCAATCTGTCTAATTTCTGTACTCAGGAGCAGGTCCTTCCCATTCAAATTCATTTAGTTTATTGGGCTTCATCAGGGAATTATCATTAGTTCAATATATATAATCATCCTAGGTTATTTGAAGTACTGCCTCTTCCCAGTCATATCTCCCAACCTACCAAAGCGAGAATGCAGGGAATGTTATGGTCCCCTCCCTTAAGAAGGTCCATATAGTGGGACCAAGAAGAAGGACATTCTCCATGCTGGTTCCCTCCTTGTGGAACATCATGTTTGCAGAAATAAAACTGGCCACCTCTTTGACACTTTTATCACAAAGCCCTGAAGACAATGGGCCTAGGGATCCATACTGATATAGAGGTTATCAAGTGGTTGACTTGATAGCTGTTGTCAGGGTGTGAGAATTTATTGCTTCTTGTACTGGGGTTTTATCTATTAATCTAAGGAATCATCTTGAAAGTCTTGAGTGGCCAAATATTTTTAAATAAATAATAAAAATAAATAAGACAAAGCCATGTTAACTTCCATGCTAAAGCAATATGACATTGCTTTCAATGTACATACAGATCAAGCATTTTAAGATATGGTCCAGAATGTTCTGATATTGCTATGAGTCTTTTCTCCATTTTTGAAATAAGGAATATTTGCCTCTTTCTGTCATTTTATGCATTACCTGTTTTTCAGGATTTCTCAGAAAAATTTTTTTCTGGTGAAACAACCAGAAAGTTCCTTCAGTATACTAATATGTGATTTATCTGACTTTGAACACTCAGACTTATTCAAAGTAAACATATCTTTTCTGACCATGTTTCTGAAACATGGTCAGAAAACGTCAATCCTACTCCTTAATTTTGTATGATGGAACACATCTCTTATTGTGCTGGAGAACTCTGAAACAAAATATTGCATGTCACTGCCTTTTCTTGTCTTCACTGAGCAGCCAACCCAAAAATTATTTTCTCTTTTTTATTTCAGATGTTTAAAAGAAGTCCTTTTTAGAAGCCCTTAGCAACTTTCTCAAACTTTGTTGATTCAGATCACTCTTCCATGGTGATCTGTCCTTCTTTCCACAATCCTCTTTCTACATTGGTTTCTTTTGCTATCTTCCATTTTTGCCCCATTAGAATTACTTGCAGTTGGGCTTTTAGTTGTAGATCTTTTTAAGTATCTCCCATTAATGTTGAGCTCATTTCCCATTAGTTTCCCTTGCCATGTTATACTACTTATTTTGATGATACTTGATCTTAAAGTTGATGACTCTTCAAGAATGGGCAAACCTCTGCTTTGTAAAGAATAACATTTCTATTTCATCATGCAAACATATTCTTTATCCAACTTCCTTTCCAAAAACAAAACAAAACACCAATATGAACAGTAGCCAAGAAAATCATGTTGTGAACAAAACAGCTGATTATGTTTTCCAATGTCATAATTCCCCAAAAATGATTAACATGTTATATTTTATCACATTAGATCTTTTGCTTAGTCATTTATCTCTCATCTAACTTCCTATTAACAGATATATTATAAAGGCAAATCTTCTTTGAGTCAAGCTTAATGCCCAGCAACATCAGAGACATTTAGTACTAAGTTACTTCAAGCATACTTAGCTTCACAGTCCAGGGAATTCTGCCATCGGCTAAGGCATAATTTCAATTGGATACCTCTGGATCTTATTATACCAGCTCTCTGTTCCACTTAGTTTTATAATAAGTACATAGAAAATGAAAAAGTTATTTGTTACTATTTCTACAGATAGATATTACTATTAATGAAGACTTGTGCTTATGGCAGTTAAAAATTTTCCATCCAGAAGCCATCTAAGAAGAATGATTATACAGTATGAAATGTTACCTCTGCAATTGCAATATAAACAATAATCCCATAAATATGAAGTAATATAAAATTGATCTAAATATGTTTCAGCAAGGAACTTCTGAGATATTAAAATTAAGTTGCATGCCTGTCAGTAAAATCATATGCATGCTTACTTTAAAGTATTTTTCATTGGGGTACAATGAATATAGTTTACTCCCTGGTCAGTTTATATTTTTATTTGCTAAAGTAAATATAAAAATATTAGTAAGGGGGGATATATTATTTATTTCAAACTTTCTTTGTATTCACCTGGAAGATCTGACCTTAAAAAAACCTCTTAAAATTTGTTTGTATCAATATGAGTATTCAAAATATGACCTCCTTGTGTGCCACTCTTTTTGTTGTTCTATCTAGACTTTCTTCAGTTCTTTCCCTTATCTTGCAGGTGTTTGTGACAAGATAATGAAAGGAAGGGAAGAAATTATTTTCTTTTTGTCGTCCTCTATCTATTTGACATCCTGGCTAATAGTATAACATGACAGATATAGGTTGTTACAAGGTGTCTGTGTGTGTGTGGGGGGGCAATTTCTCTGATCCGTTGCTTTTGCATCCTACCACTGTTTCTGACACTGCCACCTGCAAGATTGAAATCATGGTCAAATTAATTTTGTCAGATGAAGGTTGGCAGAGAAGGCTTAGATGCTTCAAT
Source organism: Pantherophis guttatus (assembly GCF_059756535.1). Taxonomy (NCBI): domain Eukaryota; kingdom Metazoa; phylum Chordata; class Lepidosauria; order Squamata; family Colubridae; genus Pantherophis; species Pantherophis guttatus. Next base: position 111,958,441 of record NC_142066.1, read on the forward strand.
CATTTGCAAGGACAATTATGGAAAACAGCTAGAAATACTTATAATACCATATCCTGCCTGTTTTTAAATATTTGGGGTAATATTGGTAGTGTTGGTCTTTGTGAAACTAAGCAGCTTAGAAGCTCTCTTATAATGAAGACTTTTATGAACCCCTTGTATTTATTTCCAAGCCAAATATTGTGTGTGATAAAACCACAACTATTCCTTCCATAACCAAACTTCCCTCTCCTATGTGAATTAAGCTCCTATGATTGCTTGATCAAAGGAATTTCTGGTCTTTGCAACATAAAGGTTGTCCTTTCCAAATGCAACATCAATTTACTATCCAATCTGACACTTGGCCTTGTCAATTAATATATTTTTGGAAATAAATCCAATAAATGTTACTTCCAAATAAGAGTGTAGTATTACTTCCAAGTAAAAATTCCAATCCTGATAGCATTGAAAAGCTCTGAAATGCTATTTTGAATTATAAAGTTTTTCCATAGATCTTTCATGATTGTAGGTTTTGCTTTCTCTGCTAAGTGTTTTTATTTAAAAATAAGCATCACTGTAACTTCTTAATTGGAAAAAAGGATAAAATAAAAGTGCATGTTGTTTCAATCCAGCCATTGGTATTGAATACTATGGTAATCATGATGAACTGTGTATGAAATGAAGCTATGACTTGTTCAAAAACTATGAATAAAATGACCTAGCATGGTGGACAAATGGTGAGTGAGTGCTTCCAACCTCACTTGTCTCATTGAATTGTCTCATTGAAATAAAAGCCATGCTAATCCACATACAGACGTATCTGGATCCGTTCCAGTCGGGCTTCAGGCCCGGGTACAGCACGGAAACGGCATTGGTCGCGTTGGTTGATGATCTCTGGAGGGCTCGGGACAGGGGGTGCTCTTCTGTCCTGGTCCTGTTAGATCTCTCAGCGGCTTTTGATACCATCGACCATGGTATCATGCTGCACCGGTTGGAAGAGTTGGGGGTGGGAGGCACTGTGTTGCGGTGGTTCTCCTCCTTTCTCTCTGACCGGTCGCAGTCTGTGTTGACAGGGGGACAGAGGTCGACCCCGAGGCCCCTCATATGTGGGGTGCCGCAAGGGTCGGTCCTCTCGCCTCTCCTGTTCAACATTTATGTGAAGCCGCTGGGCGAGATCATCCGTGGTTTTGGGGTGGAGTACCATCAGTACGCTGACGACACCCAGCTGTACATCTCCACCCCGGATCACCCCAACGATGCCCTTGAAGTGATGTCCCGGTGCCTGGAGGCCGTACGGATCTGGATGGGGAGGAACAGGCTCAGGCTCAACCCATCCAAGACTGAGTGGCTGTGGTTTCCGACGTCCCGATATAGTCAGTTGACGCCATCACTGACTATTGGGGGCGAATCATTGGCCCCCACGGAGAGGGCTCGCAACTTGGGCGTCCTCCTGGACTCACGGCTGTCTTTAGAAGAGCACTTGACGGCCGTGACCGGGAGGATTTTTCATCAGGTTCGCCTGATTCGCCAGTTGCGTCCCTTTCTGGATCGGGACTCTTTACGCACGGTCACTCATGCCCTTGTCACCTCCCGCCTGGACTATTGCAACGCTCTCTACATGGGGCTCCCCTTGAGGAGCACCCGGAGGCTCCAACTGGCGCAGAGTGCGGCCGCGCGGGTGGTAATGGGAGCGACATGGCGTTCCCATGTAACACCTCTCCTGCGCGAGCTGCACTGGCTCCCGGTGGTCTTCCGGGTGCGCTTCAAGGTTTTGGTTACCACCTTTAAAGCGCTCCATGGCTTAGGACCCGGGTACTTGCGGGACCGCCTACTACCACCAATAGCCTCCCATCGGCCGGTACGCTCCCATAGAGAGGGGCTCCTCCGGGTGCCGTCAGCCAAACAATGCCGACTGGCGGCCCCCAGGGGGAGAGCCTTCTCTGTGGGGGCACCTACTATCTGGAACGAGCTCCCCCCAGAGATACGGAGGATCCCGGATCTGCGCACCTTCCGCCGCGCCTTAAAGACCTTACTATTTCACCAGGCCGGCCTGGCCTAATTTTCCCCCTCTTTTATAAAAGATTTTTAAAATTTTAAATATTTTTTAGTATTTATATATTCAATTTTAAATTGGTTTTAAAAGTTTGGGGTTTTAAATTTGTCGGGGCCAAAATTATTTAATTTGATTTTATTCTATTTTTTAAATTTTGTATTGTATGTGTTTTTATTGTTTGGCTGTGCACCGCCCTGAGTCCTTCGGGAGTAGGGCGGTATAGAAATCTAATAAATAATAATAATAATAATAATAATAATACTAATAAAAGAATAATATGAACTACTGAAGTAGATACTGAATGCTTAAACCCTTTGATCTTCAAATCAGTGCTTTTGCATCGGGCAATGAACTAAAAATAATGTGCACTGTTAATATTTTTAGCTTATTATTTTTAATCTTCAATTTCATGTAAGCATTTCAATTTCTAATACAGATCAAAATAAAAGTAGGCTTTGGTTAAGAGTACTTTCTTTGCATTCTTTATTTAAAACATACTTGTTGGCCTATAGGGAAGACAAAAGAAAAATGATGCCTATTTGTCCTATAATTCAGTAATTATTGTTCTAGAAGCATTAAAAATAAAGCTATAAACAGAGTTGCTTATTCAAGGGGTTATGGTTTATTGAAGGATAAAGAAAAATATGAAATGATGTATGTAGAAATGTTTAAAGCCAGAAAAGTAATAAGAAAAAAATGAGACTGTGAAATTGCATATTTCTACCCTTATTTTTAACAACAACCAAACAACATGTGCAATATTATTCTTTTGATTCTGAAGCAATAGCCCTTAGTGCAGTCTTTGATTCTTTACTACTATTAATTAATCTGCTTTTCTGTGTTGTTCTTTTATATTGAACCTCACAAGAATCTGATTTTCTCTATAATAAAAATGTATCATTATGCATGTTTCTGGTGTACCTGCAGGTCCGTACAATCTCAATGTTAATATGCCTACATATCTTATGCTATTCAGCCATTAGTTTTCCTTGCTGTTCAAAGTCTGCAATATACAGTTAATATATTTCTCTTGTTATCAGTATTAAAATAGATATAACAATTCCTTCTGGCTTTTGGGAAGTTTAACCTTCCTGTATAGAATATAGGGCCTATAGTATCTCAGGAAAAAAAAAGATTGCTCTCTTCATTCATTTCAGAAGAAAACAAAATAATATACTATTTCATATATATGTTAGTGTTTAGAAAAAATGACCATATGAATATATGTTATTTTTATATCCATATATTCTCATATCAGTATATTTTATACATAAAATTCATAATTTTCACCTTAAGTTTGAATGACTATTAATTAATATAGTGATTATTTATGGCCAAAATATTTTTGTATAAAATATTTTCTGATTGGTCCATATTTCAGAAGTAAATAGATTTCTTATATACAGTATGTATATGGAATCTGCACTTGTTTTGCAGGATTCAATCTGGATCAATCACCAAGACCAGTGATTTTGTCTTCCGAGCTTTCAGACTCATGTTGGAGCCCATTGTCAGGGAACTTCTAGGGAAGCGGGGAAGACAGCGGTCAGGAAAGGGTTATCTGCTCCTAATCCAGCGAAGATCGGGTCAGGAAGTTGATAAGCTCCTCCTCCTGTTGCTTCTCCAGCTTTCTGACTCGATCTGTGCTGGATCGAACGCACATAGCTTTTCTCCTGCTTTGCAGTCTTAATCTCCAACTCTAATTTGGTCCTTTTATTTCTAAATTTCTTTCAAACTGCTTGCTGAGGTGCACAGCGAGAAGAGCTGCTTTGGTCCAACTCCGCTGCGACCGCTTGCGGTCTTTGTGGATTGAGGCCCCTTAGCTGGGTCTCTCCTGCTCGGCGTGAACGGTTCACGCCCGATTCCGCCGCTGAGAGCCTCCTCGTGGAGTTGAGGCTCTCTGTTTCTTCATAGTGGCTGCCTTTGAATTCCGGCGAGACGATCTCTCCCTCGCCGAAGGCACCTCTCGGCAGCTTAAATTGCTGCCGCTAGCAGCCGCTTCGTGCCTGCCGCCGCCCCTGAGCTGCTCAGCGTCTGGCCGCTTCGTCATCGCCTGCGCTCGCCGCCGGACATTTCCCGGCTCCAGATTAACGGAGCGAAGAAGTGGTATTGTAAAGAGGGCGTTTTTTACGCCAGGGCTATTATTTGGGGCTTTTCTCCTGGCTTTGGACGGCGTCTGGAGAGTAATTTTATAGCGGCCGCCATTTTGTCGCCCTAGGCCACCACTGAACGCTTCAATATAATGGACGCCATTTTGCCTCACCTCGTGGCATTAGAGGCCCAGTCCTAAACAGCATGGCATCGCATCCTCCTAAGGCTACTAAGTGCCATGCCTCTGAGGATCCGGCTCCCGGCTCTTCGTCAGCTGAGCCACCAAAAAAATCAAAAAAATCTCAGGCCTCTAGGGAGGAAAAGAAGGCGGCGGCCAAGGCTAAAGAGGAGCTTCACCTGCACCAGGCCATTGAACGCTCCATACAGAAAGCCATCAAGGAGGCCTCTGTTAGGGGGGCCCCAATCCTTCAAGGGGGTATTGCCACACTAACCCCACTGGCCCCCCAGGCCTCTGTGGCCACTCCACCTGGGCCAACGGAATTTCAGGCCCAGGAATCACGCCCTTTATCTCCGGATGGGGGTCAAATACCAGCCCTTCCACAAAGGGGAATTTGTGAAGCCCTTTTCGGGGCACAGCCAGATACTCCTCCCCAAGGCCAGGCTCCCGCCTCTTCTACCCCTTTAGAGATTGCACCATCTAACTTGGGGAGCAATGTACCCCCGGGGCCCTCTGTTACTCCTGAAATCCTGGCGTTCATTCAATCTGCTATTCAAAAAGGGGTTCAGGCAGAATTAATGAAGCAGCGCAGAACATCCTCCTGGGTGGCCGAATCTGCCTGCTCCAATCTGGAGATGGAGGGTTCCCTCTTGGAAGAGGCTTAGGCCACCCCTGTGATTGCTACCACTTCGGGGGCGCCATCTGAGCATCCATCTTACCATGACGAGGATGCTAGGGAAAGGGAGCTTTCCGACGATGAGGATCTCGCGCCTGATCAGCCGTCCTTCATAGGTTTATTTAAACCTCACCTCTTCAGGTCCCTTTTATACAAAGCCAAGTTGACTACCCGTCTGGGTACCCCTCAGGTCGTCCCTTCTTCTAGCGGGGACAATCAGAGCTCTATTCCCCTCTTTGAGGTCCCCGAGATTGAAACCGAGGAGATCCCGGGTCCCAAGCTCTTTAGGGACATTCTTAAGAAACAATGGTCTGCGCCTGCTTCGGGGCCTAACCCTAATCAGCTTGACAAGTGCTTTTATAACATGTCCCCAGAGTTGGCCTCCCTGCTCCAACTCCCGACCGTGGACCCTCCGGTAGCAGCCCTTCCGGCTCTCTCTAATGCTACTGGCCCTCCTGAGGAAAACCTCCGGCCAGAGGACAAGTGACTGGAGCAGTCACTAGTTAAATCTCACTTGGCTTCGGCCTGGGCAGCTAAATCTGCTATGGCCTCGTCATTTTTCAACAGGGCGTCCATTTTATGGATTCGACAACTGCAGGACAGGCTTCCAGTGTCGGATTCCAGGACCCATCAGGACCTTAACAAAATCTTAGCGGCCCTGGAATTTTCCGCCGACGCGACGCTTAATGCGTCCCGTTTCTCAGCTAAGGCAATTGGATCAGCCATAACTTCCCGGCGGTTGCTCTGGCTACGGAATTGGCAGGCGGACGCCAAATCAAAGTGGCGCCTTGCCTCTGCAGCCTTTGAGGGCCCCCTCCTTTTTGGGGCACCATTAGAACCTCTCTTAATAGAAACAAAGGACAAGAAACGTATCCTTCCACCAGTCTCTAGGCGTTCTGAGCATCGCCCTCCCCCGGCTAATTTTCGTTCCTTTCGTCAGCCAGAGTTTCCCTATTCGGGGGGTAGATTCCCCAGGGCCTCCTTTCCCCGCTCCAGGATTCCAGACCACCAAGGATATCAAAATCAAAAGGGATTCTCCAGATGTCCTCCCCGGGGTTCCCGGGGTCGTCCCTTCCGCAGGTCCAGATAGCCCTCTCCCCTCTCCTCCCATTGGGGGCTGCCTGGCTCTCTTTGCCAGCCAGTGGGAGAGTTCTTCCTCCGATGCTTGGGTCCGGGAGACGGTTAGGTGGGGCCTCTCCCTCGAATTTCTCTCCACTCCTCCCGACCGGTTTCTGCGATGCCCTCTTTCTCGGGATCACGAGAAACGGCTCCTGCTGGCCTCGGCTATCAAACATCTCCTTGACATTCGGGCCATCGAGCCGGTGCCGCAGGAGCAGCAGGGACAGGGCTTTTATTCCCGCCTGTTCCTCGTTCAGAAATCTTCGGGAGGTTGGAGGGCAATTCTGGATCTTAAGTCCTTGAACCGCTGGGTTCCCTACCGGCAGTTCAAGATGCAGTCCCTTTCCTCAATTCTAGACAGCATCAGGGTCGGGGACTTCCTCACGTCAATTGACCTGACTGAGGCCTACCTTCATGTCCCTATTCATCCAGCGTATGTCAAATTTCTTTGGTTTTGCCATGCGGGTCGCCACTACCAGTACCGCGCCCTTCCATTCGGCCTTTCCTCAGCCCCCCGAGTGTTCACTAAATTGATGGCCGCCATTGCGGCTCACCTTCGAGCTCTACCAATTCGGATTCTTTGTTATCTAGACGAACTTCTCATTCTATCGAGCTCGGAGGATAGGGCGCATCAGGATTTGGACACCACCCTCCAGATCCTGACGGCTCACGGTTTCTCTATCAATAGGGCCAAGAGCCACCTGGTACCCACGACCCGGATTCAACACCTAGGGGCTATCATTGATACGGTCGAGAGCAGGGTCTTCCTTTCCGAGGAGCGACTGTCCAGCCTGTGGTCTCTGGTCAGTTCGGTCGCTCAAGGATCCCCCGTTTCCTTGGCGACCCTTTCTCAACTCCTCGGAAAGATGGTCTCGTGCATTGGCATCGTGCCATGGGCTCGTCTCCACTGCAGTGGTTTCTTCTCCCATATCAGAAGTCCCACCATTCGGCTTCTAATCAAATTGTTCACCTTAACCCCTCTGTCCTTCAGTCCCTCCATTGGTGGTCCTCCAGGTCCCTGTTCAAGGGGAGGGAGTTCAGGGAGCCCAACCTGGTCGTCCTAACAACGGACGCCAGCCTTCTAGGCTGGGGGGCCCACGTTCACTCACGCATGGCCCAGAGCTCCTGGACCTCAGAGGACAGATCACACAACATAAACTGGCTGGAGCTCTGGGCCATTTTCCTGGCACTCAGGGTTTTCAAAGACATCGTCAAGGACCGACACATAATTGTCCGGACGGGCAATGTGGCAGCCAAGGCCAATGTCAATCGCCTGGGGGGGACCCGGTCCCGGTCCCGCTCCCTCATGGACGAAGCGGAGCGATTGGGGACCTGGGCGGAGGCCAACCTGCGATCTCTGCGAGCAGTCCATATCTCCGGCCTAGTCAACACCCAGGCCGACTGGCTGAGCCGTTCCATGCTGGACCACGGCGAGTGGCGCCTCGACCCGAACCTTTTCCAACGGATCACACGTCACTTTGGGGAACCGGTAGTGGACTTGTTCGTGACAAGGGACAATCGCCAGACACCTCATTTTGTCTCCAGATTTCCGGACCCGATGGCAGAGGCCAAGGACGCACTCCTGAGCAGGTGGCCCAAGGGTCTTCTTTATGCCTTCCCCCCCTTCCCCTCCTATCCAGGGTCGTCCGGAAGCTTCTGGAAGAACGGGCAGAGCTGATCCTCCTCGCTCCTTACTGGCCCCGTCGGCCTTGGTTTGCCGACCTTCAGGCTCTATCGATTCGTCCTCCATGGTGTCTTCCCTCTGCCGACGTTGTCCTTCGCCAGGGATCGCTCCGCCATCCGGACGCCTCCTGGCTACAACTAACCGCATGGCGGTTGAGCGCCAGCTCCTGACGGAGTCTCTCCTGCCCGACGACGTGATAGACACCATCTTGGCGGTGCGCCGTCCGGCCACGGTACGCATCTACGCAGCTTCATGGCGCTCCTTTGCGGAATGGTGTATGCCTCAGGGGATCGATCCGAAGCAGGCTTCTACTAACCAGGTACTCATCTTCCTTCAGAAGGGGTTAGCCACCGGCCTCGCGCCAAACACGTTACGCAGGCAAGTAGCCGCTCTGTCTTCCATTCTCTGTTTGGGGTCCCGTAACTCCCTGGCTCATTGTCCACTGATTCGTTTGTTCCTCAAGGGGGCTTCGAATCTTCGGCCTCCTCCCGTGCACCGTTACCCTACCTGGGACCTCCCAAAGGTGTTGAACGCCCTCACTCGGGAACCATTTGAGCCTATTCGTACTGTCTCCTTACGTTTTCTCTCCTATAAGGTATCCTTCTTGGTTGCAATCACCTCCGCCAGGCGGATTTCAGAGTTGGCTGCCCTCTCCATGAGGGCTGATCTCTGCGTTTTTCACCCGGACAGGGTGGTCCTTCGCCTGGATCCTACCTTTTTGCCAAAGGTTAATTCCCCGTTTCACCGGTCCCAGGAATTAATTCTCCCCGATTTTTGCCCCCACCCGTCCCACCCTAGGGAACGGGTTTGGCATTCCCTGGAAGTTTGCCGTGCGCTCCGCATCTACCTTAGGCGGACTTCCTCGTTCCGCAGGTCGGAGGCGCCTTTCGTCTCCTTCCAACCATCCACTCTGGGCCTTAAGGTCTCCTCTCACACTGTGGGTCGTTGGCTCCATGCCACCATGCTACGAGGCTTCTTCCACTCCGACCCCCAGGCGTGTCACTGCTCACTCCACCCGCAGTGCCGCCACTTCAGCAGCTTGGGCAACTCAAGCTTCCCTGTTAGACATCTGCCGGGCCGCCACTTGGGCATCCCCTACTCCCTTTATCCGCCACTATAGAATCGATACATTCGCTTCAGCGGAGGCGGCATTTGGCCGTCGAGTTCTCCAACAGGTGTGTGCGGACCAGGCCTCCACGTCCCGGGCGGGTCCCACCCTATAGTGCTTGGGCTTTGGCATGTCCCTTTCCTGACCGCTGTCTTCTCCGCTTCCCTAGAATGGGCGTTGACTTACCTGAACGCCCCTTCTGGGGACCGGGAAGACAGCGGTCAGCCCCGCCCTTTTTCCCCGCCGGTTCGTTTCGGCCGGGCCACTTCTTTCTCAATTTCTCTAGGTGGGCTAGTGCGCCGTCAGGAAGGCATCACATCCTCGTCCGAAAGCTGGAGAAGCAACAGAAAGAGGAGCTTATCAACTTCCTGACCCGATCTTCGCTGGATTAGGAGCAGATTACCCTTTCCTGACCGCTGTCTTCCCGGTCCCCAGAAGGGGCGTTCAGGTAAGTCAACGCCCATTCTCTCTAGCAGAGCATGTTCTATTCTGTATGTGGTATTTATAGTGCCTGTTGTACAGCCTAGGATAGCAATGGCGAACCTTTTTGGCACCAAGTGCCGAAAAGGGAACGCATGCAAAACAAGGATACTCAACCAAAATAAAAACTCCTTTGGATGAAGCCGGATTACTTACTGCCCCCCACCCCTGTTCTTCCCTTTCGGTTCATTATCAGGGAGGCATGATCAGGTATAGGGGAGCTTCCCCAACTCCCCTTCCTTTTTCTAACAAGCCGTTTGGCTGTAGCACCTCCCCCAAACTCCCACCCCTGCGATCAGTCGCACTGTGGCTTCTGGCTGCCAGCATTGGCAGCTAGCTGATTGGCTAGCAGCTAACTGTTCAGGGCAGCCAAAAGTCTAAGACGAACAGTGTGTCATTGAATGGGCCACATCGCCGTGTGTAGGATGGAGGGGCCATGGCCCATTGGCCAGGGTGAACAGATAGGGGCATGCCAGCCAAGGAGAAAAGCTAGAGGTGAATGTGTGGAGGCAGAACCCTGGCAGAGAAGCAGGCATGGCCAAGGGTAGGAGCCAAAAAGTCCTAGACCCTACAACAGGCACTATTAATACCACATATAGAATAGCACATGCTCTGCTAGAGAGAGGTTCCCTGAAAATGGGCTCTAACACGAGCCCAAAAGCTTACTAAAGAAGAACCATGGTGGGCAAGAAGCAATGTACCCATCCTCTCACACTTCTATGGATGCCTAAAATGCACAAGCCTGACAGACCTCTCTATCCAATTGTATCATTATTGGGAATTACTATCTACAACCTCACAAAAGAATTAACAAAAAAGCTTAGATACCTCAAAAGGGGAAGCAAATACTCTAACAAATCCTTAATACAATGCCTTCAAAGAAACAAAGATGTGACAATAGATGAGGATGAAATCATAGTCTCATTTGATGTCCAACACTTTTCATACCTGTAGATCTGGAATTAGCCAAAGAATCTATGACATCATTGCTTCATAGCACACCCAATTTACCTTAATACACAAAGATTGAAACACCCAGGATCATGGATCTGATCAACTTTTTCCTAACCATGTACTTTCAAATGGATGAAAAAACTTATCAACAAATCAAATATACTGCTTTGAAGACTTATAGCAGAGGTTGTAATGCAACATCTGGAATTGATAATACTCCCACAAATACAACCCAAATTGTGGATCAGGTATGTAGATGACATCTTCATCATAATAAAAAAGGATGAATTAGAGAACCTTCACGAATCATCAACAACATATTAAAAGGAATCCAATTCATTAAGGAAGAAGCAAACAACAACTCACTATCCTTTCTAGGTATCCTTATCAGGAGAGACTACAATGGCAAACTAGAAATACAAGTGTACTGAAAAGTCACATACATCAAATGTTCCACTAAAGTAATAACCCAGCCCCCCACAAAAGAAGCTGTATAAGAAATCTGTCTAGATGAACACAAACATATGGCAGCAACCCTGAATAGCAGAAAAGGGAAACAGCTCATCTATATAACATATTCCAACAAAATGGATATCCACATAACTTCATCAAAAAAGTGCCTGACCACTCAGCCCAATATAGCACAACCAACATAAGCTTTATAAAGGATAACACTGTAATAATTAAAAAACATCTAATAACACGGAAACGGCATTGGTCGCGTTGGTAGATGATCTCTGGAGGGCTCGGGACAGGGGATGCTCCTCTGTCCTGGTCCTGTTAGATCTCTCAGCGGCTTTTGATACCATCGACCATGGTATCATGCTGCACCGGCTGGAAGAGTTAGGGGTGGGAGGCACTGTGTTGCGGTGGTTCTCCTCCTTTCTCTCTGACCGGTTGCAGTCTGTGTTGACAGGGGGGCAGAGGTCAACCCCGAGGCCCTTCATACGCGGGGTGCCGCAAGGGTCGGTCCTCTCGCCCCTCCTGTTCAACATTTATGTGAAGCCGCTGGGCGAGATCATCCGTGGTTTTGGGGTGAAGTACCACCAGTACGCTGATGACACCCAGCTGTACATCTCCACCCAGACCACCCCAACGATGCCCTTGAAGTGATGTCCCGGTGCCTGGAGGCCGTGCGGATCTCGATGGGGAGGAATAGGCTCAGGCTCAACCCATCCAAGACCGAGTGGCTGTGGTTTCCGACGTCCCGATATAGTCAGTTGGTGCCATCACTGACTATTGGGGGCGAATCATTGACCCCCACGGAGAGGGCGCGCAACTTGGGCGTCCTCCTGAATTCACGGCTGTCTTTAGAAGAGCACTTGATGGCCGTGACCGGGAGGATTTTTCATCAGGTTCGCCTGATTCGCCAGTTGCGTCCCTTTCTGGATCGGGACTCGTTACGCACGGTCACTCATGCCCTTGTCACCTTCCGCCTGGACTATTGCAACGCTCTCTACATAGGGCTCCCCTTGAGGAGCACCCGGAGGCTCCAACTGGTGCAGAGTGTGGCCGCGCGGGTGGTAATGGGAGCGACATGGCGTTCCCATGTAACACCTCTCCTGCGCGAGCTGCACTGGCTCCCGGTGGTCTTCCGGGTGCGCTTCAAGGTTTTGGTTACTACCTTTAAAGCGCTCCATGGCTTAGGACCTGGGTACTTGCGGGACCGCCTACTACCACCAATAGCCTCCCACCGGCCGGTACGCTCCCATAGAGAGGGGCTCCTCCGGGTGCCGTCGGCCAAACAATGCCGACTGGCGGCCCCCAGGAGGAGAGCCTTCTCTGTGGGGGCACCTACTATCTGGAACGAGCTCCCCCCAGAGATACGGAGGATCCCGGATCTGAGCACCTTCCGCCGCGCTTTAAAGACCTTATTATTTCACCAGGCGGGCCTGGCCTAATTTTCTCCCTCTTTATAAAAGATTTTTAATTTTTTAAATATCTTTTAGTATTTTATACATTCAATTTTAAAATTGGTTTTAAAAAGTTTGGGGTTTTAAATTTGTCGGGGCCAAAATTATTTAATTTGATTTTATTCTACTTTTAAATTTCGTATGTATGTGTTTTATTGTTTGGCTGTGCACCGCCCTGAGTCCTTCGGGAGTAGGGCAGTATAGAAATCAAATAAATAAATAAATAAATAATAAACAACAACAGGCTATTACAACCACATGGCATCATCATAGCACACAATCCAGTTAAAGTTCTCGAAAACTTCCTAAGTAAACCAAAACACACAGCAGCTCCAGGAAAAAACACCCAACAGTCATCTACAGTATACAAACTAAAAACTGTAACAGGTATTACATACGACAAACAGGCAGAAGACTAGCAGAAGATATCTACGAGCACCAAATTGTAGTCAGAAGACATATGAAAACTCATTAGTTTCATAACGTATGGGCAGACTTAACCATAGTTTCAACTGGGAAACCATTACTGTCCTAGACCAAGCCAAGCCCCAAAACTCTAGAGAATTTCTGGAAGCCTATACTCTGACAAATGGGCCATCAATAGACAATCAAAACTTCCCTAAGGGAATAAAAAGACCAAAACATCTCTCAACACCAAGATGAGCACAGATAAACATCAAAATTAACACCAAACCAACAATCAAGAAGTAAACAATACCCAGTCAAGGAATTGCCAAACAAGCTAACAGTAAACAGTCCAAAAAACCATCAAGGCCATTCCCACCAACACTAACAGGGCAAACCGCTGGAATATAAATTGAGAGCAAATCCTACTCCCTAATAGCACTGATGATGTTACTCAGTTTGAGTAATGAAATATCTGCAAGCAAACAACCAAGTTCAGAGAACGCAAATGGCTCTTCAGGTGTACATAAGGGTTTTCAGAAGTGATTTGCCATTGCCTCCTTCCAAGAGTTGAGAGAAAAGTGACTAGTTCAATGTTATCCAGATGAGAGAAAGTGACTAGTTCAATGTTATCCAGATTATTTTATGTCAAGGTGGGACTAAAATTTGTGGTCTCCTGGCTTCTAACTTGAGATCCTATACCAAACTGGCTCTCCATGCTTACTTGTTATTAGATTTATATCCCATATTTTATTCATGAGTTCAGGGTGGCATACATAGTGTTAATTGTGCCATTCCTCTCTTCTCACACCAACTCTCTGAGGTAGTTTGAACTGAGAAAGACTGATGGTTCCAAAGCGACCTGTGAGATTATGTAGTTAAAAGTGGAGATGAACTTTAAGCACTGCATCACATTGAACCTCTTCCAATTTGCCATATCTTATAATAAAATTAATTTCTTTGTCTATATTCCATCTTTGAATGCAGTAGTGCTCCCACAACCAGACATCAAACAATTGTGCATATTGGTGATTTATTAATGACAGTAATCTTCCCAGCACCAAATAAGAAACCATGTGTGTTGAGGGGAATAGTTTTGATAATCCCCAGATCTTTTTTTTAAAAAAAATTTTTTTAGAAGAAATAATGTCAATGATAATTTAGAAATTCATGATTGCCACTATAACTACACAATAATATCAGTGGAAAATTAACAGATTTGAAATTATGGAAATATAGCTTCGGTGAGGAATATAATGAAGTCTGAATGTTTGTAATAAACAATTAGTTCATTTTCAATATTTTTCTGGAATATGCTTTTCTGTTTTAAGTATGTTTTATCTAGTAACATTTTCAATCCATCTTGGAATGCTCCAGAATTCAAATCTCTTTCATAATTTCAGGCTTTTATCTTGCTGTGTTATAAAAATGAATCAAGTTATCAACTAACTGAATTTAGAATGACTGTGCAAGCACTATATTTATTTCATCATGTAGCTACCATAATTGATTGGAATTTTGGTCATTTTAATCACTTTCTCAGATATATTTGAGTTAGACTTTTCTTTCTGTTGTTTTGACCCACTGAAGGAAAAGACTTTACATTTGGATAATTTTTCTTTCTTTTCTTTTCTTTTTTTTTACATTTTTGGCAAGGATAATTCCTCACTTAAATTTAGAGTAATTTCTCTTTCCTGGCAGGCTTTTGTACAGTTGTGTCTGGAAAAAGAAAGTAAGAGGCTTTGAAGAAAATAGCTGGAGCAAAGTGTTTTAAAGTTGAGGAAGTTGTGTCTATTCAAAGGTAGAAAATGGAAATGATAAAAGACATTCAGTACCCTGGAGACATCCAAAGGAAATGCATATTATTGGAAAATAATGGCTACAAAAATCTTATATAAGCATTTATCTTAATTTCTCTATCTTTCCTGGGGAATAGAGATCCTTAAATGGGTCTCTGGCATGGAATATGATATTCCATTTTTTCTTCATTATTGCTTGCTGGGTATGCTGAACATGATAGTGAATAAATACAGCATAAAATATCTTCAAGGGGACAATGATACTTTAATTCATATCTAACTTAAAAGTAAAAAGAGAAGAAGGGAATAGTATTCTGGTTGTGAAAAAATTGAATTACTCAAATCCTACTATCATGCAAATAACAAAGGTTAAAAGTGAAGCCCAGAAAGATAATAATAAACTCCATACAACTATAGTTTTTAAATTTTAGATTAAGTGACTATTAGGGTAGAAAAATAATTTGCATAAAAGTTTATAAATATTCATATTTGCAAACCAAATTATGCCAAAATTTAAAATGGAGGCCTTTGGAATGGTTATACAAATATTTCATATATACTGAATTTGTCAAGAATGTTATTCCAGTTTAATGACAACTCCTTTATTGTCAATGTTACTAGTATCATAGAATAAAAAATATTGTGGAATAGCATGTCTTGATTTTAATAAAGTTATCAAAACAAATATGTCTCATAATATTTTTGTCAATTAAGCTGATAAATGTTGTTACTGTTATGTAGCTGACTGATGGTTCATATCAAGAATACTAATTTATTCAATTACTCATGCCTGCATTATGGTGAATTCTAGTATGACATTGTCATTCTCTTCCACTGTTCCTCCACTCCCTCAAACACTTCATCCCAGTGGTGAAATCTGAACCAGTTTGCTGTGCGTGCACATACGCAGTTCATACCAAACATGCGCTGGGCACGCATGCGCAGTACGTGCCAAAAGGAGGCTTGGGAAGGTAAGTAGAACAGCGAGGGGGGGAATCAGCTGTGGCACATGATCTTGGGAACCTTTTAAAAAACTTTTTTAAAGCATTTTTTTACTACGACTTTTTTTACTATGACTCCATGTGACCATGGAGTCATAAGTGTGAAAAATGATCACTTTTTTCAGAGCTGTGTAATTTTGAATGGTCACTAAATGAATGCTTGTAAATTGATGACTACTTGTATTCTTGCCTCCCAGTTTACTTACATTATTCCAGTGCACAAATTCCAGAGGATTGGAGCTTAGCCATTATTGTGCCCATTTACAAAAAGGGCACTTGAGACCTACCCACTAATTATAGGCCTATCAGCCTCAAGTATAATAAGTAAGCTCTTCGCTATATATTTACACAACAAACTAGTTGATTCAGTTGACTTAGTGCATATACTGGCAAATAAGGAAGTGGGCTTCAGGTCTGGACATTCTATTTATGAATACGCCCTTATCCCTCAACATCTGGCTGAAAAATGTATACCCAAACCAGGTTCATCACCATATACTGCATTCGTTGATTTTAGATCTGCATTTGTTCTGGTTTCCAGAGAAAGGGTACATACTGCTATTGATATATGCTTAATATTGCTTATGCACAACCTTTATAAGAACTCCAGAATCAAAGTTCAATGCAGTATGCAGGGCCACTACATCAGATGTGATTCTAACCTACAGAAGAGTAAGGCAGCAAAATATTTCAGCTCCTCTGCTGTCTAATTTAATTTAATTTAATTTATTGCATTTCTATGCCGCTCAACTCCCAAGGGACTCTGGGTGGCTTACAGCAAAAATAATGTGAACAATGAACATAGAAAAATTATTTAAAAATATTATAAAAACATTTTAAAAACATTAAAAGCCCATGCACACCATTCATGGCCGGATTTCACAAGATTGCAACAGCGAGATCAATGGCCCCATGCCTGCCGGAAAAGCCAGGTCTTCACAGCTTTCCGGAAGGCCAATAGGTTGGGGGTAGTCCGGATCTCAGGAGGTAACTGATTTCAGAGAGCTGGGGCAGCTACAGAGAAGGCCCTCCCCTGTGGGCCTGCCAGCCGGCATTGTTTAGCTGACAAGACCCAGAGGAGACCAATTCTGTGGGATCTTACCGGTTGCTGGGAGCTATGCGGTAGAAGGCAGTCTTGAAGATAGCCTGGCCCTGAGCCATGTAGGGCTTTAAAGGTAATAACCAACACTTTGAATTGTGCCCGGAGACCAATAGGGAGCCAGTGCAGCTCACGGAGAATTGTTGTAATGTGGGTGTATCTAGGTGCACCCACGACAGCTCGTGCAGCTGCATTCTGGACCAACTGTAGTCTCCAAACACTCTTCAAGGGTAGCCCCATGTAGAGCGTGTTGCAATAATCTAACTGTGAGGTGACAAGGGCATGAGTGACTGTGAGGAGAGCCTCCTGATCCAAGTAGAGTCGCAACTGGTGCACCAAGCGAACCTGTGCAAAGGTCCCCCTAGGTACAGCTGCCAGATGTTGCTCTAATCTTAGCTGTGAGTCTAGGAGGACACCCAAATTGTGAGCCCATTCTGAGGGGCACAATTTCTCCCCCCCCAGAACCAAAGATGGACAGTTGACATAGTCTTTAGGAGGCAATACCCACAGCCACTCAGTCTTTTTTTTTTTTTTATTGAAAAAGTTTTTCAAATACAGATTTTTCCCCCCTTTTTCCCCCCCTCCTCCCCCCCACCCCCCCTCCCCTTGACTTCCTCATAGTAAAACCCAAATTCATAACAGATTATATCATACTTTACTATCCACATACTCAATCTCCATATACTAACCCTTTCATTTTAATAAGATTATCATACCCCCCGTATACTATGCTATAATAAGCATTTCAAAGTGACATTCTATTATAACATTATCTAATAACTCCTAATTTAAAATATTAATATTATTATATCTCCCAATTTAACAATTTCTACTCGTAGTCTACCCTTTTACTACCCCTCAGACAATATAACATTTCAAAACTTCTAAGTATTCAAAAAGTCCTAATTTAACACTTATTCAGTTCCAGTAGCCATTTCGTTTCCCCCCTTCGTTACAAATATTCACATCTAAACATTTCTTTAAAATAGACAATCCATAACCTAACCTTTCTCCACCCACTTTCCTACAGAATTACCATAATTATTCTTAATATCTTTATTCTTCTACCCCATCCCCTAGAAAAATATTCCCTTATGTAAATAAGATCCTAAAAGAAAAAAAAAAAACTTTAAACTTATGATCCATATAGCATCTTCTGGAATATCTTTCAACTGGATGATGAACTCCACCCATGTTAGGGTAACATCGCATCCTTATTCCAACAGTATTTTCGATATCTTCAGTTACCATCTGCCCCCATCAGCAACAAATATCTTCATATTGGAAAAGAAAAAACCCCGACAACCACCCGAGTGACTTTATAATTATATTCCATATAATGTTTATGGAGGTGTCTTTGATCCAGATAATTGGTTCCAACCATCATAATAGGGTAACAACCAGATCTTCTGCGTGCCCCAATCCAATAAGTCTCTTGCCATATAGCTCAGCATACACGTATTTATCCGGAACTCCAAAAAACAAACAAGATATTTCCAACCATTTGGTTTAAGGCCTTTTTCACACCCAATAATTCAGCACTGCAGAGATCTGCCACTCTCCTCAGGATAAAATAAGCCAATATTTTGCCCATTATCTTTTTATATATTCAGTCCTCTCATAAGTAACTGGCATTACACTGTTGTTTAATTTAAAAGTTTTTATGTTTGTGAGACCTACTTCTTCTTTTCTTAACTTCTCGTGGGTTGGATCTCCATCCTAAACTCCTTTCTGTAGATTGTGTATCAACTATTTGGTTTTGCTGAAGAGTAGCTTGATCCTGTTGGGTTTGCATCTGTGGCTGAGATCTTTCTGGTTCTGTAAATTGTATATCAGCTGATTGACTTACATGCTCGTTTGTGGCTTGACAAATCATTGCATTAGGGTCCGGAACCGCCTCTCTTATATTAGATAATCCAGCTGAGGCCTCTGAAAGAGGATCCAAAAGCGGCTCATCTATGGAGACCTCTTTAATTTGTTGTTTCTTCGTTATTTCCATCTCCTTCTGCTTTTCTTGGGTTTCTATCTCTTGTTGATTTTGCTTTTTAAGTACCTTATAATAGAATTCTTCCGCTTTTTCAAGAGTATTTAACTGATATCTTACTCCTTGATATCTCAATATTATACCCACTGGGACATCCCACCTGTATAAAATATTCTGTCTTCTTAACTCAGTCACCAAGGGCCCAAATTTCTTTCTATCTCTTAAGATCTTGGGCGGCAATTCCTTATATATCCAAATTTTTCTCCCATTCAGTTGTAAAGTAGAGTTAAAGGATTTTTGCAGAATATCATTTCTTATCTCTTTTTCTGTAAAGTAAATTACCACATCTCTAGGCAATTGCCTTTGCTTGGCAATCCAGGAATCCACTCTGTAAGCCTTATCAATTTTACTGATTACGTCCCCGTGATGAACCTTTAAGATCCCAGCCAAAACTTGAGCAGATGTTTTTCTTAAGTCATCACTATTATTTTCCTGTAAGCCTCTAATTCTGATCGCAAATTCTGTGATCCTGTATTGCAACATTACAGCCTCTCTTTCAATTATATCTTCTAGATTATAAGTCTCGTGACCAGCTTCTTCTTTAGACTTTACTTCTAAGCTATTATCTCGAATATTTGCTAAGTCCTTTTCAATTCTTAATATTTTATTGTCCAAGTTATCAATTTTCTCCATTTTAGACTCTAGCAATTTAATATTTGTATCCAACTTTATCGCAATTTCTGAAAAACCATTAGTCACTGTTACAATCTTTTGTTGCAAATTATCATACTTTAGTTGTATCATTTCTTTAATTTCCTGCCTTAAATTTTCAAATTTCTGATTCACAGTTTCATAATATTTTGCCATTTCCTCCTGGATAAATTCTTTTAAATTACTACCATTCTGCAGGGTCTGTAGGCTCAGAGAGTGGGGGAGCACCCCCCCCCCTTTCTTGTCTGTCAGCTTTTATTAACGCCATCCTTCCAGCAGACTTTTCTCTTTTATCCCCCAAACAAGATCAAGTAATCACCAGGAAGAGAGGAACCTAAAATAACTATTGTTTCAAATTGTAGCCAGCACTGTATATTCCGCAACTTTGTATCTGTTATAAAAAGACTCTTCTTTCTTCTACTTCCCAAGCCTCCGCGGCCATTTTAAAACTTTTTTTTTTCCTTCTCTTCACTTTAAAATGCTTGTAAATTCATTAAGAATACTTGCGGTTTAGGGTCCCAAATCCAAATCCAAATCTCATATTTTTTTTTTTAGTAGATCCATCTGTTAAATTCATTGATTAGTCCGGTTCCAGCGCCTGGCTATGCAAAAGTGCATAGTGCACCCGATGCCTGGAGCGGCGGCGAGGGAAAAAGGGGGAGCGCCAACCTGCTCGTCCCCAAGAGTTTAAAAAGACTCTGGGGACTTCGCAGAGGGCTCTACCCACCCCCACCCGCTCAGACTCACATTTCCGTCAGGAAATGGAGTTTTTCGAGCCGCCTTTCAGATGTAAAGGCGGCTCTTTTACAGGCAACGGGGCGGCGGTCGCAGAGGACCGTCTGGCGGCACCGGAAACCAGACAGGAAGTCCCCACAGCCACTCAGTCTTGTCTGGGTTAAGTCTGAGCCTGTTGACTCCCATCCAGACCCTCACAGCCTCCAGGCACCAGCACATCACATCCACCGCTTCACTGAACTGACGCGGGGTGGAGATATACAGCTGGGTATCATCAACATATTGCTGATATCCCACCCCGTATTGGATGATTTCACCCAGCAGTTTCATGTAGATGTTAAATAGGAGGGGAGAGAGGACCGAGCCCTAAGGCACCCTGCAGACGAAGGGTCTAGGGGTCGACCTCTCTCCTCCTGCCAACACCGACTGTGACCAACCAGAGAGCTAGGAGGAGAACCACCGTAACACAGTGCCTCCCACTCCCAACTCCCTTAGTCGACCTAGAAGGATACCATGGTCAATGGTATCAAAAGCTGCTGAGAGGTCAAGTAGCACCAAGATAGAGGAATGACCCCCATCTCGGGCTCGCCAGAGATCATTCATCAGCATGACCAAAGCAGTTTCCGTGCTGTAGCCAGGTCTGAAGCCAGACTGAAAAGGCTTTATAAAAGGCTAATCTTTATATAAATCCACTTGTGGTGCAATTACACCAAGTAGAACATCACACTGATAGACATATCACATCCTTGTATGCAGATGATATAGTACTTTGCCACAAATGCAAATTGGACTTAGACAAGCCCTGAATGGTCTGGTTAGTTATTGCTTCAAAGAAAGTTTTGAAATCAACTATAGTAGGGGTGTCAAACTGGCGGCCTGACTGGATGCATCATGCACAGGCCATGCCCACCCCAGCTCCAATGAATGGGAAAAACATCATAAAATGTCACATTAAGGCAATGTGATGTAGTTTGTCACCCGTGAACTATAGTAAAAGTCAGATCATTATTTTTGCAAATGTTGTGGCCTGTCAGCGGCCTGTGCAGTTAGTAGCTGATTCCGACAGCGAGGAGGCTGGTGTGGTGCTGCGCCAGCAGCCTGTGCAGTTGGCACTCGAGTCAGACAATGAGGAAGCTGGAGAAGATGTGCCAGAGGCAGGAATTCAGCCAGGGCCTTCAGAACCTCCAGAAGCTCCCATAAGTGAAGAGGAAGAAGAGGAGGAGCCTCTTCTCGATGCACGAGCGTGCAGAGCTGCGAAAAGGCAGGAGTGGCTCTTCAGGAGGAGGTGTCCTCAAGAGTAAGGCTTGGGCCTAATTGGCCACTCCCCTAGCCTATTTAAGGAAGGACGATGACTGATGCAATTTGCAGGAAATAACTTTGTTCAATTTCCTTCGCATCTTGATTGCAGAAAATGTTTGATTTGGCTCTTGTTTCTGTCATATCAGTTTTCCTGCAAATTGCTTCTGGGCATTCTGCCAACCACAGTAAGATTATGGTTATCTGAAATACTGTACCTCAGAACTGAATTTGAATTCTTGTCGGCTGTTGATGAAGTTAAATTAACAGCCCTTGTTCAGAAAAGACTGATTTATTGTACTTGTGTTTGAACAACTACTAAGAAAGCTCATTAGTAGTCTTTAATTAGTAAGTTAAGGTTTGTATGGGCTTTGTGTGTGCTGCGTTTTTTGGGGTCCATAGCTGGGGCAGAACAGCAAAAAGACTTAAATGGTATACTTGGAAGATAAATGGCCAGATCACCGTGCAAGTTAAATCCTCTAAATATTTGGGCATTGTTTTCCATAGCTCTACTAAACACAGTGCACATGAAACTATGTTATTCAAAGTGCTAAAAAAACAGTGGTTGCAATTCAATCCTTTTATTTCTCCAGAGGAAGACACTATATTCCAGCAGTACTAAAGCCATATTTAGCTAAGGCTTGTGCACAACTACGCTCTAGTACTCAGCTGGAACCTTACTCTTCTTTTATTCCTCTGGAAAGAGTGCAATCCAAGTTCCTAAAGCTATATTTCAGGTAACTCATTGTGTCCCAAATATAGTACTAAGGAAGGAGGCAGAATTTTCTAAAGTCGAAACAGGTGCATGGATTCACATGATACAGTAGCACATTGGTTAAAATTATTATCCCCCCCCCACAAGTTTGAGTTTCCTTATAGAGGACAATTACGAATAGTATGCTTTAGGATCATCTCACAAGTATTTCAGTATCTTCTCCAGGCTTCTCCAGGGAAGCAATAGCAATAGCACTTATACAGTACGTGTATACCACTTCACAGTGCTTTATAGCCCTTTCTAAGTGATTTACAGAGTCAGCATATTGCCCCTATCAATCTGGATCGTCATTTTACTGACTTCAAAAGATGGAAGGCTGAGTCAATCTTGAACCTGGTGAGATTCAAACTGCCAAATTGCAGTCATCTGGCAGTCAGCAGAAGTAGCCTGCAGTACTGCATTCTAACTACAATGCCACTACAGCACTCTTAATGATGGGGTAAAAGTGTGCACTTAGTGGATTTAAGCAATGTATCAAACACCTGGAAACCCAACAAAATCACTCTTCCTAAGGATGTTTTATTGAGCAGTCAAACTTTTTGTTTCAAAGGAGTGAAATATATATAGCATATAACTATCCCCAAACTCTGAAGGGCACTAATTTTAGCATGCTGTGGTAGAAATAGCAATAGTACTTAGACTTTTAAACCACTCCATAGTGTTTTATAGCACTCCCCGAGTGGTTTACAATGTCAGCATATTGCCCCCAACAGTCTGGGTTCTCCTTTTACTGAGTTTGAAAGGATGGAAGGCTGAGTAAACCTTAAGCTGGTCAGAATCAAACTCTTGGCTGTGGGCAGAATTAGCCTGCAATATTGCATTCTAACCACTGCACCACCATAAGTCCTTCAATGCCCTTCCCATGGCAGTTTTGCAGGGCCTATATAAAAATTTCCATACAGAGATTTTTTTGTCTATGGACCTTCTATAACAGGGGTGTCAAACTCTGGCTCGCAGGGTCTTAGATCTGGCCTGCAGGGCCGGTCTGGAAATAGCAAAAGACCGGCCCGCAGTGCCTCTGCTAGCAAAAATGGGGCACGGGTGGGGCACCCCCCTCCACAACCGCTTTTGGCCTCCAGAGTGGTCCAGAAGGCCTTCCAAGCCCAAAATGGGGCCTCCGGAATCATCCAGGAATCTGTCCAGGCCTAAAACGGGGCCTCCGGGGTCATCCAGGAGTCTGTCCAGGCCCAAAACGGGGCCACCAGAGTTCTATAAGAGACCGTCCCTGACTCAGAAGGTTATAAAAGGGATTAGCGATTAGGATTAATATAACAGTGTAAGATTATTACATATAGAATATTCTTATATTCTCTAGGAATAATAAAATATGGTGTAAAATTAATGTTATTTAGCTGAAAATACAGTTATTATCTATCTATTACTATGTTTAAATCTGCACTCATACAATCTTTAACATTTCACTTCTGAGTCATATTTCACCAATAATTTATAAATAAAGCTCAGCAGATGTTTTAAATTTAGTTGCAAGTCTAAGCATTTGCCAGTGTTTCTCTATAGTTATTTTAATACTATATTAGTAATTTGATGATAATGAAATCAGTAAAGTGGATTAACCACTGGGAAATAAAAGACTTAAAATAATTATATTTCTCATATTAATAATAAAATATCACAATCTATATGTATTGTCTTTCCACCAAAAAGGTTACTTCATTGTTTTTTCATTGTGAAGATAAACATTTAATAGTGAAATAATGATGCTAGAGAGTTAGAAAGATAGACAGACGCACAGACAGATATAAACAAACCTGACCTTCAGATATTTTCTTTTGAGATGAAAGGAGAAAAGGGATGTATTTTAACCATTTCTTTGGCACTGTAATTTTGCCTCTTTATCTCTCCAGTGCTCATCCTGTGAGGTTCTGTAGTGTTTTGGAATCTTTAATAACTAGTTCACATAAATTATTGATCTTACTTTTCACCAAAAAGATCTGTGAGTTAATTCCTTTTGCTTCCATTTCAGGCTTGACAAACACCTCCAACACCTACAGATAATAATTGCCTTTTTTTCTGCAGTAAACAACCTCAAACTACATGTCTTAAGTTGACTTGGATATTCATTATCCCAAGTATTAGTGCTGCAATTTAATTGTATTTTATCTCCATGAAAAAACAAATCTATCTATCTAATCATATATTATAATTTTTTTATTTGAAACATCTCTTCATCCTGGTTTTTACTTAAATAATCAGATTCCATTATAAAATTCTAGTTTTCCTGTAGATTTCTTTTTAAATTAACTTCAGTTGTTTAAACTTTTCCTATGTTAGACTATTGAAGAATAAATTCACTAAGCATGACAAGCTAAGCAATGTTTTATTGGTATGCCTGACACTAAGTGATCTGTAGCCCTGATTTCTAATTACCCTAGCTTTATTTTTAAGATTTATAAATCAGAAGGTGCTAAGACTCGGTGGCATAAAATAATAATTTACTAAAAGTGTGTGCTGCCCAACTTCCAATGTCTTTTGTGGTATTAATAATGCCTATGTTGTAGAATAATGCAAGTATACAACAGCATGTACAGCAACTGGCAATGGTCAGTCAGAATATATGTTGATCATACAATTATACAAATGCTGCAATTATGCTCTTGCATTAGAATTTCTGATACCAATGTATAAGGCACAATTTTTGTGTGATTTCACCATCATGCGTTATCATTTGCGTCCTTGTCCACTTCATGAATGCCAAATTTTTGATTGCAGAAAAACAATATTTGCCTGGGGAGGGTGTTATAAAATATGTGTATGCTTCCTGAAATCAAAAAATACCTGCCAATAATCTCTTACTTAAGAGAAATAATAATAATGTAATAAAATATGATTTAAAATAATGTTATTGCCACGCATACTGATGATACTATATGGCTTTCAATTTTTTTTGAAAAAAAATTTCTATTTCTATTTCTTCTATTTGTAAATGTTTTTACCAATTTGTTATTTTGAAACTTGTGAAACATAAAATATAATATGAATGTAATATGCACACTGTGGCTTATAAATATTTTTTAATAAATAAGATCAATGTTTCATTATCTTTAAGTATGATGGCCATTAGAAACAGAGCCTGCCATTATATTTTAATGTTGGTTATATCCTTTTATTATGTCTTTTTGCCTTTTGGTTGTGTGCTGCTGCCTGGGATTGTCTTGAACTGTTCTTATATTTATTTAAGTGATATAAATTAATATAAATAGAAAATAATATATAACGTGACAAGTGATGTACAATGGATTTACCTGTGCCATGGATGTCAGTTCCCTATTCAGAATTAGGATTGTGGGCAGGCATTGTCTACTCTTCTTGATTTTTGTGGGGTGCTTTCATATAGTTCCGTTTACATTACAGAACTTAAGCATGCATTGAAGAAACCATTAGTATATCAAAGAAGCAGCTCTAAGTAGAGTGGAGCTGCAAATGAAGTAATGAAATGTACCTTACCAGGAACTCATACAGGACTGAACATATTCTCAAGAAACCTATTTTGCATACAGAAATTTGATCCTTATAAAAATTTGCTACCACAACAAAGGCAATAATTTATGCAATATCTGACAAAGTATGTTCAATACTGAGGCAGGTAAATCAAATGCTAGTTTCTTATGTAATTATGTAAGGCATATTGACTGAAATATATTGTTGATTTTATAATTGTAGTTTCAACCAACCTCATTTTTAAATATTATGAAATAGTTTTTACTAATGATGCCTTTTTGATGACAGAAGAGTTCATTAGTTTTGGGCTGGCAGCTTAAAATAGCAATTCCTCTCTTGTCTATTAAAGCCAGCATAGACTTGATCAGATTTTTCATAAAGCTAATGTCGATAGAAGAAAATATTTGTAAATTAAAGCTAAAGCTAAAATAAAGCTAAAGTATTATGTAGATGACATCTGGCTCATATAAGGACAAGAACTTCAGTGCCAAATTAGTTTTAAAAATCCAAATTTCAGAATAATAGATATTTCTTTAGGTAATGAAGTATTAAATAGTGATAGAGTTTGCAGGAACTGTTATAATTAATAAGCACTGCTGCATGAGGCTTATTTTGTTAAGTATAGAGTTCTTTATAGGAGCTATTGCATGTAATAATTAACTTGATTACAGGAGTCTGAAGAGGGGGAAAGTCCCAAAAGTAATCAAAGCATCCTCTGCAACTCATAAGCTTTAATAATTATTTTTTTTTCACTTAACAAATTGCAGGTGCTTTATTCTGAGAATACCTAAGTGGATCTTCTAAAGTTTGATTAATATTTAGAAGTGTTTTTTAATTTCATAGAAACCACTCACCAGGTCTTTATTAAGATACAATTTGTTATGCAGTTTTACTTTTTGATTAGTGACATAGTTATCACCAAATTGAATAAAGCACTCCATTTATACTGCGTTCACCACTTGCATATGTTCCTTTTGTCTTTTTCCCTTTGATTCTTATCTTGCTTCTCTTGCATCAGCCATATCTCAGGTATTTTCTCTTCACTCACATCCCCATCATCAAAGCACTCAGCTTGTAGACTAGCAAATTGGTTAGCTGCAATAGAAGCCCGTTGGTCTTTTATCTTGGGAGGAAAAAAAAGGTCATTGGCTTAAAATGGTTATTTTCATAGGCAATGGCAACAACCATGAGTTTCAATTTCCTTCTCTTGTCTTTTAACTTCAAATATCATGCTCTGTGCGTGCATTTAAATGTCCATATGTGAAGAACGTGTGTATGTATACATAGCTGTCAATAAAAAAAAAATAATGGTTCAAGAATATTGGGCACACAGTACATATACACTTAGGATCCAAAGGCTGCCATTTCAATAGAGGAAGTTGATAAGTCTTCCTAACTTTGGAAAATAAATTGTATACTGAACTTTGCATTTATGCATGTATATTAACTTTATTTATCTGAAACTTGGTTCCTTAACAGTATCTTGTTCAAATCACTTGAAATAAGAAATAAGACTGTAGCCTTAAATGATACATGTGCATATATATTAAACTGATAACCTGGCGTTGCCCAAGTATTTATTTATCCCAATCCTGTATTAGACAGGAAGAGCAACTTCACCCTGAGCCTTGATTTTGGAGAGAATTAAATTAGTTAAAAATGTTTTCCCTGTGCCCCCAGAAGCGTCAAGTAAAATGAGACCACCTTGTTGTTTTGCTAGTTTATCCATGATCATTTGGTATGCTTTTTTCTGATCTTGATTTAGAAGTGGCTTCTTGTCCGCGATATATGCGCTAAACTGTTCTGTTGTAGTTCTTTTCTTGTATGTAATCTGTGTGAAGTATGTCATGTCAGTCTTGTAGTGGTGCAGGCATGCCAAATGTCCAGACCGAATGTAACTTCTAATGTTGGATTTTCCCCATACCAGAGAGAGCCCCCTTGTGAAGTACTGTGAAGCCGTTACCATGGCAACTCCACTGTGCTGTACAAGCCATTTTAAGGCACAACAAGTTGTATCTTAACAGAACACCCCCCGAGGGGTGTTAGGGGGTGTCTTACCCCCACAGTATTTCTTTCCAGAGAGTAAGTCATCTGTGTACCAAGTTTGGTTGAAATTGCTTGAGGCATTCCAGTGTTATGCTGGAATATACACACACACACAGCCATTTATATATATTGTGTGCAAAGCGCGTGCGCGATGCAAACCGGTGGTAAAATTGGTTAGAACCCACCACTTATATATGTATGTATGTATGTATGTATGTATGTATGTATGTATGTATGTATATAAAATCAAGGAAGCACAATGTATTTATTTTGATGCTTATTTATATGTTAATATTCATCTTAGAAAAATATGTTTGAGTGGGTGACAAGGAGAAATTCTATTTTAAAGATGTTACTTTACAATCTAGTTTTTTAACATTCAAATATGTTTTAAAAATATTTTCACAATCAAGATAGTTCCACTCTATCAGACATTCTAAATTAATGATGCTATGGATTAATTTGCTAATATAATGAATTGCATCATATACAATGCAATGCAATGCAATGCAATGCAATACAATATGCCATTAACCATGGTAACTTAAAGTACAGAAAAACCCACATTTTCTTAATACTGGGAGGTTCACCACAATAAAAATGACTCATTTCCATTCTACCAAAGAGTCAGATAGAGACATAAATTTACTTTGAAATAATGATAATGGCAAGCCAAGTGATGTTGACATTAGTTTGGTAGGGTTTTACTGTTATTGATATAGCAACAATTACTGTTTAATTCTAATGCAGAAAAATAGCCTTCAGCTAAATAATACATTTCTGTTAGCAATTATTTAATACAACCCTGAACTGCAAATACATTTACATAATAATTTGTCTCTTGTAGAGTGTACTTACAGAGAATGTAATTGGAAGTTGGAAAAAAGAGACTCTAAATAAATGAAATGTGTGCATTATATGAGCATTGATATTTCAAAATCTTTATATATACATAAATATGTAGAAGCTGTAGTTTTAAATATAAAGGATATATATATATCCTTTATGTCAGTTTCTATACCTATTTTTTTTTCTAAGGATAGTAGAAAGTAAATTCTGTCATGTTGTTTCCAAATGTTGGTGCTGTGATCTTGGAAGGAGTTGTAAAATATGTCTGCATGCATCATAAATTTCCAGGTTGCTTGCCTGTTCTATGCAATTCTGTTAAATGAGGAAACAATAGTTTAATATTATTTTAAGTCATGTTCAATTTAAATATTTCTGGTAGCAAAAAAATAAATTCCCTGAATGTAACAAAATTCTTAGTTTTCTTAATTAAATTCATAGCAATAGCTATACTTTTTAACAACAAACAAAACTCCAGAGATATGCAGATAGTCCTTGCTTAATAACTTCCTTACTTTGTGATTATTAAAAAATTATGACAATGCTTAAAAAGCAACTTTAGGACCATTCATTGCAATTAGAAGCATTGCAACATCCCCGCTGTCATGTGATCAAAATGTGTGTGATTTGCAGCCAGCTTCCAACAATTGGAGTCAATAGAGAAGCCAGTAATAAAATCACAAATTATGGTCACATGATGTCTTGCTTAATGACTGTGAATGATCATGAAGGGAATAAGGTGATACGTTCATCCCAGTCGTGAGATGTCTTGCTAAATGACCATGTCGCTTAGTAATGGAGTTGCAATTCTCAATTGCAGTGGTTAAATTGTGGGGATTTTTTATTCCGAAACCTACAGTGGTCAGGTTATACCTTTCTCCAATGAGATCATTATTATTATTCTGTCTAGTAATTCTGTCTTCTGGAGCAATATCAGCAAATAGAACTTGAGAATATTTTTAATTATTAAATATATAATCTTACCTTTAAGAGACTGTTTATTCTTTCTTTCAAGACAATAAAATACATTTTTATTCCAGCAGGCTGGTCTGGCTTGACTCTCCCTTTTAATTTGCTTTTAAGTTTTATACAAATTGGGTGTTTTTAAATTCATTTTTTGGGCCAAAATTATTTAATATACTTTTAAATGGTTTTTAACTTTTGTATGATGTACTTATATCTTGTGGCTGTTCACCGCCCTGAGTCCTTCGGGACTAGGGCGGTATATAAATTAATTTTTTTTTAAAAATAAAATTTGTCATGACTAAAATTCAAAGCTTCTATGTAATAAAAAATGCAAAACGAAAGAAACCCACAATTTCAAATTTTTTTGAGCTAGGTTATTTTAGCTACCAGGTAATTATACTGGGAATAAAACAGTGGTAGGTTGCTCCCGGTTCTGCCTGGTTCTTGCAAACCGGTAGTAAAAGCGGCGGGAGGCTCCACCCACCCACCTGGATGTCAGAATGGATGATCTGTGCATGCGCAAAAGTGCACTCACGCACACCACATGCTCCCATTGTGAACCAGTAGTAAAGTTAAGTAGAACCTACCCCTGGAATAAAAATGACAGAAATTTAAATCTATACAACAAACCAATGACTATATTTCAGTTTTGCTTATTCCACAAAGCTATTGTAAAGATAAAATGAGAAGGGAAATAATGAATAACTCTCTTAAGGTTCTTGGAGAAAAATTAAAGACTTCTTTTAATTAAGTTGCATTGATGTATGCATACTGGACAGTCTTTTCTCGTCTGTCATAACTTTGTTTTATTGCCATTGCCTGTAAATTTGTTTTGTGGCAAATGTAGTCATAATAGAAGCTCCTTGTCATGTATCATTTGTCTCTATAACGTAGTGTTGTCAGGTTTGTTTTGGCAACTGGCTGGAATGTTTATTTAAAAATATATATGCACAGTCCCTCCCTACCAAGAAGCCCTTCAAAAATGTCTTTTAAATGCAAGGCACTGTTTTCCTCCTCAAGTTCCAAAAGAACTTACATGCTCTGTAGTCTCCTTAGAATGTCTAATATGAAAACAGATCTAACAATTTTCTCTGAGAGTGCTTGTTATTTCATGCTGGCACTTTATGCTTTCATACATCTTCAGATTAGCATACTAAACTAAAATATGAATTGCAAACATTTCTGACTTTGTGCTATCCATTTGTGTTACTGGCAGATTCAAGATGATGAGATGAATGAAGTTTTTTTTTTTTCATTTTCAGTATTTAATAGAAATCTGTGGAATTGTGATTGAGGCTTTTGTCTTCCAAGGTCATAGCTATACTTTATGCCTATCAAAATGTTATAGTGACAAAACAACAACAAAACAACAAACAACAGATTTATAAACATGGGAATAAAGTGGGAAATAATACTTGGTTAGTACAAGTTGTCATTAAGCACTCATATATATCTCAACTCACATATGTTATCTTTCCACCAGTGAACTGGAAGCTAAATTTGGTTTATTTTTATGTAACAGGATCTCAAACTATTAGAAATAAGTAAGAAGTAAATTCATTGACTCAACCACAGGTCATAACAATATAGCATACTATAAAATAATAAAACAACAATAGAATAGTAAGATTATAAAATGAAGAACTGAATAAAAATGGCTAGACATTAATAAACCAGAGGTTCATCTAAGAATTTAAATTTTCTTTCTGAATTTAAATGACAGCAGAGCAACACATTTGTAAGAAGGTAGTTCAACAGTTTGAACCCTTGAGGTCTTTTACCATCAATAATTTGGCTCTAGTCTCACTGCAAATTGGGCAGTGGAGGACATAATTAATAATATCCTGTATTTGACAATAACTACAAGAGTAATTCAACAGGATGCTTGTAAAATCTCTCTTGAGATATACTGAAGACATGGTCTGCATGTCTGTAGGCAAAGAATGTTAAAGTCCTGGTTATATTGGAAGCAAGTAGTCCCAGCACAAAACACTTAAGATCAGTGGTGAAATCTGAACTGGTTTGCTACTGGCTTGCTGGCTGAATGCTGCGCGCCATACGTGCGCTGTGCATGCGCATGTGCAATTCACATCAAACGCACACTGCGTGCACATGCACAGTACACATCAAAAGGAGGCTTGGGAAGGTAAGTAGAACAGCGGGGGAGAATCAGCTGTGGTGTACGATCTTGGGAACCTTTTTAAAATCTTTTTAAAGCATTTTTTACTACCAGTTTGGGTGAATAAGTAGTAAAAAATGCTTTAAAAAAGGAAAAAAAAGGTTCCAACAATCAAAACTATGCCGTGTGATCATCGGAACTTTTTTTTTTTTACTTTTTAAAAGCATTTTTTCTATCTATTCATCCGAACCAGTAGTAAAAAAATGCTTTAAAAAAGTAAAAAAAAAAAAAAAAGGTTCCGACGATCGCACGGCACAGCTGTGATCTTGGGAACCTTTTTTAAACCCTTTTAAAGCATTTTTTAAGTACTGGTTCAGGTGAACCGGTAGTAAAAAAATGCTTTAAAAAAGTAAAAGAATGAGGCTCAGATGATCACAGCTGTGCTGCGCGATCATCCGAGCCTTTTTTCTACGTTTTTAAAGCATTTTTTACTACCTAGTCACCCAAACTGGTAGTAAAAAAATGCTTAAAAAGTAAAAAAAAAAAGTTCCAACGATCAGCTGAGCGACGCGCAATCATCAGAACTTTTTCTTTTTTCTTTTTAAAGCATTTTTAAGCACCAGTTCTGGAGAACCAGTAGCAAAAAAATGCTTAAAATGTCTTTTTCATTAAGCTAGACATACCCAATTCCAGCAATGGTTCTTTATATGTTTTATCCTCGAGTCCCTTAATCATCTTTGTTGCTCTTCTTTGCACTCTTTCTAGAGTCTCAATATCTCTTTTACATTGTGCAGTATTCCAAGTGTGGTCCTACCAAGGCATTATAAAGTGGTATTAACACTTCATTTGATCTTGGTTCTATTCCTCTTTTTATGCAGCCTAGAACGATGTTGGCTTTTTTGTCAGCTGCAGCACACTGCTGGCTCAAATTTAAGTGATTGTCCACTAGGACTCAAAGATCCCTCTCACAGTCACCACTATTGAGCAAGGTACCACATATACTGTACCTGTGTTTTTTGTTTTTCTTGCCTAAATGTAGAATCTTACTTTTTTCACCTTTGAATTTCATTTGTTAGATAGTGCCCAATGTTCAAGTCTGTCAAGATCCTTCTGTATCTTATGCCTATTTTGCGGAGTGTTGGCTATTCCTGCTAGCTTGGTGTCATCTGCAAATTTGATTAGTTCCCCCTTGTTCAAATCATTGATGAATATGTTGAAGAGTACTGGGTCTAAAACAGGGCCCTGGGGTACCTCACTGCATACCTCCCTCCATGTAGATGCAGTTCCATTGAGGACTACATGTTGAGTGCGGTTGATCAGCCAGTACTCAGCCAGTTATGAATCCATCTAGTGGTGATGCTGTCTAAATGCTGTCTAGCATGCTGATACATACAAAGATGTTTGTGTGTATCGGCATGCATGAATTTCAAGGAATCTTATGACAGTTGGAGACTTAGGTTTTATCCAGGAACAACTACATCTTAAACCTTAAACACTGTTCTATATATGTTTATAAAACTCAGCTGTGTTCCATTCTATCACAATGATCAGGTCAATACCAGTAATATCCTGTTATTGCAAATAGTAATAATGTAATCAGTCACAGAGTGAAGAACAAAACCTTCCCATATGATATCAATTAAATAGTATTAGGTTTTCAGTTAAGAGTTAACTGAAGAGTTTTCAGTTAAAAATACACATTCTTAACTTAAGACAAGAACCTGAACAGAAATGAATGTGTATTCTTCTCTGATTGAGGAACTAGAACATTTATTTATAATAATGGTCTTAAGTCTCCCACTATCAATTTAGTTTGCTGTAGGCACCACGTAAGATTAAGGATTTTACAGCCCTTTGTCCCACTGTGTCCACTGTGTCCCAGGGAAGTTTAAGATTACTATAGCTGTTCTGCCCCAGCTACAGACCCCAAAGAACACAGCACACACAAAGTCTGTACAAACCTTAGTTTACTAAATTAAATCAGTCTTTTTCAAATAAAGGCTGTTAATTAACTTTCTTAACAGCCTACAAGAATCCATAGAATAAATAATCGTAATCTTACTATGGTTGGCAGAAAGCCCAGAAGCAATTTGCAGGAAATTGATAAGAGAACTAAGATCAGGACGTGAAGGAGAGTGAATGAAGTTGTTCACTTCATTCGTCGTCCTTCCTTAAATAGGCTAAGGGAGGGGCCAATTAGCCCCAAGCCTTACTCTCAAGGAGACCTCCTCCTGAGGAACCACTCCTGCCTTTTGGCAGCTCTGTGCGCCCATGCATCGAGAAGAGGCTTGTACTCTTCTTCCTCTTTACTTATGAGGGTTCTGAAGGCCCTGGCTGAATCCCCGCCTCTGGCACCACATCTTCTCCAGCCTCCTCATTGTCTGACTTGAGTGCCAGCTGTACAGGCTGCTGATGCAGCACCACACCAGCCTCCTCGCTGTTGGAATCAGCTACTAGCTGCACAGGCCGCTGACGGGCCACAACAATTGCATGCTTAAAAGGCGCTGCTGACACCAAAGAAAACTATTTCCTCATTTGTCAACTAAACGAATAAATATTTTTTTATTTTCAAGCTGAAAAGCATTTACTATATCAGAACAACCTTCACTGAACTAACTTAAAAGCAGATGGTGTGGACATTAGTACAGGATTGAGTCTGTGATCCAAAATAACTTTCATTAAATCTTTTCTGTGACCTTAATTAATTAATTAGTACCTTTTGTTGCCAGAATTAGACGAGATCTTACATGGTTAAATGCTGAAACCATTTGCCTCATAACCACATTCCTATGATTGAAAAATCAGTCTTTCTGATACTAGAAAAAGTAATTTTAAATACATTTCATATAAAAATGGCCTAAATACATTTTTGGCACTTTTCACTGTAATTTTTGTTGTGGATGCCAAGAAAGTTAAACCGTTGAGGTGTCCTGTTTTCCAGAGGTGGGTTTCAACAGTTCTGGCCAGTTCTGGAGAACCGGTAGCGAAAATTTTGAATAGTTCGGAGAACCGGTAGTAAAAATGCTGACTGGCCTGCCCCCATCTATTCTCTGCCTTCCAAGTCCCAGCTGATCGGGAGGGAATGGAGATTTTACAGTATCCTTCCGCTGGAGTGGAGAGGGATTAGGGATTTTGCAGTAACCTTCCCCTGGAATGGGGTGGGAATGGAGATTTTACAGTATCCTTCCCCTGCCATGCCCACGAAGCCACACTCACCAAGCAATGCCACGCCCACCAAGCCACAGAACCGGTAGTAAAAAATTTTTAAACTCACCACTGCTCCTTTCCAATTGTCTGTGTTCTCCTCTGTTTGTTCAAATAGTTGGTAACACCAGCTTTTCTACCACTTGTGAAGAAATAAGCATGCTGCTGCTGGTGGGCATCTGGATGCTTTCCACTTGGATGAAAGAGCAAGAAACAAGATAGGAAAACACTGAAGCTGCAAATTTCTCCAGTTTAATTTAGTCACTATTGTAGATATTTTTTACTTTTCAAACATATCGCAGACTCCTGGATCTTTCAGCATCAGATTGGTTTGAATCCAAAAGTACATTCTAATCTGAAAAAAAAAATTGTGAAAGCTTAAACAAACATCATTTGATCATAGATATAACAAATGCAGAATAAAAAGAGGAGTGTGATTTTTCTTTTATCAGAAAGCTCCCCCCCACCAGTCTTGAAACTAGATAATGTAGATGCAGCCAAAAAGTATTCTGTAAATCCAAGACTGCTTTATCAATTACAGGATCAGTGAGAAATTATATCTTAGTTGGAATTATTTCTGAATAGCATGATTTTTTATATAAATATATATTTAGTCTTATAATACTAAACAATTGCTTTATTCAGCCCAGTCTTCACGAACTTGGTCACTCCAAATGTACTAAACTTTATTTCCTATAACTCAGAGTTAACATAGTATTTGGACTTTTTATCTGGAATTTTTGAGAACTGAAGTTCAATACATTTGGATTTCCACACCAGATTGTATATTACATTTGGATGGGCTAGAGCTAGAACCTGAAAATTATATGCTGTATACATGGGTTGTGATCTTTCCCAACAACAACAACAACAATTCTCCTTCTCCTCCTCCTTCCACCTCTCCCTTTAACTCTTATTTGCTTTTTTTGTTTTACACTATTCAGCCATACATTGCTATAGGATAAACAAATGCCCCCTCCATGTTTAATATACCATTATTTATGCATCAATCCAAATATATTATTCCTTCATGCCATCATACATAATTTTCTTCTATTAATAATGTCCATATATTGCATGCAGTATTTGTCAACTCTGGAGCTGGGGTGGAGCTGTGGGAAAGGGAGGGGGGAGTGGATATAGCTGGGGGAATATGTAGTCAAAATAACATTCTTTCTTCTGGAAACCAAGGGCACTCTCATTAGCACCTGGAGGGGGGTGGAAGGGAGGCATCTGGGAAGGAGAGAGGCCTGAGAGAGGCATGTGATGGTTGTGTGTGATTGGGGGGAGAGGGAGGGAGAGAAAAAACTTTGAATTTTGAACTGGGTGGGGAAAACCTGGAGAACTTCAGATTCGGGTTTTCCCCAGCTGTGCCAATATGTCACATCTAATAAATCTATACTTTGAGGAACCCAGCCTTGGTGTCTTCATTTCATATGGGCTGTTACTTGGAACCCTGACAGCATTCTCACAACCGTGTAACATTCTGGCATTTCCCCCCTTGGAAACAGAGGGATACAATTGCAGGTTTAATTAGTGGCAAGAAAATTCCACAAGAGTGACCTATATCTACAGAGAGAAAAGAATTTATTTTGTTTTTACAACAATTACAAGGCAGGAGAAAAATATTGCTAAAGAATTTTTTTGGCCACCAATATAAGGTGGCCAAAATAAGTAAGGATGACCTGCCTTTATTTGCAAATCTTTCAGCAATTTTATATTTTGAGTTCAATTGAATTTAGTAATTTTAATTCATTCAAGCTTGTTTGAAACTTTGCTGAGATCTTCTGAAGATTATATTAAATCAATCTTCTAGCTGTCTCCAAATTGCGTTTTTATGGATTTTATGAAATAACTAAACTTTCTGATACTTGAGGAAACAGTATTTCTAGACTTTTCTATATTGTTTTGAATTTGTATAAATGCAGCTATTTTATAGTAAAAATTATATTATAGTAAATCCAGTAAGTGAATTATATAGTTTGTAATAGGCATTGCATAAATAAAAGCTCCCTGAATCTTTTTTTCGTTGAAGTGTCCCATTATTCAAATATATATTTTTAGTTCTGAAGAAACAGAAAATTCTGCACAAGTTGAATAGATTAGTAAGCAGCAAGAAATATGAAACTTTTTCTAAAGGATGAGAAAATGGTAATTTTAACTGTAAAAATTTGTTTTTTAATTAATTTATTGGGCATGTTTATTGATACAGTGAGATTTTGTTTTGGGTGTTTATTTTATCATTTATTTGTATATGTACTTGAGCACTATATATACAGATTCATGTCATGTACCAGAGAAGTTATGTGATAGTGGTGAAGCTTCTTTAGTGAAACTTTTTAATAATTTGATGTTTTTGCCCTGAGATCTGCTTTGGATCAAAGCTTCATAAACAGAAAAGATTATAGCAGAGATGTATGCATTCTGTTCCCTTTCTCTTTCAATGGGTAAGCCGGTTTTGAATATTGCTAGGGTGTTTGCAGAGTATGGGAAAAAAAAGTCAAAATGGAAGCCACAATATTGTCATTTAAATAAATGAAATTACATTTATTATAAAAATTGTGGCCTGAAACTGTTTAGAATTAGTGTCTTTTTATGCCAATGCTACAAACTGAAGAGTTTTGGCCAATTACCAGTACCCTGTTTGATCAATCTGTACTCTGCTGATCATTTAAAAAGCCTAAAGTACACCTTGTAATATAAATGGATTTAGCTTTGGCTAAAAGCCACGTTTGCTTTCACTACAAAATTTCATTGAAAAACTTGTAAATCTATGTAATTATCACTGAAAAAAGAGCTGGTGGAATTCATTATTTGCTTAAAATGTTTTAATGGTATATTATGCAACTATTAAATCTATATCAAATGATAAATTGTTTTAGTTGGCCATTAAGAAAAAAATTAATGATAGTTTAAAATAGCATTCATTTATACAAAGAATGTACAAGATGTTATCACTTCCCATATGTGTAGTAATGGGTGATTATCTCCCTTTTGGCTGTGTTATATCCTGTTCCTTCTTATCTAATAAATCCATCAAAAGGTTTAACTATTCAAATATCAAGCAAAGCCATATAAGGAAACTTTCCAGTACTTCCAGTTTACTTGGTATGAAAACTATTTCCCACACTGATAAGGAGATTGGCAATGATTAAAATTATGAGCCGATAAAGTTTGTTTTCCTCCCCTTCCCCCCATTCTCCAACTACTTTCACAGGCACACCAAGTTTCCAATCCTTTTCTAGAGCACTAAAAAGATTTTGCTGGAAGGCATATTACCAGTCCCTTTGAAAGTAAAACAGTTCCTGGAATTCTTGTGTTGTCAACAAGTACAAGGAAGCAAGTAACAGTATAGACTTAGACATGGACACATGAAAATTTTTTTGGCACAAATAAAAGGATATAAATAAACAAAACATAGACATAAACACATAAATTGAGTACATATAAATGGGGACAGTAGGACAGGGACGGTAGGCACGCTAGTGTGCTTATGCATGCCCCCTTAGGGACCTCTTAAGAAACGTTAAATGTCCATGGTAGACAGTTTAAGGTAAAAGGTATGGGGGTTAGAGAGACTAACAACAGGATCAGGTAGACTGTTCCAGACATTTACTACTCTATTGCAGGTCATATTTCCTACAATCAAGATTAGAGTGAATTACATTGAGTTTGAATCTATTGATAGCCCTTGTGTTATTGTATTTTTTTGTGTGTGTGTGTCTGTGTGTAAAAGCTCTAATTGGATTTGTTTCTTTGGATAATTATTTGCTATAGGGATTGGTAGAAGGAAAAGATCTAACACTTACATTTTATAGATGCTAGAAAAGAATACTATAATACAATTTATTTCTGATCCTTAGCTTACAGAAATTGTGTTGTGACTTAAAATAGCAATAGTATTTAGGCTTATATATTGCCCCATAGCACTTTGGAGCATTTTCTGAGCAGTTACCAACCTGAGTCAATCTTGAGCCCTGTCAGGATCCAGTCTGTGAGCAGTGTTTGCCTGCAATTCTGCCCTTCAACCACTTGGCCACCAGAGCTCCTCTGAGGTGTATATTCTTGGAACTAATAATTATAAAAGAGTATAGATGCATTACATTCATGTGGCACAATGTAGTCCAGGCATTGGCCTAGAGGCAGAAATACTTTATTAAAAGAATAAAAGATAAAAGAAACACTTTTATCTTTGGCAGAAACACTTTATTAAAATCCTCTTTAAATTGTTCAGGCCTATGATTTACAATTATTAAGGAGATTTTACTTTATATGTGCATATTAAATAGTGATCTAGGATATATAACTAAATAATAACATACAATCACATTTGTTCCAGTTCCTGAAGGATATTTATTAGGCAAAGTGTTATTATGGCATCTTGCTTGTTTTCATTAAAATGAAGAAAGATTTTCTTTCACAGAATCTTTGATCCCCTGGATCTAACCAGCAAATTGGTGGAAACTGAATACACGGTTCTAAGGATTTTGGAATTGAAAAATAAATATATTGACTAGGTTTCCCAGACATGCCATACATAAATATTGGAACTAGGCTAACTAGGTCCTTCTGTGGCTAAAATCCAAAATGAGCATCATCTGGGCCTTGTTGATTAACCCCACTGCAATCTGAGCTGTTATTGTTTACAGTTGGTTTGAAGAACAGCTGTAAGCAGCACAGGAGAGAAACAGTTTATGCACTGTGGGAAATTGCTCTTACATCCCTGAATCAAGAAATTAAAAATTATTGTTCCCCTGACAACTATAGTGTTCTGATCCTCATACATGAGGATAGTTTTTTATGAGTATATCTGGGCAGACACTGTGTCTGGTATATACCTAAAATTGACAAAACATTGCACCCTCTCTTGTGACAATTCTGACATTTTTAAATATTTATAATATTGTGCAGCTCAAGAGCTGCTTTGTATTAATTTTCTTTTTCAAAGATAGAAAACTATCTCTCTGCATTTTAATTAAGTCGATTAATTTGTTTCATATTGTTTCATATTGATAATGGAATCAGGTCCCTTTTGCTTAAGGCAGTTTTTTTCTAACAAGGTTGTCAGTATAACTGCACAGTCTGTCTATAAATGCTTTTTTAAAGAGCTGGTCAAATAAATTAAGAAATGTATAAGCTTTTATATATACAGGGCGTATAAAAGTAGATAAATATAAACTAAAAACAGTCAATGTTTATTCTAATGCAGAGATATTACAAAAAAAATGAAAGGCTCCACCCCAATTTATATTTAATCTACAGTTAGGCTTATTTTCTTTTATAATCTTAATTTTTTTCCACGAACCTGGAAAAGTCAAGCATTATGTCACTTATATTAGGAAAATATTTAAAATAACTGAATTTATGACAATTAAAAAAAAATAAACCAATGTAGAAATAAAATACCTTATGCATATTGACAACTGACATGGATTAGAAACAGACTTATATTTCCATTTCTAATATAAACTCACTGTATTTTTCTTTGGTCTAATTCTGATGTCACTCCACCTTTGCTTCTGTTGCAGATGGACTCTTCTATAGTTGAAGAGGAAATGCTCCAACCAAATAGTGGGAAGTAAAGGAAAAAAGGCATGAAAAAGCACACGCTCTGTCTTTTGATATAATGCTAAATGCTTTCTTTAGGACACCAACATTTTCTTTCTTTTATATTTTCAAACCTCATTTCACAACTTCCTGTCATCAGTCTGATCAATTTTAAAGAAGTTTAAAGATGATGTTAGATTGATGCAGAACAATATTTTTTTTTAAAAAATCAAGTAATATAACCAACCTGTATTTCTAATACATTATCAAAAATACTGTCATTTTTCTGTTAATCTATTGATGTCATATCCAGACTATTCTCACATTCAGATTATTACTATTTTATTAATATCAGCAGAAACTAAAACATTTTTGAATTTAAAGTAGAAGTGCTCTCATTTAGTCTGTTGTTTAAAATATTAGATTATTTATGTCATCTTGAATTTCTGTAATTCAGTCCTGATATAATAAAATAGGTAAAGTAAGTCAAAGATTAAGTCTAAAGTTTAGGCACCGTATAAATCTATCAATTCCTTAAAAAACATTCTTAAATTGCCTCCAATATAAAAAATGGAAAGGTGTGTTTTCCATTTGGGATCAGAGATTTTAAAAATAGCTAGATAAAATGTAACAATAGTGATGAAAATTAAGCTTTAGGCCAGATATTGCAAATACATACATACATACATACATACATACATACATACATACATACATACATAAATATCAGTTCACACTGACATTTACCGTAAGGTCTCAGTAATTTTTTTCATGGTAGCCTATATTTCCAAGCTATGTGTTCACAGAAACAGCAAACTTACACGATGCTGCAAGATATTTTAAATTTTTGAGAGCAACCTAGCAATACTAGTTGTTTGACTAGGCAGATCAATGTTGTGCTTTCCTCAAAAATTTAAAATATTTCATTACATTTTAATGAGTTTGCTGTTTCTACTGTTCCTACCGCTAATAGTTTAAAAATCTACCTTATACATTCAGATACTTGGCTGATGGCATCAGGTTTTACATATGCATGTTGGTTATTATCTTAAATTTGCTGAGAATATGATAATAGAGAATTGTCAAACATCAAAAGAAACAGAACTAGATAGTAGTGCAAAAAATGAAAGCAAATGGCTAAAATGAAGGAGGAGATGAGAAGCTGCTGCCATCACTTTAAAAGGGATAAGGATAAAAAGGCCAACCCCATCACCTTTTTACCTACAAAAATAAAATGAGCAAAATGCTTTCTCAACAACAAAGATTTTAAACCATGTCCAATTGAATTGACCCAGACTTAAGAGAGAGACAAAAGTACTAGTGATTTCTTTATCTTTCCCTATTGAATTGACAATACCGGAGAGTAATTGGAACAAGATTGTTTTATGTAAACAAAAGGAACACATAATCAGTTAATGTAGCCAGGATTAAAATGGGACATGTTAATATTTTGTGTGGATTTTGGGGTTTGTGTGGATTTGTTGATATCTGGATTTGAAACAAATGTTGTGCATTGGATTTGCTTACATTTAATATGGTGTTTAAACTTTTCCCCTTACAGTTTTGCCTAATTTATCCTAATGTGATCCTAACCTTTTAAATTGGCTTGGAATTTATCAGTATTTTTATTTAAATTTTTGTGAACTTGTTCTTTTTAAATTATTCCTTTTTGTTATGTTACATTTTAGTTTTCTGTTTATGTTAAAATACAGGGATTTCTTTATATTTGCTGAATGTAGATTTGTTTACAGTAAAGAGTTGAGATATGGAATATTTATCTGAAAGAAATATGTTGCTTTTTGGGATAGTTTTTGTTGGAAGAAACATCCTTCTAGGTTCTGCTCCAAGTGGGGAAAACAGACACTGGAAACATGGAGACTGCTTGGAAAGATGGTTTAATGGTGGACAGGATCACATGGCTTGAGTTCCTGAACAGAAAAGGGCAGATACAGTAAATCCTCGGGTTTTTATGCTCTCTCTGGCTCTGCATTTCTTGGGGCCACGAAAGAGTATCCTGATTGGTTGTCAGACTCCCAGGGGGTGGGGGTCTTGCTGGCTGATGCAATCTTCCCAGGTGCCATGTGGTGAGCCTCGTCTAGATGGGTCCCATTGTGTTAGTTTCTGTTGCTATTGTGTAGAGGGCTAATCCTATCTTTCGCAATTCCTACTATGGCTCTGCCTGAAGGAGGTAGATCTTTGTTATGTAGAATAGACTGGCCCAAGCCTTAATGGCCCATTGACAAAGGGTGGGGGGGCTGGAAGATGGGAGCTGCTTCAAAACATGCTTATCCCAGGGAAATATAATATTCTGCCTTTTTCATATTTCCTAAAATATTTCACTCTTCCAGGAGAGGGGTGGGTGCTAACTTCCTACAGTTTTCTTTGGAATTATTGGCATTTGGAATGGAAAAATATGTAGTGCATTTATTAACATGGTGTTTAAGTCTACCATTACTCTTGAAGTAAGTGATATTTGTATGAGTGATATTTTCCTTTTTTAAAGAAAAATGGCCCTTCTTTATTATGTTAAACTTTACTTTAACTAGTTTAACTAGAATATGAGAACTATTTTGTATCTTTTAAATGGGGTTTTGCTTATGGCTAAGAGTTGAGATATGGAATGTTGAGTTTTATATATGTTAATTAATGTTATTATTTTAGAGCTCCGTTTGGAGTTTTTGCTGATAACCAAATTAGAGAAAATGCTATTTATTGGATTTGCCTGTGGCTTAAATGAGTTATGGAATGAAGAGTTTTATATTTATTAATTGAAAGGGGGTGAAAGTATTATGCAATTGTTTATACTTGTCATAATGAGGG
Source organism: Pantherophis guttatus (assembly GCF_059756535.1). Lineage (NCBI taxonomy): Eukaryota > Metazoa > Chordata > Lepidosauria > Squamata > Colubridae > Pantherophis > Pantherophis guttatus. Next base: position 112,001,485 of record NC_142066.1, read on the forward strand.
AGGGAAGTTGCTTTTTTAAGGAGCTGATATTTTTTCCTTTTTTCTTTTTTTACACTCTTTTTTCTTTTTTTAATTTGAATATGTTTTATTGTTCTAACTAAAACTTTCAATAAAAATATTTTAAAAGTTTTTGAAATCAACTTTTCTTAAAAAACAACCAAGGAGCCTCTTTCTGAAATGTTTTCTCAAGTTACACTTTTGCCACTGAGACAGCCCTCTGACTGACTGATATTTTGATAGCAGCTCTCCCTATTACCTACACAAATAAGCATCAAAAGCCAAGTTCAATATCCCTCCTTATTTTCAAAGCAGTTTAGTGAAGTAAAGCAATCCTGCTGTATCTAATGGTAAAGATCACCAGCAATCCTATTTCAGAGTAGTGCTAACATCAAACCGTGCAGAAATGCTCACTATTCTTCACCAAACTAAATTGTGGAGCCTGATCCATTCTTCTCGGAAGGAAGGGAAGGCAGTCAGACTGGGGAAGGACTTCCTCTATGCAGCATTGATCGAGTCTTGCCAATCAGAATAACTCCGCCCTCATGGCCCAGTGTTTCGACTTGATCTATGCTGGATAGACGTGTCTTCCACTATCTCCTACTAACTGCTAGATTACCTTGCCTTTGGACTTTATTTCATTTGTTTTAATTGAGTTTTACGGCTACAGTCTAATTGTGAGTAAAAACCTCAGTTGTTGCCGGGGATCCTGCTGGGATCCTGACGGCTGTCAGTTCTCCCCCTCAGCAGCCTTATCTCTCCAATCGTGCTAATTAGCCCCCACTGCGCTTCAAAGGCTGTTGCCCAGCAGCGTTCCTCCCGGCTTGAGAATCTGCTTGCCTTAATTTGCTGCTGTGAGCCTGCAAGGATCCTAACGGACAGGCTTTTCCTCTGCGGCCTTATCTTCCCCGATCTCCTTAATGAGCCGCTGCTGCGTTTCAAAGGCATTTAGCCTAGCAGCGTTTTCCCTCGGCTGGAGCTTGCCTCGCCGCAACTCATATCGCACTAATAGCCTTGAGCTAGCGATTCTTCTGCCTGCTTATTATTGGATTGACTTTTGCCTGTGGGGAGCCTAATTGAATTGCTGCATCAGTAAGTTTGGGCGGTTAATTTTGGTGCGAATTTGCCGGTGGCCATTTTGTTCATCGGAGATCTCTGTCATGGGGGATAGATCCAAGTCCACAGCTTCAGCCCCTTCAAGGTGCCCTGCTGCTACCAATGACCTGCTGGAAGGTTCCTCGACCCAGCCCCCTCCAGCCAAGCGGTCCAGGGCTACTAAGGACGTGGCGCCTGCTATCCCTGCGCCCTCCAAAGAGGAACAATGCCACCATCATACAATGGAGAAGGCTTTCTCTAAGGCGGCCCATCAATCTCGGGCTCCAGCCCCCCAACCGGCCCACCAGACCCATCCTGCATCAACCTCCCAGATCATGGCTGATACCCACAATTCCAGGGAGCTATCTCCGGACCGCCCTCCTTCAGCTGGGCCACCTCCCCCCACCCCAGGGAAGGAACCTTTGTTCCAGACGCTGTCTGAGGCAGTTTCCTCTAGGAGCTCTTCTCCAGCTCCACCTGTGGCCCCACCTGCGCCCGCTGCTCCTCCTCAGGTGCCCGAAGCCTTTGAGGCTATGCTAACCAGAGTCATCCGACATGGCTTCGCGCAATGTTTACAGCAAGTGGGGTTGCCTTCTGCACCCCCTTCTCAACCCCAATGCCAACTTCGTGGTTTCGATGACCAGTCCCTTGACCTGGAAGAGGATGACTATGACTATGCGGGGGACTTAGCTTTGACCTCGGATCATGAAGAGGCCCCGGATGCAGTCCTTTCTGACGATGAAGGATTGATACCGGATCAGTCACCGTTTATTGGTCTTTTTAACCCACAGATGTTCAGATCCCTACTGTTTAAGGCCATTGCCACCACCCGCTTGGGTGAGGTTCCATCGGCTGCCTCCGCTCCCACTCCCTCGGACCCCGCTTCTGCTCTCTTTGCAGAACCAACTGTGGTTCTGGAAACAGTCCCGGCACCAAAGCTTTTTCTAGACGTGCTCCAACGCCAATGGTCCCTTCCGGGTGCAGGTCCCAGCCCTAACAACTTTACTTTACTTTACTTTACTTTATTCAAATTTCTATACCGCCCTTCTCCTTTCAGACTCAGTCTCCCTTCTCAGCTTCGGCGGTCGGCTTCACGCTACACTCCGTATCCACGGTCCCAGTCCTTTCGTGGTCCTGACTCCAGCTCGTTCCAGCCATGCTACCACCGTCCCGCCCCTCCTCGAAGCCAACATCTTGACTCCCAGCTTAGATCGGGGGGTAGTAACCTGCCACGCCGGTCCTTTCGGGGAGGGCGGGGACGCTTCGCCAGACGAGGCAGATAGTTCCCGCAATGATATTCCTATAGGGGGTTGCTTGTCCTATTTCTATTCCCAATGGGTCTCCTCTGTATCTGACGCCTGGGTTCTCTCCACTATTCGCTCGGGCCTTCTTTTAGAATTCCTCAGCCCTCCCCCCCAGTTTTTATTTCCTGCCCTATCTCTCGGGACCCGCAGAAGCAGGCCCTAGTTTCCTCAGCCATCAACCATCTCCTGGCTATTTGGGCTGTTCAGAGGGTGCCCGCTGATCAACAGGGCAGGGGATTTTACTCCCGTCTTTTTGTAGTCCCTAAGTCCCCAGGGGGATGGAGGGCCATTTTAGACCTTAAAGCTCTGAACCGGTACATAATTTATCGCCGGTTCAAGATGCACACCCTGTTCTCCATTTTGGAGTGCCTCCGCCCAGGGGATTTTCTCTCTTCAATTGATTTAACGGAGGCCTACCTCCATATTCCGATTCACCCTTCCCACTGTCAGTTTCTCCGTTTTCATTTCATGGGGTCCCATTTCCAGTATAGAGCCTTGCCCTTTGGTCTCTCCTCGGCCCCGAGGGTTTTCACCAAAGTCATGGCTGCACTCATAGGTCATATCAGGTCCCTTCCCATTAGGCTCCAATTTTATTTGGACGATATCCTCATTATGTCTACTTCCCTTTCTTCGGCCACCAAGGACCTTGACTCTGTCCTTTCTCTTCTCCAATCCCATGGGTTCTCTGTCAATTGGGCCAAAAGCCACCTATCACCTTCCATAAGTATCATCCACCTGGGAGCTACAATTGACACAGTCTCTTCCAGGGTGTTCCTCTCCCAGACCGTCAACTGGCTCTCCGTGACCTAATTAGCCAATGCTGGGCTGCGGATTCTGTCTCTCTCATGAAACTCTCTTGCCTTCTGGGTAAAATGGTTTCCACTTTTGGAATTGTTCCCTGGTCTAGATTGCACTGCAGGGAGCTGCAGTGGCTCCTCCTCCCGTACCAGCGCGCTGGCAGGAGCAACTCTCTGGCCCGCATCCGTCTCCCTCCTTCAGTACGGTCCTCCCTCCGATGGTGGTCCTCAGAGGCAATCTCCAAGGGGAGCAATTACACAGAACCATCTCGACTGGTCCTCACGACGGACGCCAGCTTGACTGGCTGGGGGGCTCACCTGCTCCATCACATGGCCCAAGGTCATTGGACTGCCCGGGACCGACAACACAACATCAACTACCTAGAATTGCGGGCCGTGCGCCTAGCCCTCCTCTCCTTTCGATCTCTGGTGGAGGGCTAGGACATTCTAGTCCTTAACGACAACATGGCAACCAAAGCGCACTTAAACAAGATGGGGGGCACTCATTCCAAAGCTCTGCTTACGGAGACCATTCTGCTGGGCCGCTGGGCCGAATCCCATCTGTCATCCATCTGGGTGGACCACATTTCTGGGACGGCAAATCTACAATCGGATGCCCTCAGCCGCTCTCCCGTGGATCACGGGGAGTGGAGCCTCTCTCCATCCCTCTTCTGGAAGATTGTCCGTTGATACGGGACCCCGGTTGTCAACCTGTTTGCCTTGGCAACGAATCACCTCCTTCCACGGTACTTCTCATGGTTCCCGGACCCTCAGGCAGAGGATTCCGACGCCCTCCGCTGCCCGTGGCCTCCTGGTCTTCTATACGCATTCCCTCCCCTTCCCCTCATCCCTCGTGTACTCAGGAAGATGTTGGCAGAGAAGGCGGATCTACTTCTCGTGGCCCCGCACTGGCCATGTCGCCCTTGGTACGCGGACCTGCTGTCCCTCTCTGTAGCACCTCACTGGCGCATACCGGACTCCTTAGTGACGCTGACCCAGGGCCATGTCACTTATCCGGATCCCAAGTGGCTTCACTTGACCATTTGGAGGTTGAGCGGCATCTCCTAACAGCTCACCACGTCCCTCCTTCGGTGGCTACCACGATGCAAGCCGCTCGCCGCCCATCTACAACCAGAATCTATGGAGCTACCTGGCGCTCCTTTGTTTCCTGGTGTAACCATTCTGCGGTTGATCCTCTTTCGGCTTCCGTCCTCCACGTCCTTTCCTTCCTCCAAGCTGGCTTCGAAGCAGGATTAGCTCCTAACACCCTCCGTCGTCAGGTGGCAGCTCTGGCTTCCATCCTTTCCTGTGGTTCTCCGGACTCCTTGTCCCATCACCCCTTCATCCGCATTTTCCTCCGCGGAGCTACCAATCTCCGCCCTCCTGTGCATTGTTTCCCTACTTGGGATCTGAACAAAGTTCTCACGACACTCGTCTCGTCTCCCTTCGAACCGCTTCGTCAGGTTTCTCTCTGTTTCCTATCGTTTAAAGTTTCGTTCCTAGTCGCTATTACTTCGGCGCGCAGGATATCGGAGCTAGCTGCCCTGTCCACCCGCAGTGACCTTTGTATCTTTCACAGGGACAGGGTGGTCCTGCGCCTTGACCCGGCTTTTTTGCCTAAAGTTAACACGTTATTCCATAGGGCACAAGAGATTGTGCTCCCGAATTTTTGCCCTCACCCCACGCATCGTCTGGAGTGCTCGTGGCATCGACTGGATGTCCGCAGGGCTCTGCGGATCTACCTGGCCCAGACTGCTCCTTTTCGCAAAACTGAAGCGTTGTTCGTTTCCTTTCAACCAGATACTGTGAGGGCCCGCGTCTCTAGTACTACCTTAGGACGATGGATCAGGGCTACTATCGCCTCTGCCTACCAACAATTGAAACTGCCCGTCCCACGAAACATCACGGCCCTTTCAACCAGGAGCGCAGCGACTTCCGCCGCTTGGTCCACTCAAGCGCCTCTGGAAGAGGTCTGCAGGGCTGCCACGTGGACTTCTATTTCTCCGTTCATCCGCCACTACCGCGTGGATTCCTTCGCATCTGCGGATGCTGCCTTTGGTTGCCGGGTCCTGCAGTCCGTTCTTCCCCCCTGAGGTATTCGGGCCAGTTGTTCCCGCCCTGATGGACATGCAGCTTTGGTATGTGTCCAGTCTGACTGCCTTCCCTTCCTTCGGAGAATGGACGTTGGTCTTACCTGATACGTCCGTTCTCGTTCAGGAAGGGAAGTCAGTCAGCCCCACCCTTGGGTCCGGCCCTCTCAGTCGGTTGGGGGAGGGTGCTTTTAATTCTTTCTCATTTCAGGAAGACACGTCAGTCTACGCCTACGCCCTCGCCGAAACACTGGGCCATGAGGGCAGAGTTATTCTGATTGGCAAGACTCGATCAATGCTGCATAGAGGAAGTCCTTCCCCAGTCTGACTGACTTCCCTTCCTGGACAAGAACGGACGTATCAGGTAAGACCAACGTCCATTCTCTACTTTCTGGAAAAGCCTGGTTGAGGGGGGGGGATGTTTCAAAAGTAGGAAATGAGGAGCTGATCAATACGAAAGCAAATTTGTAACGTAACACTAATTGAAAGAGCAAATTCTGAGTGAAAAATGATTTTTGGGGAGACTATTTAGTGGCCAGAGGCAAAGAAGCATGTCTAAATCTGCAAACATGGCCAAACATGTTCACATGGTCACATCCTCAGAAGGTAACATTTGTTGTTGATGGAGGAAGTCTCCAACACACACACACACACACACACACACACACACACAGAGAGAGAGAGAGAGAGAGAGAGAGAGAGAGAGAGAGAGAGAGAGAGAGAGAGACCACATTGAGTAATTTTGTATCTTCACTCAACGTGGCCCAGGCAAACCAAAAGTTTAGATATATTTGTTCCAGTATTTCAGAGTAAATTTGTATCCATAGTTGATAATATACCAATTCTTAAATATACTTTTTCTTCCATCTAATCTTTATTTTTATTTACTGTATTATACAGTATTCCTTTTAGATACAGGATATACAGACCTTTAAAGTGCCCATTATTTTTTAAAACAGAATATAATAATATAGAAAAATGGTAATGAACATGTGGCAAATTTTAAGCAGATACATGAGTAGTTTCTATGTAAAATTACAGTACTGGAAAACAGAAGAATTATGTTCCTTTCTGAATAGACTGGGGTTGATTGACATACAAATTTGCCTACAAATTTAGGAAAAAACTTAAGAAATTAACTTGTTTATATTTTCTACAACAAAAAAATATTTTATTTCAGTGAAGTAGGTAACTAAGAAACAAAGTCTCTTTGTACAGATTCCAAGATTTTTGTTTCTTGTTTCTTATTCTGAAATTCCTATATATTCATTACTTTTGTACCGGTACTACAAAAATATTATTCTAATCATTTTTTCTCAGTTAGAATGGACAAAATTTATAATACACAGTTGGGGCACATGTCATTAGATTAATATTCTGTGGTAATAGTGCTTGACGGAAAAGCTAACATTTTAAGGGCTTCTTAAAGTTTAATGGGGTCAGACAAATCTTGGGGAGGGGAAGGAAGAGAGGGGCTAATTCCACAAAGGAGATGCCATCACAGAGAAGACACCCTTCTTTGGTCTCATCAGATGACACTGTTTTAAGGAAGGGTTCTGGAGTATGCCCACTCTGCTGGAATGTGTGGCACATGCTGAAACCATTGAAAATAGGTAGGTTTTTTTGGTCATTAATTTCTTCAACATCATTTTTCATTTGTGTCAGAATATTACCATTAGTTGCATAAAAAAGATTTATGATGTCAGAGCCATTGTAAGAATATTCTCCAAACTGATTTTTATCTTAAGCAAATTGGATAAGGGAAAGCCTAATACCGTGATGGTGAACCTATGGCACACATGCCACAGGTGGCACGCGTAGTCATAACAGTGGGCACGCCAGCTCAGCTCATACACTTGCTGGCCAGCTGATTTTCGGGCCTTCTGGGCCCACCAGAAGTAGGGAAACAGGCTGTTTCCTGCCTCCAGAGGGCCTGGGTGGGCTGGGAAAGGCCCGTTTTTCTTTCTCATCTGGCTCCAGATCGTCTCTATGCATCTGGGGAGGGTGAAAACAGCTTTCCCCACTCCCTCGGAGGCTCTCCGGAGGCCTGAAATGACCCATTTCCCAACTCCCGGTGGGACAGGAAGTGACATTTTTTGTTTTCCCTAGCCTCCAGAGGCTCCAGGAGGCAATATTTGAATGGTTAAACAATGATAGCTCTTGATCTCCCCATAAGAAATCAATGAGTTCATTTTTTTCCCTGTGACTCTATTTTCCTGAAGAAAACCCTACACCAATTGGTTGGATTCATAACTCACACCAAGTTAAAATGGTTTTTCAACATAGCTTGCTGAAATATGATAATCTAGTCCCTGTTGTTTAAAAATAATAGTTTTATGGCTTAACATTACTTCTAAATTCAGGCACTGTAATTTAACAAGCCCCAGGTAAAATTGAAACATGAGAATACCATGATGTGAAAAGCTAGATCATAAGTAACTACATTGTTTCATATAGATATGCAGCTGGCAGTTAATATAAACAGATGAATAAATAACCAATGGTCTTGATTAATATTTGAGAGGAAAACACCCAGAAATTCCAGGGCATTAGATTAAATTTGAAATTAAGAAACAGAAGAAGCCAATTATAACCAATTTTGCTTCTGCTGTCAGATGTTTTTCATACTCTGCTTTTCAGTTGAAACCTAGCTGCAATTGTCATACTGAAAATTTACGCATTTCAGTATCTTTATCATCACTAAATGTTCCTTTATGATTTAAATATCCTGCTGTGCCAAAAACATATGCTATTAGGAGACAGGAAGTGGAGGAGGATTTCTTAAAATAATTTAGTGGGAAGGAGGGGGAAGGAGACAAATATTTTTAAAAAGGGAAGAAAGATGTAATTTTTGCTATTCAACTCCTAATGTATTCAATTTTGTGTTTAATAATTATTCCAACACTTTTCCCCCATTTAATTCTTATGTAAAGTCATACAGAGATATAATTTTAGCCTTCTTTTGCGACTTGATTGTTTTTTTATTTTCCCAAAGAGATTAAATATGTGAAAATAGTTACCCTGATAACTTTGATGCTGAATCAATAGAGACTACTGTGTTAGGAATATATACTGAGAATACAACAGACGATACCATCATTCATAAAATGAACTAAAATACTCCTTTTAAAAATAAACAGTGTTATGTATGTGTCAACATTAGCCTGGTTCACAGCCCATGCAAATACAACTTTGTGGGGTGAAGTAGCTACTGTAGTTTGTAAACCATAGTTTAAGACTCAACATCTTATGTAAACCAAGATGGTGTAGGATCAGGGGAGAGAGGCAGACTGTAGCATCTTTGCAGTTAGTTATAAGAATGAATGACTGCGAATTCTGCAGCCGCCATAATTTTGAAAAGGGGGTCATATGTCATCTTCAAGCTATTAAGTACATATCTGGATGACTTCCTGTATTTGTTTTGATGCTTATTTACAGCAAAAAAATGAGTAAAAAATGCTGCCAGACTAGAACTCTCAGCTTAACTTAAATTTTGTAACTTGATACTTGATAAATTTGAGTACACCCTACATTCAATATAGAGATTCTGGGAATTCCTTCATTTTTTCTTAGAATTTGAAAACTGAATTAAATGTGATCTTAACAATGTTACTACATTGATTTTTTTTTTTTAAAGTGTGCTGGGAAGATGGGGAATGCTAGAAAACAAGGAGTCTTAATTGTTGGATATTTATCCTATGGTTGGGTAGGTAATATATAGAAAAACTATGTTTGTGATTTTAAATTATATAAAAAGAATGATTGGCTGTGCTATTATCAGGCAGCCATAAAACTAGACAGGAAGCCTGGGAGCTCCTGCTCCTGCTATTTGATGATTGATCTCCTGAAGAGGGACTGTGTGTGACTGAAGAGAACTGTAAGCAAACTAAGTTTTGTGTTAGAGAGTGATTATTCAAAGACGTGTTATCATTGTTTTGAGAACCAAGTTTGTTTTTTCACTAAGAATAAAGAATGTTTTTTTTTTCACAGTTCAGAGTCTGTGAGTATCTGTGTGTTTAACCAGCAACATATCTCTTTGCTGTCCAGCCTGTTGCCTACTATGCAGAGGGAAGTTTTACCCTTAACACTGGTTATGGGCCCAGTTTGTATGTACCGGTTACAGCAATAAGGGAGTTGTGACACACATTATTCCTCCAAGTGTTTTGATATATTTCATATCCTGGTGAAGATGGCACACGGTCAAGCTCCAAATTTATCACTGGTTACCCGGCTGGATGGCATCAACTACAAATCCTGGTCCACCAAATGCAGTCTACTGTTGTGCAAAGAGGGGCTATGGGATGTAGTGCAGAACCCACCAGATGTGGCCTCTTGGAATGCTGACGATGCCGAGGATGCCAGGAAGATAGCGGAGTTCCAGAGGAAAAATGAGAGTGCATTGTGTATAATTGGTTTGACTCTAGACGATACCCAGCTTGTTCACATTGAAGATGAACAGTCTGCTGCAAGATGCTGGGGTAATTTGAGATGGCTTTATGTTCGTGACACTGTGGGGGCACAAATTAACATTACACGAAAGTTATTTTGCACACGACTCCTTAAGGGTGGTGACATATTAACACACCTGAATTACATGAAAGGCGTTTTTCGAGAGCTACATCAGAAGGAGGTGTTTTTTTCTGAGCAGCAACAGGTTTATATACTGTTATCATCGCTGGATGAGAGCTACGACGACGTAGTAACATCATTTGAAGTCCTCATACAGCAAGAATTAACTTTGGCCAATGTAACCTCGCGACTACTAGAAGAGGCCAGAAGGAGAGAAGAAAGAAAACAGCTGAGAGAAGAACCTGGGTCGACTAATGTAAATATAAATGCAAATAACCATGTATATGCTGTGAAACATTGTTTTAATTGTGGCAAGAAGGGTCATATAGCCAAGTTTTGTAGAAGGCTGAAACAAACAACCATGGTTAAAGATAGGAAACAATGTAATGTAGCTATGTCTGATAAGGCACTGGTTAACCACGAATCGTGAGTTATTGATAGTGGGGCGTCGCTGTGCATTATCAGAACTAGAAACTATTTTGTAAAAATGTTGCCCAGTAACAATAAGATTTCTTTAGCAAACGGGTGGAAGCTAAAGGCATGTGGTGAGGGAACAGCGATATGTCCATACGTAAAAGAAAAAATGCATATGTTATACGTTCCAAATCTAAACTTTAATTTATTATCGGTTAGAGTATTAGTTAAACTAGGATATACAGTAACTTTTAGGGATAATGATTGTTTAATTGAAAAGGGTGGAACGATGATTACTGGAAAATTGAAAGATGTTTTGTATGTATTATCTAATAATCATGTTACAAATGCTGTATACTCGAATGTCAAACCACATGACGAATGTGTCCACTTGCTCCACAGACGAATGGGGCATATCAGTTTTAAAATGCTGCAGAAAACTGTTAAATTAGTTGATGGGTTGAAGCTGAAGCCATGTAACCAGTATTTAAATTACAATATTTGTAATCAGCAAAAGAGCAGAACACTCCCTGCCAATAGGTTTGACGGATTTAAAATGAAGAGACCACTGGAAGTGGTATTCGCTGATCTAATAGGGCCAATGAAAGCTAGTCTAGTGCTTGTTATGTCCTAAGCATAGTTGACCATTACTCCAGGTATGGTTTTTGCTACATATTGAGGAATAAGACAGATACATTTTGGTATTTTGTTCAGTGGATCAAGTTTGTCAAGAGAAAAACAAAGCAAAAAATAGTTACCATTGTAACTGATAATGGTACTGAGTTTGTAAACACGAGGTTTAAATCAATGTTGGACAATGCTGGTATAAAACATAAATGTTCAGCTCCATATAGACCACAACTTAACTCATATGTTGAAAGGAGAGGACAAACTTTACAAGCAATGATGAGAACAATGTTAGTTGATGCAGGTTTACCGGCCAGTCTATGGGGAGAAGCCATAACGTGTGCAAATACACTCTTGAACAATGTCGTAAATATAACCACTAAGAAAATTCCCCATACTGTATGGCGTGGAAAGAAGCCGGATTTGAGTTACATTCACACATTTGGGTCACCTGCATGGGTACATATTCCATCGCAGTTAAGACGTAAGGGCCAGAGTAGGGCACAACAATTAATATTTATTGGTTATAATTCAAACCACAGGTTCTACAGATTTTGGCTAAAAGTAACAACAACTGTAGTTAACAGTGCGAATCAAAGTTTATGGAGCATGTAGGGTGGAATAAATTGAGGATTGAGAATGAGGTTATCATTGAAACTTAGACTGAAGCTACTAATGAAATGCCAGAAATCCGGAACAAAGAGATAGAGGAGGACGTAGTACAGAAATAGGTGAAGGTGGAGAGACCATCTGTAAGTCCTGATCTTCCAAGAAGGTCAAATAGAGTAACAAGACTACCTGATAGGTATCAGGCAACAATGGTCTATCAAATAAACAAAGTTCCTACAACATATAATGAGTTAACCACGTTTCCACCTGAAGACCAGGAAGTGTGGAGATCTGCGATGACTAAAGAATTAAAATCTTTGCAGAATTTAAATGTGTATGAAACTGTAAAAATACCACAAGGTAGAACTATACTCGGTAGTAAATGGATATATAAATTAAAGACTGGTATAAAGGGTGAACCAATATATAAGGCTAGGCTGGTAGCTCAAGGATTTAATCAATCACCTGAAGATTATTATGAGGTATTCACTCCAAGTTTAAAAGCCATTACACTAAGAGCAGCGTTGGTATGGGCAGCTAGATATAAATATATAGTTAATCATTTGGACATAGAGACTACATACCTTCATGTACCACTGCAGCACGAAATCTATTTACAGAAACCCTCAGGATTACAGGAGAATGGGACATCAGACTGTTGGTTATTAAGGAAAAGCCTTTATGGGTTAAAACAGTCAGAGTACGAATGGAACCAGTGTATTGTAAGAACATTAGAGAAATTTGGATTCAAAGTAGAATTAGCAGATCCATGTTTATTTAGAATGGAGAGGGATGGTAAAGTGTCGTTATTACTTCTTTTTACTGATGACATAGCTTTGATTACAGAAAATGAACAAAAGACCAGCAGGATTGTTGATCAATTAAAAACTCATTTCTGAATTAAAAATCTAGGGGAGATACAACAATACCTGGGTTTACAAATTGAAAAAACCAGGAGAGGATTTAAATTATCCCAAACTGATAAAATCAATAATTTATTAAAACAATTTAGGATGGAGTTATGTAAACCATCAAAGACACCTATGGTTCAAGACTATTGTAACACTGATGTAAACAGTCCGTTGTTTGATAAAGGGATTTACCAATCGCTGGTTGGCAGCTTATCATATATCAGCAATTGGTCTAGGCCTGATATTTCTTATAGTGTTAACCAATTGGCTAGATTTAACAAGGAACCTACAGAAAGACACTGGCAGGGAGCAAAACGTATCCTAAGGTATTTGAAATATACCATGCATCATGCATTATATCCAAAACCATCAGAAGATTTACCCGTAATTGTTTATGCGGATGCTAGTTTCACAACAGATGTGAATACAAGGAAAAATGCTCAGGAATCGCTATATTTCTGGGAAACTCTTTGATACGGTGGCGTTCAATTAGACAGAAACATTTGAGTATGTCTATAATGGAGCCAGAATTTTCTTGTTTATCTTTATTATGTACTGATCTGATTAGTATTAAGTAACTGATGCTAGATATAGGAATAAATATAAGAGATCCTATAACAGTATACGAAGATAATCAGGCAGTGATTCAAATGGTGATGAATATAGCTGTGAAAACTAGAACGAAGCATATAGATCTTCGGTATCTAAATGTAAGAGAGTGTATAATGAACAAGATGATAGAACTTATATATTGTGCATTGGAAGACAATGTGGCTGATCATTTCATGAAAGCACAAGGAAGTAGGAAACATAAAGGTACATGTGAACAATATGGTTTGAGATTGTAAATATAATAAGCTACCCAAAGGGGAGAATGTTGGATATTTATCCTACGGTTGGGTAGGTAATATATAGAAAAACTATGTTTGTGACTTTAAATGATATAAGAAGAATGATTGGCTGTGCTATTATGAGGCAGCCATAAAAGTAGACAGGAAGCCCGGGAGCTCCTGCTATTTGATGATTGATCTCCTGAAGAGGGACTGTGTGTGACTGAAGAGAACTGTAAGCAAACTATGTTTTGTGTTGGAGAGTGATTATTCGAAGACGTGTTATCATTGTTTTGAGAAACCAAGTTTGTTTTTTCACTAAGAGTAAGGAATGTTTTTTTTTTCACCGTTCAGAATCTGTGAGTATCTGTGTAACGTATCTCTTTGCTGTCCGGTCTGTTGCCTACTATGTAGAGGGAAGTTTTACCCTCAACATTAATATCTATCTTGGGCAACTCATGGCTTATAAGCAATCCTTGTTGAATGACCTGAACAGGCATAAAACAATATAAATTTGCCACAGAAAGAATGATTTGCAGTGAATCATCAGGCAGGAATTAGAAACTTGATTGTTACACTGGGGAAATAGTGATTTTGAGCAGACTCACTGTAAGAGGATTTGGTTTTACACCTCCTCGTATATAAGAGAATAACAATAACAGAGTTGGAAGGGACTTTGGAGGTGTTCTATTCCAATTTCCTGCACAAGCAGAAGACCCCATGCCATTCTGAACAAATGACTTAAAAATGTCCAGTGATGGAGCATCCACAACTTCTGAAAGTAAGCTATTCCACTGGTTAATTGTTCTAGCTGTCAGGAAATTTCTCCTTAGTTCTAAGGTGCTTCTCTTCTTGATTACTTTCCATCCCAGCTTCTTGTTTTGCCTTCAGGCGCTTTGGATAATATATTGACTCCCTCTTCTTTGTGGCAACCCTGAGATATTGGAACACTCTATCATGTCACCCCTAGTCCTTCTTTTCATTAAACTAGACATACTGAAATCCAGCAATTGTTCTTTTTGTGTTTTAGCCTCCAGTCCCCTAATCATCTTTGTTGCTGTTCTCTGCACATTTTCTAGAGTGTCAATGTATTTTTTTACATCGTGGTGACCAAAGCTGAATGCAGTATTCAAAGTGTAGTCTTACCAAGGCATTATAAAGTGCTATTAACACTTCACACGATCTTGATTCTATCCCTCTGTTAATATAGCCTAAAACTGTATTGGCTTTTCTGGCACACTGCTGTCTCATATTTAAGTGATTGTCCACTAGAACTCCAAGATTCCTCTAACAGTTACCACTGTTGAGCCAGGTACTACCGATACTATATCTGTGCATCTACTTTTTCTTGCCTAAATGTAGAACCTTACTTTTTTCACTATAAAATTTCATTTTGTTAGATAATGCCCAATGTTCAAGTCTGTCAAGATCTTTCTGTATCTTTAGCCTATCTTCTGGAGTGTTGGCTATTCCTGCCAGCTTGGTATCATCTGCAAATCTGATGAGTTTCCCAATTCATCGATGAAGATGTTGAAGAGTATGTCTATGGAGATTCTCAGTCATACAAGTCATGGTTATCCCAAGGGTGCTTTTTCAAGAGGCAATTGGACTTTTTTGTTTTTCTTTGAAGACATTTTGCTTCTCATCCAAGAAGCTTCTTCAGCTGTGACTGGATGGTGGATAAAGGAAGGATTTATATTCCTTGCAGACAGTTGTTGGGGCTCCACAACCACTGCACTACTAAGGTGAATTTAAGGATACAGACAAACCTCCAAGTAGCCTCAACAACTGTCTCAAAAATGCAAATGACCAGCTGTGTACAAGGAATATAAAGGGATGCTAGAAGGGATGGGTTTTCTCTCTATTATATACAGTAACTTGCCTTGTCAATGTTGGTGGCAGTGTTGTTTTCTCTATGGTAGTTCCCTGATTAGAGTATTGATTACTGCTTGTTTGTCTAGTATTCTGTTAATCCCATTCTTGTACTGAGCTGCATTTTATAAGTATAGCTCACAGCTATGAAAGAATCATACTGTCAAGTGTTACAGTTATTACTGAGGTCACATAGAGAACAGACCAGAAAGAAGGGGCTACAAGGTTATAAAGCTAATAAATTAATCACCCTATCTCTTTTGAGAGAATGAAATGCAAACTTTTGGGAAAAGCACACAGGGTGTTAAGCATACTTGATATTGTATTAATGGAGCAATTATCATTGTTTATATTCTCACATTGAAATAGATGATATATTAAGAAATTGCTCAGTCTGTAATAGCTTCTTTGAGCTGAATTTATCTTCATCATTATGTTAAATGAAATAAAACACCTTGCAAAAAGTCCCATGGATAAATATATCTTTGATTAGAGACAAAAACTTTAGATGATAGTTGTTATTCTTAGAAGCAGATATCCTGGATTTATCAGGCAGAATTTGTGGGAGTTGATGGTAAAGCCTTTTTGGAATTAGTACGAAGCACCCAGGGCCCAACGCTTGAGCACAGAATTAGTGGCTTTATGAACAAGCCAACAGTGATGGAGCCAATCTGATTTCCAGATTACAAAGGTTACAAAGGTTGAGTTCTATGACAGAAAGTTTGTCTTGGGCCCTGGCTGTCAATACTTCTTGGTAAATGGGACCCAGACAATGCGTTTTATAATGAGATACATAGAAACAACAAAGGAGAGATGGCACCATAAGTAACTGGTTGGGTTGAGTTCAGAAGTCTTCATAATTTTTTTAGTTTTTTATTTTTAAATATATATCAATAGATGAACAGTGTGTCCCCTGAATGTAATCCATTTTGATACAAACATCAATAATGATAATCATAATAATTTTATATTAATCAAACTTACAGTATACATTCCTAGTATTAATGGTTTTTAAAAAAACAATTATTCAATATTTCAATATTCCATTTTAATGCCAATTATATTGTAAACATACATGGTAATACCATCTTTCCCCCTCTGATCTTTTCCATCAAATTATTACTTATATTATATAAAAAGAAATATATATATATCTACTAATATTCCCCCTATTTCTTATTTCTACCTCTATTCTAACTTCTAATCAGATCACTATTACTAATCCTAATATTAATACACATGTTTATATAAGGCACAGCCCTTCTTTATTTAGTTGTTCAAAGTCACAAAGCCATTCAAATACCAGTTTTCCTATTATTTAATACCCTTATAATACCTTTTTTCAACCTTCATTCTTTCCATCTATATGCTTCATATAAAGGAGTGTATTCTTATTTCTACCTCTATTCAGGAGGGCTGCCAGACCGTGTTTGCAGTAGTGCCTCTTTGTTTTATTTTATTTTATCAATTTTTAGTACTCCCATTGGATCCTTTTTTATTTAACTAATATTTTTCAGAGGAGATAACAGCGTAGCACCAAGAATTGGGGAGCACTTTGCTGGCAAGAGATCTGTAAATAAAACTAACTCCCCTCCATTTCCAACAATCTTGAGAGGTTAGAACGGGACTTGCAAAGAGATTGGACAACAGCTACTAGACTTTTCCGATCTTTGGGGGGGGGGACTGACAGCCAGATGTTCTCACAAACAACTAGTCCAGTTACATCCTGTATGGAGACTTTTTAGACTAAAAAGTCTAAGAAAAACAAGATAATTGAGAGTACAGAGAGTTTACCATGGGAAAATACAACAGAGTTTATGGCAAAACAAAGCCTTCTCACATCCCTTCGCAAATTGTTGTTTCAATATTTGAACAACTAATAGTCATTCAACATGATTTAGAGACATTGAGAAAAGATATAGCTGTTTTTCTTCAAGCACAATATTGAGCTCCATGCACTCCCACTAAAGTCCTTACAGCGGGCTTGGTTAAATCCCATACTTAGGATAAGGAAGAGGAAAAAGAGCAAAGAGCCAGGGAAACAGTTAAAGAACCTGCTAAAAAGTGGCAGCCCACTCAGAAAAACAGGCCTTCTTCAGACAAGGCAATGAGAGGGGGATGTATTAATAGAGAAGTTTCACTGGAAGCCAGTAAAACATCTCCCCTACAATTACATCAATCACATTGCTCACTACAAACACAACAAATTGCTCTTAGAATCCATATGAACAGACTTAATTATGGATGTTGGAATTCCAAGAGTGCTATACTAAATTTCTTAAGCCAGCTTCTTCACTGCCACTGGGGGCAGATTGATCTCTGTGCTGCGGAGTGGCTTCCTGAAGCCCCAAATTGGAAGCAGATATTCCTGCTTGATACTCTTTCAAACAGCCCACTATCCGCTGATGCTATTTAAGATGAAGACACACTTAGCCTCCTTTCAAATCTTTCCCATCAGAGTCTTCTGTGAGGAAATGGTTAAACGTTTAATTGTTAACATGTGAGCTCCCTAGTTGCTGTCTCTTCATTTTCAACCTTGGGAAAGGGAGAGAAAGAAAGTGGGAGTCAGCCAGCCTTGTTCGGTGAAGACAGCACAGAAAGTGGCCTCATTAATGCTTATGTGCTCTCTCAAGGAAAAAACAAGACAACATACTATTCAAGTTAGAAAATTTAAAGAAATTCTTGGTCACAAATGACACATCTGAGCTGCTTATAGATCTGGTCTCCCCAATAATTGAGCCTCTTACTTCTCCCCCAGAGCGCAAGGGATTGCATGAATATGGGAAACAGAAGCCAAAATCCACAGGGGCCATTAGAGGTCCCAGTAGAAATGGAGATGCTATCATCCTTATGTGAATATCCTATGATACCTTCAGCACCAAACCAAGAGATCGAGAGAGGACCCACATCAGGGCTATCATCTCAAAGTCGAATGAAGCATGACCTAATAACTCCTTGCCCTACTCCTAGAGAAGAGGCACCAGAATGGACGTTGCTTATCTGAACGTCCCTTTTCGTTGCGCTGCAGGTCTATTCATTTACATATGGGATTTCCTCATCTTCCTGTAATGGACTGAGTGTGGTGTTTCTTTAAATCCTTAACCATGCCCTCTCTGCTCTCTGGACCCTCAGTTGTTTCGCAAAGTCGTCGGCTATCAAGGTCACCTGAGAAGAAAGCACAGACAACTTCTCCTGCCCTATACCAGGCAGCCCACAGGGAGGGATGAATAGACCTGCAGCGCAACGAAAAGGGACGTTCAGGTAAGCAACATCTGTTTTCCATTGCGCTGCTAGGTCAATTCATTTACATATGGGATATACCCAAGCCCCAGAAGTTATAGGGAGGGAGGCTGACTGGTCCCTCCACTGGAGTCCGAATGTACCTTTTGTAACACATGACGTCCGAATGATGCCTCCGCAGAAGCAAAGCTGTCAAGTCTATAATGTCTGACAAATGGCGTCAGGGAGGTCCAGGTGGCCACCCTGCAAATGTCTAAGACCGAAGCCTGGGTGGACCGTGCAGCTGATGTTGCAGCGCTTCTCGTGGAGTGAGCCCACACTTTACCTGGAACCGATTTGCCCTTAGAGGTATAGGCGAGGGAGATACATGCCTTTATCCAACAGGCCACCGTCCTGGAAGAAATCTTCTTACCCAAGGAAGAAGGATGGAAAGAAACCAGGAACGCCTCTGACTTACGAAAAGATGCCGTTCGGGCGATGTATCTCCTCAGAGCCCATCTTACGTCAAGTGTATGCCATTGGAGTTCTAGCCTATGCTTGGGAGAAGGGCAAAAGTCCAGCAAAATAATCTCCTGGGATCTATGGAAACTGGAGTTAACCTTCGGTAAGAAGGATGGGTCTAGCCTAAGGACCACAGTGCTAGGTTTAAAAATGCACAAATCTTGTCTAATCGAAAGAGCGGCCAGTTCAGACACCCTCCTGGCAGAGGTAATGGCCAGGAGGAAGGCCACCTTAAAGGAAAGAAATTTGAGACCGGTGGACGCTATAGGTTCAAATGGGTGGGTTGTAAGGGCCTGGAGAACCAACGACAAGTCCCAAGTGGGGTACCTATGTACAACAGATGGTCTAATATTCAAAGCTCCCCGTAAAAAACCCCTAATCCTATGGTCTTAAGTTAGTGGGTGAGAGGTCTCTCTAGACAGAACAGTCGACAATGCTGCAACCTGTCTTTTCAAGGTGGAAGGTGCCAACCCCTTATCAAACCCGTCCTTCAGAAAGACCAAGATATCTGAAATACCAGCAGAAATAGGGTCCACATGCAAAATGTCCTCCAAGATGCCTCGTAGATCATCGTAGTAGAAGGCCGCCTGGCAGCCTGAATGGTGCGAATCACCTTCCCTGGAACATTGGACTTCCTCAGGAGGACCCTCTCAAGTGCCACATGGTTAAGTGTAGCCAACCGGGGTCTGGATGTTGCACTGCCCCCTGGCTGAGAGAGATCCGATCCCGAGGTATTTCCCAGGGAGGCGACACCGACAGGGCCACCAGGTCGGCAAACCACGAGCGTCTCGGCCAATGAGGAGCCACCAACAGGACCTCCGCTTGTTCCATCGTCATCTTCCTTATCACCCTCGGGATGAGTGGTAGAGGGGGAAAGGCATATAGTAGTCCCTGAGGCGAAGGACAACGCAGAGCGTTGTGATCGATTGCCCCCTGACACTGGAATCTGGAAATGAACTGAGGGAGCTGGGCATTTTCTTTGGTGGCGAACAGATCCACTACTGGAAGTCCGAACCTGTCTACGATGGACTGAAACATGTTCGGGTGGAGTTTCCACTTGGAGGGGTCTAATTGAGTCCGACTTAGCCAGTCGGCTCGAACATTGGAGGCCCCCGAGATATGTTCTGCCTTCAAGGACAGAATATGAGACTCTGCCCAACTCATCAGCTTGTCGGTATCTGCCATCAACAGAAAGGAGCGAGTGTCCCCTTCGCGATTTATATGGGCCTTTGCGGCCGTATTGTCCATCAGAACCAGGACATGTTGATGAAGGACCATGTCCTGGAAATGTCTTAGAGCGAGGCGGACGGCCCGGAGCTCTAGCCAATTGATACTGTTCTTGGCTTCTACAGGGGACCACAGACCCTGAACCACTTGTGCCCCCAGATGGGCTCCCCAGCCCACCAGACTCACATCTGAGGTTACGACAATCCCGCTAGGATCCTGAAAAACACAACCCTTCCACCATCCTAGAGAAGCCCGTACCTTGGGAGGAAACCTCACTGCAGAGTTTGACGTGCTGCAGCCCGATTTCTATGCCGGTAGGAGATACCACTGGAGCTGGCGTGCATGTCTGCGAGCCCAGGTAACTATCGAGATACAAGAAATAAATTTGCCGAGCATCTGTGACAATGTTAGGAATGTTACCTGCTGTTGTGATAAAACCCAGCGCACTAGAGTCCTGATATCCTCCTGCCTCTCGGGTGATAGGAAAACCATCCCCTTCTCGGAATCGATGAGAGCTCTCAAGTGAGCTATGCAGGTCGTCGGTTGAAGATGGTTCTTTCGATGATTTATGGAGAAGCTGTGACTGGTGATGATGTTGGTCACCGTCTCTAGATCCTGGAGAGCCTGTTGAAAAGACTGAGAAAGGAGTAATATATCGTCCAGATAACAAAGTATCCTTAACGGCATGAGCCGAATTGTGGCTGCCACCACTGCCAACAGTTTGGTGAAAGTGCGTGGGGCTGAGGAGAGGCCAAAGGGCATGGCCCTGTACAGAAATGTTCTCTGGCATAAGCAAATTTCAGAAATCTGTGATGGGCTGGGTGAATGGGCACATGCAGGTAAGCCTCTTGAAGATCTAGCGATGTCATAACATCGCCCCTCCGCACACAGTCTAAAATCATCCTGAGGGACTGCATTTTGAATTTTCTGAACTGAAGAAACTTGTTGACAAATTTGAGATTTAGGATGCCTCTCCAGCCTCCTGATGCCTTTGGAACTAGGAATCGTATGGAATACACCCCCAACCTTTCCTGTCCCACAGGTACAGATTCTATTGCCCCTATAGCTAACAAGTGCTGAATCTCCTTCTCCAACTGCTGACGCTTTTCTAGCTGTCGAGGAATGGGACAGGGGATGAAATGATTGGGGGGCTTCGTACTGAATTCTAAGGAGAGTCCCAATCTCACTGTTCGAAGGATCCAATCCTCGGACGTGGAAGCCTCTCATTGATGAACAAAGTGGCTGAGTCGTCCGCCTATGGGAGGCAGAGGAAGCGAGTCACTTACCTCGCTTCGAGGGCCTAGACCCTGCACCTCTATAGGGTCTCCTGGATGAAAACTGAAACCTGCCTCTGTCTCTAAATGACTGCCTGTCTGAAGCCCTGTCGAATCCCTGAGAGTATGATCTACCAGCATAGGACCTCCTGGGTCCTGGCGAAAGGGCTGCCTTTGAGGGTATGGAGTAAAGCGGCGCTCTGACCTTCAATATGAGACAGGCAACACTTTCTTTTTATCCTTCCCCTCAATGAGAATGGGGTCTAATGCTGCTCCAAACAAGTCAGTACCCTGATAGGGCATTGCCGCTAATTTCCACTTTGCTTTCAAATCTGCGCTCCAGGGGCATAACCAGAGGAGCCGCCATGACGTTACTGACGAAGCCATTGCCCTAGCTGCAAATTTTGCAGCGTCTAGAGAAGCGTCGGCAGAATATTCGGCGCCGCCACCATCTTATTAACGTCTTGTTGAAGACACAAGTCATCAGCGGGAAGGCGGTCCCTGAGCTGTTTGAGCCAGACCAGATTGCCCCGATTAAAGAAGGACACCGACGTGGCAGCCTTCACCGCCCATGCGGCCGCCTGATGGGTTTTTCTAAAGGCGACCTCTGCCTTCCTATCCTCAGATCGCAGAACCTCAATGACATCTGAGGAGAAAATAGTAGAAGAAGACAAATTAACCACTGGGGGTCCACTGCCGGGAGAGACAACAATTTCTCCAAGGAAGGGTCTACACAATAAATTTTTTTATCAGGCCCCGAGGGAGCAGAGAGTGCCCCTGGGTGTTCCCATTGCTTTTTAATGACTCCCGAAAATAACTCCGGGCATGGAATGAAGTCTTGCTCCGGAGAAGGGACAGGGAATAATTCATTGTGGGGTGACTGAATATCTGCCTCTTGGCCCTGAGGGCTGGAAAGAGAACCCATGTTAGTAGCAAGTTTAGCCTTACGTAATAATGGCTGGTCTAAAAAAGAGTAGTAAATGCAGGTCTATCTGATTCTACACCCTCGTCATCTGAGAATTCAGGTTCTTCAGTCTCCCCTTCAACCTGTCCTGAATCCTCACTATCCAGTGGGTCATGATGATCCACCATTACAGGCCTAGCCGAAGGCTGGCTGGCATGCATCTGGCAGGTAGCAGGAACAGCAGGGAGCTGCATCTGTTGACTAAAACCTGAAGCTAATGCCTGGGCCAAGATGTTAGTAAGGATTGTTTGAAAATTAACAGGTTGTGACAGATCCATAGCCTGTACACCCATAACAGTATTCTGAACAGCCCCCAGGCCCCCTTGCTGAGCTCCCTGTGAGGAAGAGGAAGGTCTGACGGGGTTTAATTGAGTCAGGTCACGTTCTTCTTCAGACTGAGGAGAAAGTTGAGCTAAAGAGGCTTGCGCTTTCTTTTACGCCCACTTACATTGTTTTTCTAAGGCATTGTGCCTTCTAATGGCATCCCTGTCCATTGATGCAGGAGGGGGAGGCCTGGTTGAGACAGCCTCGGTATCCTGCCCAGCTGAGGCTGCAGAGGACTTATTCTTAGACCTCTTAGTCTTCTTTGACCGAGGAGGGGTCTGTGGATGCTCAGTGTCGGATGAAAACTCCTGGTCATCCATGGCAATTGACATTAGAACAGCAGTAGGCCCTAGATAAAGGGAAACATATTTTGGCGCCAAAACTAACGTTTCAAAATGGCCGCCAGCACCAACTGTCACCCAAAAGGTACCTCAGACAAAAGGAGGCCTGTCAAGCAAGCTTTGCTCCCAGTCACCCTCTGCAGCAGGAAAGGAACGGGCAGCCGAGATTAAATAATCCCCTCATGCCGCTAACACCTCAAACTGTCAAGGAAAAGGGCGCGAAGACTTAATGGGGTCCTGGCGCCCCTCACGATGTTCAGTGAAGTCTCTCCTCCAGGTCACTCAAAGGGGAACTTTCTCCTCAGCGATGACAGTGAGGCAACAAACATCGGAGTTTGAATCGAGCTGAACAGGGACTCCGGAGGCGCCCTACACTAAAGGGAGCCCTAAAATGGCCGCGGTTAACCAGGCTCACCCGGTAACCAACGCGCTCTCCGGCGGCTAAAACAACGTTTTAAACCGGTGTTGGAGCTGCCCAGCCGGGTCAGGCTCCAATCGGTATAATTTTTAAAGAGGCGGAGGTGGTGGTCTGGGGCCCCAGAGTCACTCACCCAGTGCTTGCGAATATGAACAGCCGCAGCTGCAGGCTGTTCCGTTTTGAAACTTCGGCTCCACTGATTGTATGCAAGGAAGCAAGACAAAAATAACAAAACCTATTATCTCACTAAAACCTAAGCTAACCACTTGAGCAGAGCAAGAAAACAGGTCCCTATAGTAAGACTGAGCGAAATAACTGAGGGTCCAGAGAGCAGAGAGGGCGTGGTTAAGGATTTAAAGAAACACCACGCTCAGTCCATTACAGGAAGATGAGGAAATCCCATATGTAAATGCATTGACCTAGCAGCGCAATGGAAAATGGCAAGCTCTGTTAGCTGGTGCTAAAATCTCTTACTCTGATCAAGTTCCTCAGGAGTCTACACAGGACTTAGATGGGACTCCCCCTCCCTTTTAGAGAAGACCAATTTCGTGTGTGACGACACCTCAATCCATTGCAACAACCCTACAGCTTCCCTTTGTATAAAGCAAATGTAACTAAGGAGAGCCAAATTAGTTTGGACCAAACTCCTTACTGGCCCCCTGTTACACCAGAAGAGATATCTCTGTCACTGCGTTAAGTGTTTGCCAGCTGAGCTTCCATCCTAAGATTTACGGTAGCTTGCCAGAGAACTTATCTGTAGCAACTGAGATAAAACAGGTCTTGTGAGACATTGGACTACTGCGCATGTCTACATTCTTTCTTTTCTAACTCCCTGATTTTCCTTTGTCCGGCAAAATGTAGTTAGCTAGTTTTTACTTTTATAATAAAATGTTTCTTAGAATATATACTTTGGGTTTTCTTTCTTTGAGAGTATACAGCATGGAAAACAAGATCCATTCACCTCTAATTAATTACAGTTTCCCCAGTCCCGGGGGGGGGGAACAAGGCTGATTCATGCTTCGACAATCCCAGCTGATTGGAGCCCTCAAGGCTAATAAGGCACTTGGTGCTGATAATGTCCTGCCAGAAATAATAAAAAAGAATGCCAGTTGGTGGGCTCCACTTTTAGCATCTCTTTATAGATAAAATGGGCTGTATGCCAAGATAATGGGGATTAGCAATTATTATACCAATTTATAAAAAGGGTAATAGAAATGACCCAGGCAATTATAGACCCATTAGTCTTCTGAGTGTTACTATTAAATAGTATGCCAAACACCTAAACTATAAACTTCAGGATTGGCTAATTTCAGGGGGGATAATCAAAGATGAAAAGCTGGTTTTAGAGAAGGAAGATCAATGGTGGATCATATCTTGGTACTTCACCATCTGGTTCAAAAATACATTAAAAAAAATTCCTCTCTTTTCATGGCCTTCCTTGATTTTAAGCAGGCCTTTGATTCAATATCCAGGAACACCCTCTGGGAGAAATTAAAATGCACTACTATCAATAAATGCCTCCTTTTCCTCATACAAAAATTGTATGCTAATTGCACCTTGAAAGTGAGGTGTAATCCTCAAGGCAGGGGTGAAATCTGATCGGTTCGGACCGGATTGGGTGAACTGCTAGAGATAATTGGCATTGGTTTGCCGAACCAGTAGCAATCACCCCTGGTTGGCCCTGCCACGCCTGCCTGGTCGCTGCTCACCTCTTCTGGCTCACCCCTTGCAGCTCGCTTGGCCCTTCCGGCCACTTAGTGCTTCTGGCTGCTAGACCCACCTCTTCACACCCACCTTATATAAATTCCCTTTGTCATACAGCCCAGCTATTCACCTTGCCAGTTGCCTCGCCCGCTCAGCTCACCAAAGGTAAGCAATGCATGTCGCCCACTCCCCCTTCACCTTGAGTCAGGGGCCGGGGCCCAGGGACATGCCATTCCCTGAGATCCTGGAGCCACTGTCTTCTCTCTGTTTGCCTCGACCGGGTCGGGGAATGCACCATTCCCCAGCTCTGGCCTTGCCCCAGAGCTGCCACCCACTCGCAGCCCGCCTTGAATAGGTCGGGGAATGCACCATTCCCAGGCTCCGGCCTTGCCCTGGAGCCTCAACCTGCTCGCCACCCACTGCACACTCTCCCTTTGCCACGTGGCTGCAGGAAAGGCAAGCCAGGGCTGAGCCGTGGCCACTGGACTCTCTGCCAGCCCGCATCTCACTCCCTTGTTGCAAGATGCCTCCAGCTGCAGCCTCTTTTTTCAGTGCATTTGGAGGCACTTCTTGCACCAAAAGCTGGCTGTGCACACACATATCATTTATTTATTCATTCATAATTCATCAGCGGCAGGTTGTGTGTGTACATGGCCAGTGCATGGAACAGGGCAGTGATGGTGGTGGCACATTCAAGAAGGGGAGCAGCTCTGCGGTAACTTTCGCTTGCAAGAAGCCTGCAGCCACTGCATCTTTTGGTGCAGGAAGCGACTCCAGGTGCACCAAAAAAAAAGAGAGGCTGCAGCTGTAGGCATCTCATAACAAGGGAAAAGGCTGAATAGAAATTTTAAAAAAATTCCTACCAGTTTCTGTGGCTTGGGGGGGGGGTGTCATGTGACTGAGTGGGCGTGGCTGTGAGTGACATTGAATTGGCCATGCCCACTCAGTCAGAGGATACCCCCCACTAAGCCACGCCCACAGAATTGGTAGAGAATTTTTTTTTAATTTCACCACTGCCTCAAGGGACTTTAACCGGCCCAGTAAGGGTACAAAAAGGGGTATGGCAGGGTTGCATCCTGTGCCCCTCCCTTTTAAACTTCTATATTAACTCCTGATCAATCTCTTACAGAACCCTGATCTAAATCCTCCTAACCTAGCACAATACAAAATTCTGATTCTCCTATATGCTGACAATGCTGCTATTATTTCACAAACTCCCATAGGACTGAAGAGAACAATTACGGCAACACTTGGATATTGTAGACAGAATAAGTTGGTCCTAAACTTTGATAAATCAAAAAATTTAGTTTTTGCTAAAAGACCTAGCTACTACTCCTGGAAAATAGAAGGGCATAGTTTAGAACAGGTTAGGGCATTTAGATATCTTGGGGTGGTTTTCCACTTGCAAGGGACATGGAAGGCACACCTGGATCATACATTGCAAGCAACCTATAGGTTCTCAAATGCAATTAAACATTTTTTTTACACAGGCAGATGTCAATTAGTACCTGCTGCCTTAAAACTTTTCGAGGTGAAAACATTGGCGCAAATTCTATATAGGTCACAATCAGGAATCCTTGCAAAGAAAGACTCGCTAGAAACCATAAGAACCAAATTCCTGTGCGTCATTTTAGCTGCACCCAAAGGATCTGGTAGCAAAAATCCCTGCCCCCCCCCACCCCACATTGCCCAGCTGAGCCACACAATCATTAGAGGCTTTTTAAAAATTTTTACAAGCATTTTTTCTACAACCTCTTTGGCCGAAAAATGCTTTTAAAAGTAAAAAAAAAAGCCTCTGATGATCGCGTGGCTCAGCTGGGATCGTCAGAGGCTTTTTTTTAAAAAAAAAGAAAGCCTCTGCCGATCAGGCAAGTCAGCTGGGATCGTCAGAGACTTTAAAAGCATTTTTTTACCTCTTCAACCGAAGAGGTTGTAGAAAAAATGCTTTTAAAAGAAAAAAAAAGTTGGCCACACCCACTCAGTCATACTACCCCCACCACCACCAAGCCACACCCACAGAACTGGTAATAACAAATTTTACATTTCACCACTGGTATGCATATGTGGAAAAGGAGAAGTCGAAGATATCTCACATGTTTTATTGTACTGTGAGTTATACAGACTATATAGCTCAGTGTATATTCTCCCCTTATTAAAGAGATTGCTAGGGAAGGCAGACCATTTTTACGTAGGCTTTCTCCTCCAGGACTCAAACCCAGCTATCATGTGTGCAGTGGCAAAATTCTGTGTTGCTGCAATGTCCACAAGAAAAAAATTGGTTACAGAATTATAGCTGTCAACTTGTGCCAATTATTTGGAGATATCTTTAACAATTTTTGGAAAATTATATTTACTCACATACTTATTGGCTCTCCACACGTAAACTAGGGAGCGACCCTAACTGTTTGAGAACATATATTTTCTTAACAGGGATGTTATTATCCACTATTAATGTCAATACTATTTTTTGGCTTGCCTCCCATACTCCTCTCTTGGATCTTTATCTCTATCAACATCTGTACCTTCACCATTCAGATTGAATATTTCTCCCATCTCTCTCCACCTACTCTGCCAGGTCTCCAGAATATCCACCCAAGCCCCTGTCTCCCTTTCAAAAGCATCTTCCTGGTTATTGAATTCCATTTTTAAATCTCTTAAAGTGCTTTTCTCCTGGTTTATTTCATCAGTCATTATTAGCTTTATTATCTTCTTCCCATCTTTTTGCTTTGTTTGCTGGTTTGTCCGTTCTGTCTTTTCTTCTGTTATTTCTGCTATCTCCTCTCTTTCCTGGACTCTTTGATTTTCATTTATCATCAGTTGTAGCATATTTTCTATTTTCCCAAATATGCCTTGCATTAGATACTTTATATCTCTGTGAGAGATAAGAAAATTGGGATACTATTCTTTTCCATAGTATCCTTAATGCTTTGAAACATCAATGCCATTTCTCTTCAAATCTCACTCCTTTCCCCCTGATGAAGCATTGTGTCTTAATTTAATAACTCCCGCTGTTACTCAAGTCCAAAAGCAATATATTCCATTCCGATGTTACTCCTCAGAAAGTTCATTAATGATAGTCCTTTACATCTCAGAATTATTAATCAGTTCCATTTAAATAGTCCAGGAAGCTTCCACAAGTCAAAAATCACTTTGTTTTACTTAAAAGCCTTCCTTTTTCTCTTAATAGAGTCTCCAGTATTCATAAAGTAACTAGTTATAGAACAGTAAGTGTCACCACAATCCTCCAGATGAATATTGTTTATTTCTCTCATCAAAAAGTTTTTCTAAACTTTTAGGGGTCTGATATATTCCATTCACCAGTACACGGTGCCCTCAGCTTAGGTTTCAGCATTGTTTCAAGTTTTATAGATTTAATTGATCCAAATTTAGTTCAGTTTATGGAAGCAAAGTCAACTATTCAAATAAATTCAAGTAGTAGTCCAGCATTTTTTAATGTCTTTCCAAAACAACACTTGGCCAATTTAAATTTTTTATGTTTTAAAAGGTCTTTAGTTTTTTCCCCCTTAGTTCTGTTCTATCAGGTCTAGGGTTTTTCTCGCTATGGTAGTTCGCCGCTTTGAAAAATAGTTCTAAGAGTCTGTAAGAGTTCAGAAGTCTTGTTAAACTATAAACCAGCAAATTTTACACATTCCATTTTCTGGTACTCTTGATTAAAAGCCAACGTAGAGCTTCTGGAAGACACATTTTCTTCCCTGTATAGTAGTATTAGATTCACAACTGTATAGTAGTATTAGATTCACAACACAGGAATTCTGAACTTCATCTTCCTGCCTGGCAATTGCATGAATTTGCTCTGGCAAAAGCAGAGAAAACATCTAGAAATTCTTGCTGCAACTAGCATGTATGTACATGTCTTCACTCTTCAGTTTTGTCAGAAGGAATAAGAGACATGGGATGATGATGGTGTGAGACAGCTAGGAGGAATAACCTGATATTGTTGGAAGGAGATCATAAGCAGAGACAGCTGAGAGTATCTTGCAGAGAGAAAAGCAATCTTGCCATAAAATAATTTGTGCAGAAAAATAGTCTTAGGTAGAGGTGAAGCCTATATTAAAGTGCAGACTCACTTTGGAATCTCTAAAAATAGAAGAGAACACAAGTAAAAACTGGTAGACATTAAAAAAAACCCAAACTACCTAAAGTCTGAAACTTAAACTAAAAGTAGGTTTTAGTAATTGAAGGAATCTGTGGATTCCAAATTACAGAATCACTAATTAGAGCAGGAGCTGGACTCTTCTAAATATCAATAAGAAATAAAATATAACCAAAGTAAAACCAGAGCGGTTAGCTCAAACAATGGCATGCTATGACATTAGTTAAGAGGAAGAAGGAGTCCCAGATTAATTAGTGGATTCAACAAGTCAATGTCTGCTTTATCTTTCTGTCTTCTTCCTAATTCTCTCATTAGCTTCATTCATGTTTTACTAACAACTTGCACTTTCTCTTTGTTATCTAATGCTCACAACAGTTTTCAGGAAAATAATAGGAAGAAGGCCATTTACCAAGATATAAGCCAGAATCTGTTGTCTATTAAGGGAAATTACTAGTGGCTTACCATTGTATCTAAACTTGAATGGAAATTTTTATCTGAAGTTGATGTCAGATAGAGATAGAAAATCACAGTGACTGCAAAAAACATGCTCTATAAGCAGCATCTTACTTGTGCTTTGAGTGCAAAGTGAATGAAATGGAAACACCAAGGAAAGTGGATAGAGAGGAGTTTCTTCCACTCTGTATATTGGCTGCAAATCACTGAGCCATTTACTAACCAAACATATTTAAATTTCCTGTATTTTGTCACAGTTAATTCATGGTTCAATGTATTCTGCAAACTCAACCAATTAGGGTAACTCAGTAAACTATAACCATGGATTAATGTCCAGTGCAAATATAATGCTTTTTTCTTTAAGTAAATTTAAGTAAATAGAAATGGTATCACTGAATTCGCTGTCCTAGTGAAGATGGCTATGACTCTGGCTGAAATAGAGTGAACTCTAGCTCTCCCTAATTTGTTGTATCATTTGGTACCTATGGCTAAGTAGTTTACATTTTCCAGAGTACTGCTCCTGCAGTCCATAGCTGGGTTTCTTCATCATCAGTTCCTTTTGACTGGGTGATATTTTGAATATATCTCTCTTCGTCCTGTGGCCACGCCCCTTGCTCCCATAATGCACCAGTCTTTTCACTCAGTCACTGAAGACTGGTGTGTTTTTTCTCTCTTCGTGTTCACCTTTGCTTGAATTTGCTTCTGGCGTTTAGGATTTTATTTATTTTTGTTTAGTTTTTTTTCTCTCGGTGAGAGCCTATTTCGAAGAAAGCTGCAGGGAGCAAGAATCGGAACTGGGGCGCCAGTCCGTTCTCCCCCGGGGCTTCTGACGGCCGTCAGACTGCAGCTGGGGTTTTCCAACCCTTCGGGGCGGTGCCCTGTTCTTGATTACAGCCGCTGGTGTGAGCGTGGGGGTTGCGGATCGCCGTGATCACCCCCACACCATTCTATTTGATTTTATTTATTTAGCTCTCATAGAGGCGGCTCCGGAGTCGTGCATGGTTTGCCCTGCAGGCTCTGATGTGTTTCTCGACGCTCGCTTGCTAGAGCGATTACTGACTAGCTCAGCCTGGCCTCCCTTTCGTGCCGATCTTGCTGCGTTGACGAGATCCTTCAATCGTCGATCTCTGGAGCTGCGCGCTGTCCCGAGCTGCCGGTGGTGAGAGACCAAGGCGTCCGACCTTTGGGCGGCGCCTTTGAAGTTTATTGCCGGGACTGAGGTGTGCGTTGTTGTGGTGTCTTCGTTTTGTGTCCGAGCACGCCCTGAGCTAGCAGCTATTAGCCCACGCAGTCCCGATCAGCTGCGGGCGCCATTTTGGAGCTGTTCGAGCACGCCCTGAGCTAGCCGCTATTAGCCCACGCAGTCCCGTGCAGCTGCGGGCGCCATTTTGGAGCTGTCGTCGTTCCGGTGGCCATTTTCTGGTGATTCCTCGGCAGGCCTTTGATCTCGCCACGTTGATTGCTTTGGACGTTTGTTTACCCATCTCCGCCTCATCGCTGTCCCTGTGGTGCGGGGGGCCAGAGGCTAGCCTTGTTTGCTCTGTATCACGCTGTTGGTCTTCGCTATTGGGGGCTCCCTAGGACTTTATCTCCTGCGCCTCCTTGTCGCCTTTCTCACACACCCCATCTTACAAGGCTTCGGGTGTATCCTGTATATAGTTTTTGCTGTTAATTAATTTAAAAAAAATACAAAAATCAAAATATTCAAAAAAATCATAAAGACAAACCAAAAAAAAAGAAAAGAAAAAAAGAAAAAGATTTGTGTATGTGTGTGTATGTATGTATATATATATATATATATATATATATATATATATATATATATATATATATATATATATATATATATATAAAATCTTACCTTCCTGAGATGGCGGATTCCTATTTGTCCTCTGACTCGGAGAGGGAGCCCAGTCCACCTAGGGCCCCGTCCAAGCACAAGTCTAAGTCACGAGGGAGGTCTACTGCCGCTTCTACTGAGTCTCGCCAGCACAGACTTTCATCAGCGGTGGAAAAGGACGCCCACGCCAGCATAGAGCGCTTGAGAGGCAGTACGATAGAGCCAGACAGGCCACTTCGGCCTCTGTCTTTGCTCCCAGCCAACAACTTTTTCCTCAAGATCACTCCTCCTTGACACCTGATGCCATTCCTGGTCCCAGTGAGGATCGTGACGCTTCCGCATCTCAGG
Organism: Pantherophis guttatus; assembly: GCF_059756535.1. Lineage (NCBI taxonomy): Eukaryota > Metazoa > Chordata > Lepidosauria > Squamata > Colubridae > Pantherophis > Pantherophis guttatus. The sequence goes on from NC_142066.1 coordinate 112,033,348, forward strand.
CTCCGTCTGGACTTTCTCTTACTAAGAGGACCTCAATGTCCTTACCTGACGTTTCAACTGTGGGCCTTGCAGAACCCCATGCTCCATCTTCCCGTCGGGCAGAGGCAACGTTTACCCCGACCGCTGCCGGGCTACGGGGCCCAGATGGTCAGTTGTTGACTCCCCAAGTGGACTTACAGGTGGCGTTGTCCAATGCCCTGTCCTCCATATTGGCTGCGGGCCTTCACCAATCTGTCCTTCAACAACCTCTACCAGCTCAGCCCTGTTCTTCCCAATCAGCTGCTCCTGGTCGTTCCAAGTCTCCATCTTGGTTGGTTCACATTTCTTCTGGGGAATCTGAGCAGGATGAGGAGCTACCCAAAGAATTGGAATTCTCAGAGGATGAAGGCCTTGCACCGGACACTCCCGCCTTTTCCAGCTTATTCCGGCCTTCGCTATTTAAATCATTGCTGCATAAAGCTCGACAGACCACCAATATGGGAGTTCCACCTACTGAACCTTCTGCTTCAGCAGCCCCTCATAAGGCCTTGTTTTCGTCATCCAAACCAGGGAAGGATTTTATTCCCTGCCCTCAACTCTTTGCAGATGTTCTACAGTCCCCCTGGTCTCAACCGGGTTCTCTGATGGGCCCCACCAGCCTGGACAAAAAGTTATACTGTGGGGCTCCGGAGTTGGACTCCTTATTGGCCTTACCTATGGTAGACCCTCCAATTGCGAGCCTTTCATCTTCTTCGCTCTTGTCTTCGGACGCTTTGGACGTTCTTAAATCAGAGGACAGAAAGACTGAACTTTCCTTTCGTAAGGAACTTCAATCCCTTGCTTGGACAATTAAGATGGCGACTGCTACGTCGTTCTTTAATAGGGCCACATTGCTTTGGCTGAGGCAACTTCAAGAAAGACTACCACCGGAAGACACACGTCTTCACCAAGATATAAATAAAATTGTGGTGGCCACCGAATACTCGGCGGACGCCTCGTTAAATTCGGTGAAGTTCGCCTCGAGGGCCTTGGCCTCTTCTGTGACATCTCGCAGACTGTTTTGGCTCAGAAATTGGAGAGCTGATGCCAGAGCAAAGTGGAAGTTTGAGGCAGCCCCCTTTAAGGCCCTGAACCTCTTTGGTCCTGCCCTAGATCCTGTCCTGGTCGAGGACAAGGACAAAAGGAAGGTGCTGCCCGCGTCCTCTTACCGCAGACCGGAACGGCGCTATGCACCCTATTCTCAACGTCAGCCCTTTCGGGCCTCGTCAGGCTCAGGGGGACCCTATTCACAGCGAGGTTTGTTTCCTGGATCCGACCGATCATCGGATAGGCAGCGTTTTCGAGACAGGTCCAGGACCAACAGCTCCAGACGCCCCTTCCGTGGATTGGGCTTCCGCCAGGCCCGTCGAGGCAAATGACTACGGGTCGCAGGATCCCATCGGCGGGCGTCTTCAACTCTTCAGCCACAGATGGGAACGCTCAACCAAAGACGCCTGGATTCTTCGGACGGTATCTCACGGCCTGGCCATCGAGTTTCTGGGACGTCCTCCAGTTCATTATGTCCACTGTCCGACCCACCTGTTCCCCAACAAGGAGGCTCTCTTGCGGAAGGAGGTTCTCCACCTGCTCCTTATCCGTGCAATAGAACCTGTCCCACTGGATCAGCAGGGCAAGGGCTTCTATTCAACTCTCTTCTTGGTCCCCAAACATTCAGGGGGTTGGAGAGCCATTTTAAATTTAAAGCAGCTGAATCTGTCGGTTCGCTACCGCAGATTCAAAATGCACTCCTTGGGATCCATCCTTGCAGGAGTTCGACAGGGCGACTTCCTCCAGTCTGTCGATCTCAAGGAGACATATCTGCACGTTCCGGTCCTTCCGGCCCACCGCCAATACCTACGTTTCCAGATTGGGGAGGACCACTATCAATACTGTGCAATGCCCTTCGGCTTGTCATCTGTGCCAAGGACGTTCACAAAACTGGTGGCGGTGGTGGCGGCAGCTCTTCGAATGTTTCCTGTGAGGGTGTTGTGCTATCTGGACGACATTCTAGTCCTGTCTTCCTCCAGACACCAAGCATCTCAGGACCTGGCCCTTGTCATCGGCTCCTTTCAGGCCCACGGGTTCTCGATCAACTTTCCGAAGAGTCACCTTCACCCGACGACTGTTCTCCAACACTTAGGAGCGGTGATCGATTCGGTTCGGGGCCAAGTCTCACTCTCTCCGGACAGGGTGGAGAGCATCCGCAACTTGATTCAGCTCATTCAATCCAAGCGGTCCGTCCCTCTGTTACATCTGTCCCAGTTGTTGGGGAAAATGGTCTCGTGTTACTCGATAGTACCATGGGCGCGCAGACACACGAGGCCGTTGCAGTGGTTCCTGCTGCCATTTCAACGCACGGGTCGCAGCGATTCTCTCCACAAAGTCTCCCTTCCACCTCAAATTTTCCTGTCCCTCAACTGGTGGACAGGTCCCAAACTTCTACTCGGTACACAGTTTTTGATCCCGGATCGGCTGACGTTGACATCAGATGCCAGCCTCTTGGGCTGGGGAGCCCATCTCAACAATCAGATGGTGCAGGGCCGCTGGTCCTCTTTGGAACAGACGTTGAGCATCAACCTCTTGGAGTTGAGGGCGATTCGCCTGGCTCTCTGTCACTTTCGCCCCCTGTTGCAAGAACAGCACGTCCTCGTCCTCACGGACAATATCACAGCCAAGGCCCATATAAACAAAGAAGGGGGCACGAGGTCGAGGGACTTGATGCTGGAAGCAGAGAAGCTGTTCTCTTGGGCCGAGAACCACGTTCTATCTCTGAAGGCTGATCACATCTCAGGCATAGACAACGTCAGGGCCGATTGGCTCAGCAGGCAACTGATAGATCAGTCAGAATGGCAGCTGGATCCCGAGATCTTTCGGAAAGCTACCGCCATCTTCAGCCTGCCAGTTGTGGACTTGTTCGCCAGTCCGGCGAACGTCCAACTTCCCAGGTTTGTGACACGTTACCCGTCTCTGATGGCAGAGGATCACAACGCTCTACGATGCCGCTGGCCCCCCGGCCTTTTGTACGCTTTTCCTCCGATTCCGCTGATTCCTCAAGTCATTCGGAAGTTTATTTATTTATTTATTTTATTTTTCATATTTGTATACCGTCCTACTCCTGAAGGACTCAGGGCGGTGAACAGCCATAATAAATACAAATACATATAGAAGTTAAAAACTATTAAGAAACAGATTAAGTAATTTAGGCTCAAAGATTAAAAACATCCAAATTTATCTAAAGAGGTTTAAAACCCAATTTAAAAGCTAGTTTAAAAGCCAATTAAAAAGGGAGAGTTAGGCCAGACCAGCTTGTTGGAATAGAAATGTTTTTAGGGCACGGCGGAATATGCATAAGTCTTGGATGTTTCGTAACTCCGGGGGAAGCCCGTTCCAGATGGTAGGTGCCCCCACAGAAAAGGCTCTCCCCCTGGGGGCCGTCAGTCGACATTGTTTGGCCGACGGCACCCTGAGGAGTCCCTCTCTATGGGAGCGAACTGGTCGGTGAGAGGCTATTGGTGGCAGGAGGCGGTCACGTAAGTACCCTGGTCCTGAGCCATGGAGCGCTCTAAAGATAGTAACGAAAACCTTGAAGCGCACCCGGAAGACCACTGGGAGCCAGTGCAGCTCGCGCAGGAGGGGGGTTACATGAGAGCGCCACATTGCTCCCATTACCACCCGCGCGGCTGCATTCTGGACCAGTTGGAGCCTTCGGGTGCTTCTCAAGGGGAGCCCCATGTAGAGAGCATTACAATAATCCAGGCGTGAGGTGACAAGGGCGTGAGTGACCGTGCGTAACGAGTCCCGATCCAGAAAGGGATGCAACTGGCGAATCAGGCGAACCTGATAAAAAGTCCTTCTGGCTACGGCCGTCCTATGCTCTTCAAAAGACAGCCGTGAGTCCAGGAGGATGCCCAAGTTGCGAACCCCATCTGTGGGGGCCAACGACTCACCCCCAATAGTCAGAGATGGCGCCAACTGACTATATTGGGACGACGGAAACCACAGCCACTCGGTCTTGGATGGGTTGAGTCTGAGTTTGTTCCTCCCCATCCAGATTCGTAGTTGTTGGAAGAATGTGCGGATCTTCTGATGGTGGCTCCCAATTGGCCTCGTTGGCCATGGTATGCCGACCTGGTGCGCTCTATCCATGCTTCCTCCATGGGAGATTCCACCGAGCCGTCTCTCTCTGCGCCAAGGGGCTGTGTACCACCCAGATCCAGAATGGCTCCAATTGGCCGTTTAGCGTTTGAGCAGGTCATCCTGCGCAAGGACCGTCTCCCTGATTCCGTCATAACCACTATATAGGCGTCTCGTAGACCTTCTACATCGCGTATATACGAGGCTTCATGGCGGGCCTTCTGCGCCTGGTGTGCTGACAACTTGGTGGACCCTACGTCGGCTCAGGTCGTTGACATTCTCTGTTTCTTACAATCTGGCCTGGACAAAGGCTTGTCGCCGTCTACCCTTCGTCGACAGACCGCTGCTTTGTCCACCGTCGTCCGATGTCCACCTTACTCATCTCTGTCTCAGCATCCCCAACTCAGAGAATTCTTGCATGGGGCTATGAACTTACGTCCGCCTCCGGTTCGTCGATACCCGACCTGGGACCTTTCACTTGTTCTTCAAGTGCTCATGGGTCCCCCTTTCGAACCGCTGGGCTCTATATCTCTTAAGTATTTGTCCTATAAGATCGCCTTCCTCTTGGCTATCACCTCCCCCAGGAGGATTTCGGAACTTTCAGTTCTGTCAATTAGGAAAGACTTATGTATTTTCCACGCTAATACTGTTGTTCTTCGTCTGGACCCAGTTTTTCTGCCGAAAGTGAACTCTTATTTTCACCGCGCTCAGGAATTAATTCTTCCTGATTTCTGTCCGTCACCCAAACACCAACGTGAGAAGGATTGGCACACTCTTGACGTGCGCAGGGCCCTCCGTCGTTATATTCGCACGACTGAGGCGTTCCGGAGAACGGAGGCCCTTTTGATATCTTTTCATCCAAGGTCCTTGGGCTAAAAAATATCTCCATCGACCGTGGGCAGGTGGATTAAGGCGTGCATCTCTACTGCTTATGAACGCCAGGCCAGGCAGGTCCCATCTGGGATTTTGCCTCACTCTACTCATAGTGCGGCGACATCGGCTGCTTGGGCCACCCAGGCATCTGTTTCTGACATCTGCCGGGCTGCCACCTGGTCCTCAGTGAGGCCGTCGTGTCCTGCAGACTGTTCTGGTGACGCAGGACGCCGGAGGCCTTTAGTTTCCCACCCTTGTTCTTTCTGAGCTTGGGTATATCCCAGCTATGGACTGCAGGAGCAGTACTCTGGAAAACGAACATTGTCTTACCTGAATGTTCCTTTTCGGAGTACTGCGACTGCAGTCCATCCCCTCCCCTGATTACCTTTTTTTCCTGTTATGGGTCTATGGTGTCTGAGCCGGTCTGGACTTGTTCTTGTTTTTATTCTATTGGTTTTCATGGACTATCTTAGGTGATCGCGCCTTCGTTCAAAGACTGGTGCATTATGGGAGCAAGGGGCGTGGCCACAGGACGAAGAGAGATATATTCAAAATATCACCCAGTCAAAAGGAACTGATGATGAAGAAACCCAGCTATGGACTGCAGTCGCAGTACTCCGAAAAGGAACATTCAGGTAAGACAATGTTCGTTTTATTAGAGTCAAATGTGTTTTAGCAATTGTGTAGATATACTGTTGTTTCTTCAGGGTGCTAATGATTTCTGCATTATACTTTTCAGAAAGAAAAAAGATGAAATTAAGGATTTATCCATACATCCTTTATCTGTACATTTTAAGTGTTATTGGTAATAGTTAATTTGTAAAAAAATAATCTTATTCTCAAAGACTATATATGTGTGTGTGTGTACACACACACATATAGATACGTACATATGTTAATACATGAAAAATGCAATGAAAGCGTCTTTAAAACATTTTTCTTTCTTTGATTACCACCATTTAGTTTTTTAGTGAAAATGAATTTACATTTTTTGATTGTTAAAATCCATAACTGAGCCTTCATTTTTTCCTTCATAAAGCTCAAAAGTGCAGATTAGTGTTTCAGCATAGTCGGGCCATTCAATAAGGTTTGGTTCTACAGATCAGTGAAATTTGTAGAAGAAGTTAGAAGTTGCTGTGTTAAATAAATGAATAGGTTACGGTAGTTTCCATGTTTATAGTAATAATAATAAATCAAATATTGGAATCTCTGTAAATCAGATCTATCACCTACCATTATTATGTTTTCTAGATTTTCAGAAAAGGAAATGTAGGTCAGTTTTTTCAAAGAATGTTATTGAATTGCAGGATACATCTGGTCATAAGATCCATGGCACTACTTTGTTTCCTCGAAAATAAGACATCCCCTGATAATAAGCCGAATCGGGCTTTGGAGCACATGCGCTAAAATAAGGTTTCCCCCCGAAAATAAGCCCTTTATTTAAATGCAGAGCTGGAAATCAGATAAGACGGCAAGAAGAGCCCCATCTTGCTCCATGCACCCCAAAATAATAAGACCTCCCCAAAAATAAGGCTAAGCGCTTATTTCGGGATTCAAAAAAATATAAAACAGGATCTTATTTTCGGGGAAACATGGTATTTTTGTTGAAAATTTTAAAAAAATGGAATTTGAAATGTTACAACAACCTTAAATCATATTCAGTGGTGGGTTTCAAAATTTTTTACTACCAGTTCTATGGGAGTGGCTTGGTGGGTGTGGCAGGGAAAGGATACTGCAAAAGCTCCATTTCCTCCCGATCAGCTGGGACTTGAGAGGCAGAGAATAGATGTGGGAAGGGCCAGTCAGAGGTAATATTTACCGGTTCTCCGAACTATTCAAAATTTCCACTACTGGTTCTCCAGAACTGGTCAGAACCTGCTGAATACCACCTCTGATCATATTATACTGAAATCATAACATAGCAGTTTGTTTGCAGGAACTATTTTTCTTTCCTGACAGACATGTTAGAATTCCATAATTAGAACAGGACCCATATTAAATTCCATTATGCCCACAGAGCAGGGGTGAAATGTAAAATTTGTTACTACTGGTTCTGTGGGCGTGGCTTGGTGAGGGGGGGTAATGTGACTGGATGGGCGTGGCCACCTTTTTTTTTATTTTAACTTTTCAAAGCATTTTTTCTGCAAATGCAAAAAAATGCTTTGAAAAGCCTCTGCCGATCAGGAACACAGCTGGGATCGTCAGAGCCTTTTCAAAGCATTTTTTAAACCACCTCTTCCGCTGAAGAGGTTGCAAAAAAAAATGCTTTAAAAGTCTCTGATGATCCCAGCTGAGTTGCCTGATCGTTTAAAAAATGCTTTGAAAAGTCTCTCTGATGATCAGGCAACTCAGCTAGGATCGTCAGAGAGATTTTTAAAGCATTTTTTTCTGCAACCTCTTCCGGGGAAGAGGTGGTTTAAAAAAATGCTTTGAAAAGGCTTTGATGATCCCAACTGTGTTGCCTGATTGTCAGAGCCTTTTCAAAGCATTTTTTAAACCACCTCTTCCCCAGAAGACGTTGCAGAAAAAAATGCTTTGAAAAGCCTCTGAGATCCCAGCTGAGCCACGTGATCATCAGAGGCTTTTTTTTTACTTTTAAAAGCATTTTTTCGGTGGAAGAAGTTGTAGAAAAAATGCTTTTAAAAGGTAAAAAAAAAGCCTCTGATGATCGTGCGGCTCAGCTGGGCATGGTGGGGGGGGGCAGGGATTTTTGCTACCGGTTCTCCGAACCACCCACTGCCATTGCTACCGATGGCAATTCGGTCTGAACCGGGAGCATTTCACCCCTGTCACAGAGTATTTAGATAGCAACTTAAAAAAGAAAGTCAATAAATTATTATTTTTATGTAGATGGATATGCACTCTAATATGCACTCTATATTAAGTGCATAATTTATTCGATGTTAGAGTCCTTTTCTTCTTTCTACTAAATATTTTGAATGTTAGGGCGTTATTTTTAAAATTAGTTTTCTGTGTTTATAATATAATTTGACATGTACTAGCAGTAAGATCATTAAAACCATTTTTAATTCCTTAAATTGTATTAAGTATGTTGGATATCTTTACATTTTAAGCAAAATACTTAAGAATAAATTATGAAATCAGATATATACAAAAAGCATTCACAATCACTTTCATTTCCTGCTGGATACTTTCTCAACTAAGGCTGGGTATCTAAGCAAAAGTGTGGTTGGCTAGTTTGTGGCTCAATTATTATATGATTTATTCTGTCTCTTCTCCTTCCAAAATATACCCACAGTGAAGCACAAGGTTTCTGCAAACTTAACACTACAGCCAAACCAAGAGCAGATTTAAAAATGCTGATTTTGGAAAATATTTACCTTTTTTCAGTCAAACTAATATCCTTTGGCAAGCACATCTAGCCAGAAAAGGAGCAATTTATACATATTGAAATGAAGGTCCAATAGTCTGGGAGTGGTATGTTGCAGAAGTTCATATTAATACTTTTCTCTCTCTAGTTCAGCTACCTTTGTTTCAAGAAAATGAACTGGTTCATGAAAGGTGTGAATTCACTTCCACACGAGACCTTTTCTACTGTCTTAAAACTAGGTCACATGGTGTTGATAGGCTTTGAGAATTGAGGTTTTGTTCCTCCTAACGCTGCTTCTGTTTATTTGCAACTATATTAAAACTGGAGGAAGGAGATTGTTCCTGTTTTGAAATGATGCAATTCTGCACAGCTTGTGTTTCTTTTTGATGGTATCCCTTTTATTTATTTATTTATTTATTTATTTATTTATTTATTTATTTATTTATTTATTTATTATATTTCTATACCGCCTTTCTCCCGTAGGACTCATGGTGGTGTACAGTCAAGAAAAATATAGACACACAAACATTATAAAATTGCTAATTAAAATTATTACTTAGTTTGGTCAATTAAATAAAACACAGAATTAGATGACATGTAAAAAATCATTCACATGTTCATATGTTTAGCCCCGCCTGTTGGAACATCAGGGTCTTGAGGGCACGGCGGAAAGCACAAAGATCAGGGATATTCCATATCTCCGGGGGCAGTTCATTCCAAAGGGTTGGAGCTCTCACAGAGAAGGCCCTCCCCCTGGGAGTCGCCAGTCGACATAAATTGACTGACGGTACCCTGAGTAGTCCCTCCCTGTGAGAACGAACTGGTCGGTGGGAGGCTATTGGTGGCAAAAGACGGTCTCGTAGGTACCCAGGTCCTAAGCCATGGAGCGCTTTAAAGGTGATAACTAACACCTTAAATCGCACCCAGAAGACCACCGGGAGCCAGTGCAGCTCGCGTGGGAGAGGTGTTACATGGGCGTAAGGAGCTGTGCCCATAATCACCCGCGCGGCTACGTTCTGGACCAGTTGGAGCCTCCGGGTGCTTTTCAAGGGGAGCCCCATGTAGAGAGCATTACAGTAGTCCATACGGGAGGTAACTAGGGCATGAGTGACCATGCGCAAGGCATCCCGATCCAGAAAGGGACGCAACTGGCAGATCAGGCGAACCTGATAAAAGGCACCCCTGGCCACGGCCGTCAAATGATCTTCTAAAGATAGCCGTGAATCCAGGAGGACACCCAAGTTGCGGGCCCTCTCTGTGGGGAGCAAGATCTGACCCCTTATTGTCAGTGATGGTACCAGCTGACTATACCGGGACGCCGGAAGCCACATCCACCCGGTCTTGGAGGGGTTGAGTCTGAGCTTGTTTCTCCCCATCCAGATCTGCACGGCCTCCAGGCAATGGGACATCACAACAAGGGCATCATTGGGGTGGTCTGGGGTGGAGATGTATAGCTGTGTGTCATCAGCATACTGATGAACACTCACCCCGAAATCACGGATGATCTCGCCTAGCGGTTTTACATAAATGTTGAACAGAAGGGGTGAGAGGACTGACCCTTGCGGCACCCCACAAATAAGGTGCCTCGAGGTTGACCTCTGCCCCCCTGCCAACACAAACTGCGAACGGTCAGAGAGGAAGGAGGAGAACCACCGAAGCACGGTGCCCCCTATTCCTAACCCCTCCAGCCGGTGCAGTAAGATACCCTGGTCGATGGTATCAAAAGCCGCTGAGAGATCTAATAGGACCAGGATAGAGGAGCAACCTCTGTCCCGAGCCCTCCAGAGATCATCCACCAACGTGACCAATGCCATTTCCGTGCTGTATTGTGACCTGAAGCCCGACTGGAATGGATCCAGATAGACAACTTCGTCCAGGTATCGGGGTAGTTGTCGCGCCACCACACTCTCAACAACCTTCGCAACAAAGCGAAGATTGGAGACTGGACGATAATTTGATAATATAGCCGGGTCCAGGGAAGGCTTCTTGAGGAGGGGCTTCACAACCGCCTCTTTCAAGGCGGCGGGAAAGACACCCTCACTCAGAGAAGCATTTATAATCCCCTGGAGCCAGCCTCGTGTAACCTCCCGGGAGGCCAGTACCAACCAGGAGGGACACGGGTCCAATAAACATGTGGCAGCGTTAAGCTTGCCCAGAATCCTGTCCACGTCCTCAGGAGTCACAGAGTCAAACTCTTCCCAGATAACGTTCTCAAGACCTGCCTGTCACTGCGTTATTTTATTTACCAGCTGAGCTCATTATTTCTGGACTATCAGACTCTCCGTAGCTTGCCAACTTCTTATCAGTAAGCTACGTGTTTCTGTATCCACCAACATTCCTTCACTTGCTTCACACACTTTTTCCTTTGTTCTCTTTCCAGCAAGGTCCGGCTGACATAGCCGGCCCAAATTACTTCCAAAATGTAACAATTAACTTTTCTTAGTTAGTGAGGTGTTTTATTTTCTTTATAACAAATAAATGAGTTTTATTAGAAACCTTCCTTCGCGTTTCTTTTCAGAATATTGCAACTTGGACTAAGCCACGATCCATCTTCTCTAAACCAGGGTAATTAGTCCCAGAGCCAAACATGGGATTAATAAATGCCCTGACATCTGGTAGCAGATCGGACGGTTTGATTTATGGCTTTTTCCTTGTTTTGTTATTTCTGATAAGAGCACATAGGCAATTCGTTTTTAGCTACTGAGGTACGCTAATTATATTGCTGAGATGCCGAAACAGAAGTAAAACAAATACAAAATGTATTTTGCTGAGAAGGTGGCAGAAAGGAGGTTTCCAGATTTCCAGCCCCTTACTACAGCCACACGCCTGGAACAAGAAGAAGCGGTGGGAACAGAAATGGAGGGAGATAAGACAGAAGCTGTTTTTGAAGATGATGATTTACGACTGAGGTCAGTAACATTTTCTTCTGATCTTCCAAGCTCTGAAAAAGTCTTCCCAGAACCTTCTGAATTTGTAATGCTCGATGCAAGGCTAAAGCACACTGCCGAGCAAAATTCCTCCCACGCAGAGAGAGAAACAATTCATTATTCTCCTCGAAGCTCTAAGCTCACCCTGGATGAGCTGGCTATGAAAGCCTATCGTGACCATATAAAACTCTATGAACAGCAGCTATCCCAGGCAAAAATGGCTATATCTATGCTTGAGCAAGATAAGGGAGATAACTTAAATTTTTCAAAAAGCGCCATATTGTCTTCTTCCTCGGAGCCAAAGACACTCCCCCTGGTGGATTTTGTGTCAGGCCAATTAAGACAAAGAGCACTGCATACGTCACATGAAAGTCTCCCTGATCAAGTTACACATGTCTTACATAACCACTCCTACTCTAAAGCATACAATGCCACGTATGCAAAGCTGCCCAAAGGTGCAGCACCATCTGCTGGCAAAAGTAATTTACTACAAGAAGCTGAAATGCCACAAGTGTTTCCACAGGCCCAAACTCAAACACCCCCTGGCGGTGTTGGTGTCCTTTTAGAAGAAACACAGGCACGCTTTATGAAGCAAAGGCAAATGATTGCATCTCCAGCAGGTCATGCCAATATTGCAGCTCAAGCACAAATGGCAACTGGAATACAGCAGATTCCAGTGCATCAGCCACAGCAGCTACAAATGCCTGCATATGTGCCCCAGCCACAAGTGCAAATAGGGCCACCTGCTGGCCCACCTCCAATGGCACAACCAAGACCATTTTTAGGTCCACAACAGGCACAGCAAATACCACAGGCATTCCTGCCAGCACAGCCAGCATACCAAGTACAGGCTCCTTACCAGGCATTCTCTGTCTCTCCACTAACTGGTGAGTCAAAACTAAAAATGTCTGAACTCCACGGTTCGAGATTGAAACCTGGTGAACAAATTGGAGGACATTTGACCAAACTGAAAGGTCTGAGAACAGAATTGAGAGAAAGAGGCCATAACATTGAAGATATTCAAATGATCAGCATCATTATTAACTCTTTGAATTATGAATGGAAAGATGCTGTTACAAAAATTAACCAAGTCCCTATTGCTCAACGCACAGTGGACAATGTTTGTAGACTTTTGATTGAAGAAGAGGCATTCATGTTGGCCACGCCACACTTGAGAGGACCACCCGCATCAAGAGCTCCAGCTAGACGCCCCTTCCGAGGAAGGACCTACGCTCCAAGGACGCCAAGATGCTACACCTGCAATCGTGTGGGACATGCCACCCGGGATTGTCCCCAACAAGTTCCAGCTCCCGTCACGTACCAGCCCAGAGGAACAGATTCCAGAGGCAGAGGCAGAGGCGGAAGACAAGGTCGTCGTGGTCCCCAGCGTGATCCACAAACTCCACTCACCACATTGGCTTTAACCAATGATCCACAGCCTCAACCGGAGTACGACAGACGACTCCTGTGGACTTTGGACAGTGGTGCAGCATTGCATGTCACCTACAGAAAGGAACTTTTCACAGAAATGCACAAGCCTGAACCAGAACTATGTGAACTTTACTCTTTTTCCAATCATCCTTGTCAGGTCAAAGGAAAAGGAACTGTTTATGTTAAAGAGCTCGATGCATTCATTCCTGATGTTTATTACATACCAACAGCAACCAGTAATTTGCTTAGTCAGTGTCACTTGTCTAGAATGTTAAAGTTCCAAGTTCACTACCTTGAAAAAGCAAGTTACATAGTTAAAGATGGAGATATTGTTGCTGAAACCATATTAATTGGTGGTGTTTATTACTTAAAGCCAAAGCCTAAAACACAAACACAGGCAAGTATGCAAACTCCAAAAAGGGAGAGCACAGGCCCAGAGAGAGATGCTCCAGAGAGAGATCCTGTTGCTATTCCTAAGGCTCCTAAAGCCAACAAAAAGAGAATTGGTAAACAGGTTGCTCAGAGCAAGCCTGAGGTTCCACATAAAAATGTTAATGTTGAGAATTCACTAACTGGTAAACCTTTGCATTCCAGGTGTATCCACAAATGGCATAGAAGATTGGGGCATGCCAGTTTCCGTGTTCTTAGGAAGATGCCGGAGTTCGCAAAAGGTTTGGATCTAAAGGGGTGTAAGGTGTTTTTGGATTGTGCTGGATGCAAGAAGGCCAAATCCAAAGCAGCAGCCATTCCCAAACATGCTACACGCCTGTCAACACGCATTTTTGATTTGGTTCACATTGACATAGTTGGTCCATTCCCGCCATCATTTGGTGGTAGAAAATATTTTCTAACAATTGTTGATAATTACTCTAGATATGGATATGTGTATCCTATGAAAGAAAAATCAGAGACTTTTCAGATCTTTAAAGACTTTGCAACCCTTGTTTCTACCCAACACCAAGTTCGCATCGCCAGAATCCAGAGTGATCGTGGTGCCGAGTTCATGTCTCAGCGTTTCCAGGACTGGATGCGTAAGAATAGAATTATTCATCAGACTTCACCCCCTGACACATCGGCTCACAACGGAGAGGAACTGCAAACCATGATGCGTTGTCTCCTAGAAGACGCCAACCTTGGTAAGATATACTGGGGTGAAGCTATCAAGTATGCAAATTACATTGTCAATCGTACTTGGAGCAGTGTAACAAATCAGACTCCTTTCTTCATGTTGTATGGCTACAAGCCCGATCTTAAAAACATCCATATTTTTGGTTCATATGCTATGGTGAACATTCCCTTAGCTCAAAGAAGAAAAGGAAGTCCAGCAGCAAAGAGACTGAGATTTATGGGTATTGATGATAACTCAAAATGGAGCAAATTTATTGACTCTAAACATGCAATTGTGATTTCTCAATCTGCTAATTTTGAAGAAGATATTGACTGGTCCAGGATTCATTCCAATGATCCTGGAGTTTATTTTCCTAGAGATGATACTGCTGATGCCACACAGATTGATGATCAAGATTCCACTGATTCTTCTCAACCCGATGTTCCGTCTTCGCAAGCCGCGGATGCTGATGCTAGCGACGAAAGTGAGGACGAGGACGAAGCAGAAGAAGATTGGACAGTTGTTCCAAGAGGGCCACAAAAGGGATCCCTCCACAACGATATTCTTGGCAACTGACAAAAGCACCCTTGCCTTTGATTTGCAATGTTACACTTCCACCTGATAATTTCACACAAATCAAGCAGCTCCCTGATTCGGAGCAAGACAAATGGTATGAAGCAATGCAGGTTGAAATGGACAGTCTAAAGAAACTTAAAGTATTTACACCTGCAAAACCTCCAGCAAACAAAAAGGTCATTGGCATTCGATGGGTCTACAGAATCAAAAAGAAACCAAATGGTGAGTCACTGTACAAGGCCAGACTTGTAGCTCAGGGTTTCACTCAACGTTATCCTGAGGACTACACAAATACTTACTCACCGACAGTCAGAACTGAGAGTGTAAAAATTGCTTTAGCAACTGCAACTATCCTTGGTTTAGAAGTTTTCCAGTTTGATGTTGACACGGCTTATCTACATGCAGACCTAGACGAAGAAATCTACGTGAGAAGTCCTCCAGGATTCCGACAGCAAGAAGGGGATACCTGGTTCCTAAACAAAAGTCTTTATGGTCTGAAACAATCGGGTTTAATGTGGTACTTATGTCTTACTGACAAACTAAATTCAATGGGCTTTATTAAGTCCGAAACTGATGAGTGCGTGTTCACAAAAAGATCTAACAATGCATATGAGATAGTTCTTGTTTATGTTGATGATATTGTTTATATTGGTCCAAATAAGCAAATGAGTGAAATTTTTGCCAAGGCTTTGCAGAGATACTTCACATTGAAATCATTGGGTCATATTAGCACTTATTTAGGTGTTCAGATTGAAAAAACACAGAAGGGGTTTAGTCTTTCACAAGAAGATAAAATTGAACAAGTTTTGCATCATTGCAACATGAAAGATGCTAACACAATAAAGACACCCATGCAAACAGATTTTCACAACTTGACACAAGAAGAAAGTCCTGAGTTCGAGGATCAAACACTTTATCGTTCAGTCATTGGGTCACTGTTATACATTAGTAGTTGGACCAGACCCGACATTGCACTTAGTGTTAATCTCTTATCACGACACGTAGGTAAGGCAAAACAGTTTCATTGGACATGTATTAAGAAATTATTGAGATACCTAAAATACACTAAACACTTGAAATTATTGTTAGAACCAACACATACTGATTATGCAGAATTATGTTGTTATGCAGATTCTGATTGGGCAAGTGATAAGAAATCACGTAAAAGTACTTCAGGTTATATGATGTTCTTAAATGGATGTCCTGTTTATTGGCAAGTGCGTAAACAGAATTTTGTTTCTTGTTCATCTACTGAAGCTGAATATGCTTGTGTTTCAGATGCATGTAATTCTCTAACTTGGTTTGATGCTTTAGTCACAGATATCTGGACACACCCGATCCGACCGATCACCGTGATGGAAGACAATGAATCGGTGGTTTATATTTCTGAATCTCATTTCACAGGTTCTAGGTCCAGACACATTGACATTCGTTATCAAAACATAAAGCATTTAGTGAAAAAAGGTTTTGTCAAAATGCAATATGTATCTACACATGATTAAATTGCTGATATGCTCAACAAACCACTTCCAGCAGCTCAACATGAGTATCTGCGTAAGAAGATGTGCCTTATTTGATGATGAACTGATATTCGCTCAACTGGCAAAGAAGGGGAATGTCACTGCGTTATTTTATTTACCAGCTGAGCTCATTATTTCTGGACTATCAGACTCTCCGTAGCTTGCCAACTTCTTATCAGTAAGCTACGTGTTTCCGTATCCACCCACATTCCTTCACTTGCTTCACACACTTTTTCCTTTGTTCTCTTTCCAGCAAGGTCCGGCTGACATAGCCGGCCCAAATTACTTCCAAAATGTAACAATTAACTTTTCTTAGTTAGTGAGGTGTTTTATTTTCTTTATAACAAATAAATGAGTTTTATTAGAAACCTTCCTTCGCGTTTCTTTTTCGGAATATTGCAAACAAGGATAACCCTCGATTCATCTCCTCTAAACCAGGGTAATTAGTCCCAGAGCCAAACATGGGATTAATAAATGCCCTGACACTGCCCCCGTCTCCTCCCCTGGATCTACCCAATCGGAGTCCAGGTCTTCCCGAATCTGAGCGACTTTATCATGCAGGAATTGTACAAAATCCTCAGCTTGACCCTTTAAGGGATCTTCCCGTACCCCCACCTGAAGTAGGGAGCGGGTCACCCTAAACAGCGTGGCTGGGCGGTTCTCTGCAGATGAAATAAGAGCGGAGAAGTAGCTAGACTTCACCGCTCTTATCGCCACTAGGTAGGTCTTAATATAAGATCTCACCTGTGTTTGGTCAGATTCAGATCGGCTTGTCCTCCAATCGCTCTCCAGGTGTCTTTTCCGACGCTTCATCTCTCTCAGCTCCTCGGAAAACCAAGGAGCCAGACGAGATCGCCATCAGGTCAGAGGCCGCAAAGGCACGACGCGGTCCAAGGCCATAGTAGCCGCCCTGTCCCAGGTGACCACCAGGTCCTCAGTCGAGTCGTGAGCCAGAGTCTCAGGAAATGGCCCAAGCTCCATCAGGAACCTTTCGGGGTCCATCAGGTGCCTGGGACGGAACCATTTGGTTGGTTCCGTCTCCCTGCGGTGGGTGGAAGTGACTTGAAAGTCCATGTGAAGGAGAGAATGATCAGACCATGACAAGGGCTTGATGTTTATATCCCCTATTCTTAGATCATTCAGCCACTGAGCAGAGACAAAAATCAAGTCCAGAGTGTGATTCCCCAAGTGGGTGGGGCCTTGAACTACCTGGGTCAGGTCCATGGCCGTCATGGAAGCCATGAACTCCCGAGCCGTCTCCAACATCTCACCAGCGGATGGCAGGTTAAAATCCCCCATAACAATAAGTCTGGGGGTGTCCACCACCACCCCGGCTATAATGTCGAGCAGCTCAGGCAGGACCGCTGTTACATGGCAGGGAGCCAGGTACGCAATCAGTAGGCCCATCTGAATCCCCCGACCCCACTTCACAAGGAGGGACTCACATCCGGCTATCTGAGGAACAGTGGCCTCCCTCGGGCAAAGACTTTCTCTAATGATTGCTGCCACTCCCCCACCCCTTCCCTGAGTCCTTGGCTGATGGAATGCACGGAAACCTGGCTGGCACATTTCCACAAGGGGAACTCCTCCCTCCTGGCCTAACCAGGTCTCCGTAATCTCTGCCAGGTCAGCACCCCCCTCTGAAATAAGATCATGAATGAGGGGGGCTTTATTTACCACTGACCTGGCATTACATAACATCAGCCGTAGACCCAGGGTCTGAGACTCTGAACAACCTGGGAAACGAGCAGTGCTTTGGGGGTCAGAGTGGGCAATCGCTCGTAAATAATGAGTGCGCACTCCCGAAACATAACATGGCCCTCTGCAGCTGTCATATCTGCCCCTTCCATTTACTATACTAATGCCCATCACTTCATTCCCCTGCATCCTTGTCAGATTTCTGTCCCCATCCTCCCCACCGTGATCATCAGACCCATTACCCCTTTCAGTGGATTTATGGATCCCCCCAGATCCATTCCCACAATCCCTCCCAGAACCTCTTAAAATAGAACTTAAAGATTTATCTAAAAACCCTCAAAGCCGTCGGTTTTTTGCAAACCACCTCTCGGAGTTCCAAAACCCATCCTCAAAGGTGGCCCTTGATAACTGAGAGGGCCAGACATGCGAGAGGGGGGAATCTCGCAGTGCAAGGAGCTCCACAGTTGAATACATCAAAGATAGGAGCGAGTTAAAGGAGATGAAGGATCATTTTCTTCTAAGAGTGTTAGAGATGGTTAAGACAGGTAATTTAAAATAAGGGAGGAAATAGATGTTAAAGGAGACCAGTATGTAACAAATGTCAATACATCGGAACATCATCGCCCTCTCACGACGATGGGAAGTCTTGTGGTTGTAGTAAGTCCATCCAAAGGAGGTGAGGGTAGAGGTCTCAAAGGGTCGTCCTCTCACAGCGACCAAACCATTTGAAACAAACAAAGAGAAGGTGGTCTATTTCCCCATAATCCAAGACTCTCGATGTCTGTATCTCCTCCAGTCCTGATACCAGCGATGGCCGAGGATTAGATCAAAAAAGTAAGGCAGAGCCATTGGACAAAGTATTTAGGGTTAAATAATCAGGGTAATCTTGGGGAATAGGTGGGAAATAAAGCTGCAGATCGATCTAAGATTGCAAGTTAACGCTGAGTGGTTGTAGTAGACCTAGATCTGATAAAGGAGAGAGGGACAGTTGAGGGGGAGAGTAAGTCATCATCTCCAGTTTGTAATCCTCAGTCCCTATCCATCACCTTGCTCAGGCTACTTAGTTCAATTAGTTTAATAAGTCCTCAGAGTTTCAAGAAAGAGGAGTGCAACAGATCCCTAGAGGTTGAAGGGATCCTAACATTTATAGCCTTTGCAGCATTGCCCTCTCCTCTATTAACAATGAGGGCTTCCTTGCAGCCTCCTGGTGTTGCCGTCGCCGCCGCCGCCATTAGCGCCATTCCCCTCGCCATTGTGGTAACCCCCCTTACCGTAGACATCATCGCCGCCATGTTGCTACATGCAGCACTTATTAGCCCAGGCATCATTATCAACACCCTATCTGGAGTCGCTGTTGCCACCGTCTCGCCAACCATTTCATCAGCTGTATTAGACTCAGTGGTTGACCCGGTCGTGACAGCCAGGCTTTGATGTTGACATCCTCCGCACCGCCCTCAGTCTTTTTACCAACAAACAGCTGATCTTCGGGCTCGGCTCGGATTTTATCCTTGGGCTCCATCCACAGCTCTATTGAGCTGAAAATACCTCAGCTTGCTGGGAGGGGGATCTGTGGATGGTTAATTGACCCCCACACTCTTGAAAATGTCGAAACATCTCCCTCCTAGCTTCGGAGTTTCAGCTCTGAGCTGCCATTTTGTTTTGCATTTTGTTTTGATGGTGTCCCATTTTTTTTTGAGCGGTGCCCCTTTACACTGCTTCAAGGCAATTGTACTTTGCCTCTCACTGGCATTATCATTTTCCTTACCCTGAAAACTTCGTATTTCTGTTACTGATCTATAGACATTGTTTGGCATCTTCTTCTCCCCCATGGTTATAGTTATTAATACCTGACTGCAAAAATCCAAAGAAGCTATCTTTTCATCATGAAAATTTCCTGGGGCAGAATGAAGCTCTCTTTCACAGATTTCCTGAACCATCAAGGAATGAGGTTATTCTAGTAATTCCAGAAGATGGCATCTCAGGGAATGTGCACAATGTGCTGTTTTTCAGTCTATTGGATAGTAAGATGGAATACAGATTGGTGATTTGTGAATATTTTTAAGCATTTCTAAGTCAGAAGAAATGAAAATAATTATAAGTCCTCACAGTTTTGTGAGGAAAAGTAGCATGTGCTCCAAATATCCCTGATGGACAAAAAGTGTTGTATATTCAAACATAACTGAGCTTTTTTATAGTGGCAGCTGGTTACAGAACAATTTGTCAAAAAGGTAGAATTGACGTCATTTTTATGGTCCTTTGAAGACTTCTTTATTCCCTTTATTAAAAATATGTTTTTAACTTGCAATTGGTACTTGTATTTTTAGGTTTTATTTTCTTTATGAGTCAAAGAATTGTGTTAAAAGACAATACATTTATTTATTTGATTTCTAACCTGCTTTTGGCACAGGAGCTCAGAAACCAGCGGTGGGTTGCTACCGATTCACCCTGAATTGGGCGAACAGGTAGTGGTGGTGGTGGTGGTGGTAGGCTCTGCCCACCTGCCAAGACGCCTCTGCGCATGCGCAGAACCGTCACGCGCAAGTGCGGGCGTGCCCATGAGTGAACTGGTAGCAGCCAAAATTGAAACCCACTACTGTCAGAAACATGTATTATGCTCTATATTTCCCCATAACAGCAACCCTATATGAGCAAAAGTTGCTGTCCCCAAGTCATTTAATGAACTTCCAGGTCTTCCATATCTCCCTCATGTTAGTCCAACATCTTAATAACTACATAATACTGGTTCCAGTAAATAAATAGCTGATTTGCTTCTCTGAGCTGCAGTTCTCTAATTATTTTCTCATTCTAAGAGCAATATTTGCTTCAGTCAATATTTCAGGGAAACAATAAAAAGCTACTTGCAATTAATTCATCCACATGTTATTTCACTGAGCTTGATTCATAAAATTTAATTCAGACAATTGTTTCTCGATTTCTTATTCATAAGGCAGCTCTTTACTTCTCCATAGAGTGCAAGCTTAGTGAAGCATATTGGAAGGGTTTACTTATTTGGCTAGATGAGCCACAGGAGCTTGAAGGAGTTTGCACACTCAGCAGGGCTGGCATTAGCACTCCACAGAGTGTAAGCAAGGAGTAACACTTCATTATAGCAATAGCTCTAAGACATTTGTTCACGTTTTAGTCTCTGTTTACTAGAAAGAGAAGACTGTAAAATCTTCAGAAGAGTAGCAAATAATCATTATTTCTATTTTTAGATACATAAAAAGAAAGAAAAATATTTTTCACTTCTTTATTTTTTCCATAATTTTAAACATTGTTAATTTAAAGCACACATAATTAAAGCTATTATAATATTTTCATCTATAATGCTTGCAAGGAGGATCATAATCACTGAACATTCAAGTAATGGAATAATTAAGACTTGAGAATATATTTTTAGGAAGAAGAGAAAATGATCTTAAACTTTACTGAAAAAATATCAAATTAAAAATTGGTTGTGGATGTTCTCTATTATGTATAAAGCACTTTATGATACTGATGCTAAACAAAGCAATAGTGCATGCTTCACACAAACCAAAATTTATTTCACATTGCATTTATAATGGCTATATTTATAACATTTAGGGGCATTGTGTCTATTTGTTTTTGTTCATCAAATTATCTCTTGTTTCTCAGATACAATAAAGGTCATGTAACAAAAAAAATGTAATCCAATAGACTGAATTTTCTATTTTCACTACATATTGAGACAAAAATATAAATAATCGATAGATTTTCTTATTCAAAAATTAAAGTAATGCTGGAGTATTGCAATTATTAAATGAGTTACATATGCTTTAATTTCAAAAAAGATATCCTTAGGACTATTCCAATCTACTAAAATGCTTTATGTATTGCTAATTACAGTAATATGTAGTGTTGACTGGTACTTAATTCTTGCTATTTAACTAATTCATGTTTTTATACCATTATTAGAACAAGGCATCATTTTTTATAATGATGAATAAATTGTTGAACCATGGACTGAATCCTTAACTATAGGTTTAAATACTTGGTAATTAGTAAAATGCAGAACATTGTTAAAAATGAATTTAAAATCCATAGTTGAAGATTTCAGTGTCTTGTTACAAGACATACAGTAAAAGTTTTTAAAAAGATCAAAATTTTGTTCTATTGTTTGTACCAGTATAGATATTATATAAATCAGTATGTAGGAATAGTTATTTATGACATGATATTTCAATATTTTTGAAAGAAAAATTGCTAGTAATTTTTTTTGCTACAGGTTGATCACCCTACCCCCAGAATAACTTTTTTCATATTTAAGGCTGCAGTCCTACTGAACATAATGTCATAATGTTATAATGCACATTTTAGAATATCAGTAATTCCTAATACATATCTAAGAAATATGTTGATGATAAAGATAAGCTTCTTAAAAGAAAACGTATATATGTATGTGCATTCATATGCGTGTCTATGTTAGTATGTGTGTTTATTATTCATTCATATAATTAATTTAATTAATCCTTAGATAATTATTGATAATCTAATCAATTCTGAACAAAGGTAGTTATCACCTACTATTCTTCTGGAATTGCTGAACTTTTTTTTTGACAAATGGAAATTTAGCAGTAAAGATTTTTTCAGAATTGACTATTAAAGTGGTAAGTTTCTCTTCATGATTATATCTTGAAAAGCCTCATGATTTATTTTTTCATTCCTTACTGTTATAAAGGGCAGAACCCAGGCAATGAAATGTTAGAAGGAAGTTGAATTGAATGCAAGTGAAGTAGGAAAGAAAACAGATTTTTAAAAATCCGTTGGGTTGTTCTTCCTTAATTATTTCAGAAGTAGGCTTACAATTTGCAGTGTAAATAATCATATTAAATGATAAACAAATTTGAAGTATTTTATTAAATTCATTAGACTTTAGCTTAAAAATATCATCATGCATAGTTAATTGGGATTTCAGTTCTAGTTTCTAGATTTCAGTCTGAGCTCACTAAAGTTTTGGAATAATCTTAATAGTAAAAGACATTGCCTTGGGACTTGTTTATCATCCGACTAACTTATTTATGTATATTATCATGTAATACAAATTATATGGATCATCACCAGTTTTATTTTTAAAGCACATTTCTTGTTAAGATTTGAAAAAGCCTGTCAACTTTAAAAAAAAACAAAAACTATTAATCACAGACGAAAGAGAATCCTGGCTTTAAGAAATCATTGGAGAATTTATAATAATTCTGAAAAATTTGATCCACCAAATTTCTCTCATCTCAAATTTAATAGAGAATTTTGCAAAGCAATTTGTGCCTAACTTTCCTACAGACAAAGGAAACCAATATTGTGGGAATATAGATTCCTTCATTCATAGGATTATGAGCATTCCACTTTATAATAGATATAAATATGAGATAGCATAGTTGTATGCTTATGTTTTAATAACAAATAAATATTATTCTAAAATCCTATTGGAATTCAATTATGCCTAATTGATAACCACTTAAACTTTCTGCAAAATGTACTGTATCTCTTTACACTACCTTAGTTGGTAGAAATCATAGCATAAGAGAACACTCAAATGAGAATACTCATTTATTTCTTAATTAGCTAAGAAGATCTCTAATATAAGTTAAAAGTATTTATATATATTTTACCTTGACAAGAAGGAACCTCCATGACAAAACAGATAGGATACAATTCATTCTGGAGAATTAATTTAATTCAATTGCAATACAATTAAATACAATTCATTCTTTCCACCATTCTTCAATTTCATCTTGATACTACATTTTTATATTCTACTTTATCATATCTTTGAAATGATAGCCTTGTTACTTCTCCGCAATGGTCAGTTTTCTTTCTTTCCAATACAAGATGCACATATCTAAATGAAAAGGAAGACATTGTTTATTGTTGATTTATTGGCCTAGAACTGACTTAATTCACCTCATTAATGAGTAGGGCTGCTATCTTTATTTCATTAAACATCCACAATAATTAATTGAGTCTGAAGATTATTTTTCAATTCTACTATACATAAACAAAATTGAAAAGCAAAAAATAGTTGAAAAGTTAAAAAGTTAAAAATATTAGATAAGAAAATATTTCTGAGCCAAAAAAAAAAAAACATTTTTTCATTTATATCTCTTCTAATATAAAACATGTTCAATGATCTAAACATTCCATTAATGCAACATCTCAGTTTTGCACAGAAAATGTAATATAAACCTTTTATTAGATAGAAGGGTTTCGGTAAGTCCTGTACATTATTTTTATTTTTACCACAAACTATTATCTGTAGATGGAATTAATGAAAGAGCTTAATATATTACTGTGAAATATTGTGATAAAGCATTTAATGTAATAGTTATTCATTCTCAATATTAATCAGGTATAACATGATGAAGAAAACATTACAAATTTTTACAATTGTGAATAAGAGAAAAGCTGTGTTAATTCATTACTGACCACTAAAACATAGTAAAATATAGGGGGATAATAGGTCCACTCATTTCTAGCAATGTAAACCATAGCCTTAATCAGCTATGGTTTTACAAGTATGGCTCAGGTGGCACTGTTAAATTCATAGCTGAAAGCAAGTATAATTTTTCAGTGGCAATTATTCTTGAGTAACTCTGCAATACTGTGTTTATACTGTTACAGATGAAAATACCTAACCTGATATCTGTAAATATGTGTGCTTGTTTATATGTCATTGTGTGATGTCATTGTGTCACTTACCATTGGTTAGTACTTACCATTAGCCCCGCCTTCTCTGTATATAAGTTCTTGCTCCTCCCAGATTAGTGCCTGTCTAATTGTGTTCCTGAGGAAGAAAAGAAATAAATATTACTATTACAAGAAAGCCTACAGTCTCTTATATATGGGCCTAACCAGGATAACCAAACTAGCAACAAATTGGTAGCAAGAGGATGGTTTGGTAGGCCCAACCGAACATAAAGATGCAAGACTCACATAACGACAAAAGAAGACCTGCCACCAGATACATAACGAAAAGAATGGCAGCTCAACTAACTCCTGACAAATATACACCACTTGAAAATATTAAGAAACAAACGCAATTACAAGAAAATGAACTGCTAACACCAAACAAAGAAGATGAGGTAAAAAGAAAAATACTAGAATTAATAGAAACAACTACAGCTGAATCAAATCTGCTTGTGAAAATCCGCAGCATAATAAACGACCACGGAACAGCAGCAGATAACGAAAATAACAAACAAGAAAACTGCAAGGTAAGAAATTCAACCCCTGACTTCAAAAATGACACCAAAGATGGCGACAGCTTCCCGCCTTTTTCATGGCAGCCATCTTACCCACCTAATACCTCTAAAATGCCTGACCAATTACTAAAAGAATTCCAAACCTCAAACTACGAAATAAAAAACAAAACCTACCAAGAAGATGATTACCCGAGTCCAAAAACAAATAAAAAACAATTATTTAAACAAAACAAAGCTCAACCTACTGAAGTAGAAATAGACAATGCTATACAGGTGCTAACTGCAGCACTCGGGACTAAACTAACAATACCAAACAAACAACCAGAAAATGAAATAGAAAATTCTAAACTACCATCTACCAAAGGCCAAAAAGAAATAGACTGTCTAAAGAAAGGCCTAGCCACCCGAAGAAAGACAAGCTGGCAATCATACTTACCTACTGAAGAGCAGCTCCCTGAACAACCCGGCTCCATTGGCAATGGCGGCCCGCCTCAAGCTCCACTTACTGACGACCTCAGAGAAGACTCCCCGATGAGCAGAGCAGCACCCCAGGCATTCTTCAGTCACCAGAGGCCCTCCGGAAACAAAGCAGAGCAACAGAAGGCCGTCTGGGACTTCACCCCAGGAGCTGCAGACACAGGAACCTCCCTCATCGACTGCTGGAGAAAAATGAGGACTGAGCATGCCCAGAACGAGCCTGCAAAGAAAGAAGAAGGAAACATAAATACAAGTCAGCGCAACATAGAGATAAGTAAATACAGACATACATCTACCATACCCAGGCCTTATTGTGAGTATGCTAAGGTCTTAAATCATGGACAGCTACTAAACATGAATAACACCTCACTACACTCAGGGACAATACCTCCAGACTTTATAAAATTGAAATTAGATGGAAGCAACTTAATGGAATGGGATCAGTGTTTACAGATTGTATATATGAAAGAAAATGTTTTATTTTTTATTGATAACCCACCAAATAAGCCTTGGACCTATGAAATAGACTGCCTCCACCACAAAGCATACTATATGTTAATTGTTTCTATTTCCCCAAGTATACTCCCCAGTATAGAGCATAATTTAACTGTATTTGAAGTATATCAAAAATTATTCAGACTGTTCTATAGCAAAAATGTAGCCACTACCACAAAAATCTCTAGGGAATTCTATTCTGCCAAACTAAAACATGATACATCCATGAGTGAGCATATCTTGAATTTAAACGCTGTAAGAGCAGACCTTATTCAAAGGGGAGAAACCATTTCTGACAACACCATGAAAAGCATTATAATTAACTCACTAGATCACAGCTGGGATAACTACATTACACTAATAGATAACCTAAGTATAGAGCAAATTACTTTAGAAAACCTTACCAATAAGCTTATTACTGAAGATAGACTTAGAAGAGAGCGATATACACAACAAAGAGAAGGTAGAAATCAAAGAAGGACTGATTTCAGGGCCAGAGACAGATACCCACATGAATGTCTCACATGTGGATCTGAAAGACATCAGAGTAGAGACTGTCCCAAGAATATAGGATACAGTGACTCATATAAACACAAGGATAGAAGAATACACTTTTTAGACAGAACCTCCCCAGATTACAGGTATAAGAGAAGAGAATCACCACACTCTAGAGAAAGACAAACATACAGAAATAACCCTAGAGAAAATAAGAAAGGATCACTATATGGAATAAGAAATAATAACACTTTGATATCTGATTCACTCAACACCTGGCTCATAGATTCAGGAGCCACATGCCATACAACTCATAATAGAGAAATATTAAGTAACTTCACTGAAAAGAAATATTATATTAAAGTAGCAAACCAAAATAGAGTCCTAGTGAGAGGAATAGGAGACACGCATATAAAAGGTATAGGAAAAATAGAGGGGGTACTATTTGTGCCCGAAATTCCAAATAACATATTGGCAACCCTAAAGTTAAGCTTAGACAATGCAATAGAAACCACTTTCAGAGGTGGAAAGGTATTCATGACTAAGAACAACAGAAACATAGGTAAACTATTTACAAATGATGGACTAACATACCTACTGCCACAAGATAACGAACTAGTCTATGCAAACTATCAATTAAGAAACAAAAAACCAAATTCAGATAGCCATGATGAAAATAATGATAAGAATGCATCAAACACTGATACTAATATGTCTGAAAATTTAAACAATGGAAAACCTATTCACGATAATTGTAGTCACTTACTCCACAGAAAGCTAGGACACGCGAGCTTTCCAGTCATACGAAAAATGTTAGAGTGTTCCGAAGATTTAAAAATAAAGAACTGTAAAAATTACTTAGAATGCTCTGTATGCAATTCTTCCAAAATTAAAAACAAGCCAAAACCCAAAAAAGCCACCCGCACCACACAATCAACCTTTCAACTAATTCATATGGATGTAGTAGGCCCATTAAAACCTTCAATTAAATACAAAAAAAGATACTTCCTGACCATAGTCGATGACTATAGTAGATTTGGTTTTGTATACACCCTTAACCACAAAAGTGAGGTTTTCAAAAAATTTAAGGAGTTCTTTAAAATGGTAGAAACACAATACAATACCAAAATCAAACAAATAATGACTGACAGGGGGTCGGAATTCCTATCCAACGAATTTTCAATTTGGCTAAAATCACAAGGAATATTGCACTTTAAATCTTGTCCATTTTCCCCATTCCAAAATGGAGTCTCTGAAAGGAAGAATGGTTTGCTACAAACCATGGTTAAATGTGTGTTAGATGATGCTGGTTTAAACCAGTCATTCTGGGCTGAAGCCCTTAATTATTCCAATTACACTATAAATCGCTTATGGTCCAGTACAATCAATAAGACCCCATACGAACTCATGTATGGAAGGAAACCAAAAATTGGGCATTTACACGTATTTGGTGTATCTGCTGATGTATATGTGCCCTCACAGTTAAGACGCAAAGGAGAGAAAGTATCCAAAAGACTGATATTTATGGGGTACGAATCAGGAACCAAGGGATATCGCTTCATTGATAAAAATAATCACTTCATTCTATCCAGATCTGCCGTGTTTCATGAACACATGAACTGGTCAAAATTACATCTCAATGAAATTTACCCAGAATCAAAAAATATTACACACACGCACGCAAAACATCACACATCAGATACGAACCCCAAATCCACATCTACTAACAGAATCAAATGCCCAGTAATAGTTAATGATGAATGGAAAAAAGGACACCCCACTTTGAAAGTAGATCAATTAACCGAAAAAGAAGCTAAGTATATGCATAGCGATGAACATCCCCAGAATAGGCCCATTAGATCCAATAGGGGCATAATTCCTAAAAGATTAGATGATTACGTACTGTCTATCCAAGCTAAACACCTGACTCCTAACACATATGATGACATACTTAAGCTACCCCTAGAAGAAAAAAGTAAGTGGGAGGAAGCAATGAAAAAAGAGATGGACAGTTTGAGAGAACTAAATGTATATACACCAACAGACCTGCCCACTGAGAAATCCCCTATTGGCACTAGGTGGATCTATAAAATCAAGGAGCTAGAGGATGGTAAATTCCTATACAAAGCCAGGTTGGTGGCTCAAGGCTTTGCCCAAAGATTTCCGGATGACTATGAAGACACTTATTCCCCAACCGTTAGATCAGAAAGCGTGAAAACAGCACTAGTGTTAGCTTCTATCTTAAATCTGGAAGTATATCAATTTGACGTGCAGACAGCCTATCTGCACGCTGATCTAGATAAAGAAATTTATGTGAAAGCACCCCCAGGAAAGGATACAAAAAAGGGAGAAATTTGGCTATTAAACAAGAGCCTTTATGGACTAAAACAGTCCGGTAAGCGGTGGTATGAGTGCTTATCAAAGATACTTAAAAATATGGGTTTTGTAGCTACTTCATCTGATTTTTGTTTTTTCACAAAAAAAAATAATGATTCTATTGAATATGTTTTGATTTATGTTAATGATATATTGTATTTTGGACACGACAAAATTAAATGTGATAATTTCGCTGAACAACTAGGCAAAAATTTCAACTTAAAAATATTAGGAAAGGTAAATAAGTATCTAGGAGTCCAAATTGACAAAACAGATAAGGGGTTCAAATTATCTCAGAAAGACAAGATTATGGAACTCATACAAAAATGTAATTTAATTAATTCAAAAATTTGTGATACTCCTATGTCAACTGATTTTTATAGGAATGTGTATAATGAGTACGAACCATTCAAGGATAACACGTTATATCGATCAATTATTGGGTCCTTATTATACATATCTAATTGGACCAGGCCTGATATCACCCTTGCTGTAAATTTGTTGTCAAGACATGTAAGCAATCCTAACTCATACCACTGGGAAGGAATTAAGAGGATTCTAAAATATCTAAAGTCTAGCATTGATATGTGCTTATTCTTAGAACCATTCATTTCTGAAAAACCAACTTTGACCTGCTACGCTGATGCTGATTGGGCTACTGATTCAAAAACCAGAAAAAGTACTTCTGGATATGTTTTTCTTATAAATGGCTGTGCGGTGCACTGGTACACAGGCAAACAGAATTTAATTGCCACTTCCACAGCGGAAGCCGAATATGTTTGTTTATCCAAAGCGGTCAACAATCTAACTTGGTTCGATGACTTGTTAACCAATGTGTGGGATGAACCTGTTTATCCAATTATTATCAATGAGGACAATAAGGGAGCAATTGATATATCAGCTTCCGAAGCAATAGGTCAACGATCTCGACATATCGATATAAAATATAAACATGTAAGACAACTGTCAAGTATAGGATTTATTAAAGCTATCCATTGCAATACTAGTGAACAAATTGCTGATATCCTCACTAAGCCATTGCCAACCAAACAACATATGTATTTGACTTCCAAACTTGATGTGCATATATAATCTTAATAACCCACCATTAGTTAGGTATTTTAGAGGGGGATTTGTTACAGATGAAAATACCTAACCTGATATCTGTAAATATGTGTGCTTGTTTATATGTCATTGTGTGATGTCATTGTGTCACTTACCATTGGTTAGTACTTACCATTAGCCCCGCCTTCTCTGTATATAAGTTCTTGCTCCTCCCAGATTAGTGCCTGTCTAATTGTGTTCCTGAGGAAGAAAAGAAATAAATATTACTATTACAAGAAAGCCTACAGTCTCTTATATATGGGCCTAACCAGGATAACCAAACTAGCAACATATACTCCAGGGGAGAAATTCAGCTGGTTCTATCCAGCTTGGGTGAACAGGTAGCAGCAGCTGCGGGAGGCTCCGCCCACCTGTGTGGACATCATGACATCACTTTTTTGCGATGATTTTAAGCCTCTGCGCAGAAGGCTTTGCACATATGCAGATGACAGCACGTGCACATTTGCAAACCGGTAGAGAAGATAAGTGAATTTCACACCTGGTTTAAACCTCAATGAATAGAAAAGAGGAGGAGCTGTGCTTAGGCTTGCATAAGGTCCACAAAAACTTTTCTGATTTTTTCAAAGCAAACACAGCCCTAATATCTGACATACCATATTATAAAAGATAGAGCAATGCCTCAAACCTATTTGGAAGGCAGGGAAGCAAATGGATAAATATCCATGTAAGGTGAATACATTGGCCTACCTGTTTTATTTCCTACAAATGCCACAAAGTTTATGTGGAGATAATAGACAGTTTTGATATTTCTGGTGGTTGACATTTTGTATTGCAGCAATACAGATTTTATTTTTGTAATTAGAATATTTTTTAAAACGTTAGTTGTGATAGGGAGCTTAGCGGAGATGTGTTCCTATTACATATGAACTTGGGCAATAGTGCTTGGGAAGTTATTTATGCAGGAGTCCAGGATTAAACATGACAAATAAACATAGTTTAATAGTTACCAATGATCTAATGTAGAAAATACTGAACAGTTTTATTTAATCTATTAACCTGAAATAAGAATAACTTCATAAAGCTTAATTTTTACTTCCTTCAATGTGTAAAATTATTGTAATTTAAAACAGAAACAACAATATTTTATATTCTTTCAATCTTGTTGGTTTATGTTTTCAGCTTACTCAATTTATTAACACAGATAAAATATCCAAAGTATTTGCAAAAGCATTGGCTCTGGAGCACCATTAGCTACACAAAGCTTTTTGCTTCCATTATATTCCTCACAAAAGATGCCAACAAGATTTTTAATTTGACATGGGAAAATTTATTAACTTTATGGAGAATATAAACATTAAATCCTATTAATGTAAATGTAAAACTTTCATTGAATGAAATTGGGCTTTTGTCCTACTTTTATCCATGGTTTTTTTTTTTTTTTCATAGTTCAAGAGTTCAGCCAACAAATGCAAAATTAGTGGCCTCCAGATGGTTAGACATTGCAAACCATTGGTCATTTGTCTAGGTTTGATAGATATCCAATATATTTTCTATTTGCTCTACAGAGTCCACTTTTTCAGTCTTCAAATTTGAGCTAATTTGTGATAGAGAAATATAAAATGTGACAGGCATCGTTATCTAATTCATTCATTGGAAAAGAAAAGGTCTATCAGCAAAATTACCACTGCAGTTTTGGAATTCTGTTGACAATACTTCAGAGTATTTTTTTTCCACTAAACATACATCCTATTCTTCTTAGTTTTAGAGTATAAAGGAAATTTTAGAGGGTATGTTCTTTGTCAGGGTAGACATGTGGTGATAGGGAAAACTAGTTTTGCTGAGTTTCTTCAAATCACTCTGGTGTTATTACTGGGAAATGAAAACCCTACATCTCTAGTTGGTTGTTATCTATTCTAAGAGAGCTATGATTAGTAAGGCTGAGATCTGTTTATCTTATTAGAGCTTTGTAGTATTTGCTAAAAATGTAGAAATAGTGGGAAATAAAAGCTTGCATTTGCTAAAAATATAATTGTGCTAAATATTTAGTGATAATAATCATATTTCACCTTAAAACATACATTTCCTTTTAGTCATATTACATGCTCATATCTTTTGATATCATGAGTCTCGAAGTGCTAGGGAAGTTAGAAATAGTGACACTCTCAAAGATAGTGATCAAGAATTTACTTATTATCTTCTTTCTTAATAGTAGATTCAAACTTAATAGCAGGTCAAACTGTTAAAATAACCATTAAGAGCTTGACAAATTTAAAAAGTTTTCTTATGTCTGCCAAGGTTCAGGCATGGCTTGTTGTAGGAAAGGTTTGAGAAGTTTGCCAGTATAATAGATTTAGTTCTAAGTGAAAATCTATAGAGTCAAGTAGGAAAGTATTTTTGAAACTAGAAAAACAGTAATTTGTCTGTTTTTGTGTTTATCCCTTGTTTAATAAAAACTGTTATGCACAAGGCTGCTCATTGGAATCCCCTACATCTTTTCAGGTGCTGGGAGAAAGCAGTGAAGATAAAACCGATATCTCCCTCAATGGGTTGCTAAGGATAGAATGAGTGTACAATAAGAGAAGCAGAATGTTACTTGATAAAATAATGAAGCAGAGAGGCTCAAGCAAAAAATATCTCTCTTTTTTGATAGATACTGAGGCTGATCATTCTTGCCTAGTGACTAGTAGGTTTCTCAACATATCTCACTATCTCTATCATAGCTCTGATATGCTTGTAAAAACAGCTTTTTATAAGCATATCTGATACTCCAAATATACATTGAAAAAATGTAAAAACTACTTCTCACGATAGGATTTACAGAATCATATTCTTTTCATGCAGACAGAGAACTCAACATGAATCTTTGGATAGAGAGCCCTTTTATAAATTATACTACATCCTGAAGGAGATTTTTATGCAAATTCAAGATAATAACATTGCCCTTGCAACCTTGAGATGGCTATATAATCTTCCAATATTTCCTTATATCTTCCCCAGGTGAAGTGATACTATCCTCTGATACAACCTCAAAACTCAATTGTGGATTGTCTTCTCCTCTAAACTAGTCCATTTGTGCCTAAACCAGATATGTACCATCCTCAAATATAGAAGCAGATATGGAAAAACAAAAAAAGTCTCCCAAAAAATCTCCATCCTCAGAAGAAGTTTCAAATTGGTATGGGCACTAATGAGTAGCTGGTAATGTATTTAAAGAAAATCCAACAATGATGGAAGGCTATACTTAAATTCAACAACAACAACAAAACAAAAAAAAAAAAACTAAACTGTCAGGATATCTGAAGAATGACATAGTGACCAAAATACTAAAAGTCAGTCTGCATTTTAAAACCAAAGAAAGAATCAAAGATGTAACAGGATGAGGAAAAAATATCCCTAATTTCATATGATACCAAAATAACCCTTCAGATCAATCAGCACAGATGGCATGGCAAATGAGAATAGGAACAAGATACAAGCCAGTATCTGCTTCATTGATTATAGAAACACATTGAACTCTATTGAAAATCTCAGTACATTGTAATGTCCTCAGGAGAAATCTATTGAAAAGACAGAATATCACAATTCAGACAAAGTACGGCAAAATAAACTGGCTCCAGGTTGGCAAATGAGCAATGTGAGGCTGTATAATCTCCCTTTATTTATTCACGCTATATGCAGAATGTATATTGAGAGAGGTTAAATTGGAAAAATCAGCATGTGCTTAAAATTGGAGGAAGAAACATCAAAAACCTACTGCTGATGGCCCTAGTCTTGTGGCTAAAAATACAAATTTATTTATTTATTTATTTATTTGTTTCCATTTCTATACCGCCCTTCTCCAATAGGACTCAGGGCGGTGAACAGCCAAAGTAAAAAACAGAACATACAAAATTTAATGATCTACAAGCTCCAGTAATGAATATTAAAACATTCAAAGAATAATGGAAATCAAAGGAAAAAAAAGGTGAAATATAAATAAGATCAAACAAATGACAACAGATAACAGGCAATAAAGTTACTGAAGTCATAAATAACTGCTATTTAGAACTGTCTATTAGCAGTAAAAGAAACAACAGTCAAATAACAAATCAGCACTTAGTAGGCTAGCATGGAAGATGTGAAAAACATGATGTGATGCATCTAAATGTACAAAAATCAGAATCAAGCAGATAGTGGGTTTTTTCAGTGATATCTTCAGCAGCAAAAGTTGGACTTTGGAACCATAATTGATGTTGGGGAAAAAAATCTTTTGAGAATAGTTTAGCTATGCAGGATAGTAAACAAATGGATCTACAACAAATAATTTTTATTCAAACATGACCAGGCTCAAATGATAATATTTTGGACACATTATGTGAAGACCATTAACCTGAGAAGTCTACAATGCTGGGAAAGGTGGAAGAAAAGAGAAGACAACCAGCAGCAAAGTGAATGGATTCAATTACAATGGTGAGGGGGTGTACTATTTAAAGATATAAAGGACCACTTGAGAATAGATCTATCTATTCTAGAGAAGGTCTATCAGTGTTGTCACAAAATATCTATTTGAACTTGATGGCATATTGTTAATAAAAACGTTCAAATAAGTTACCAAAATAAGCCCCATAAATGGAGAAATTCTTGAATAATAGCCCCCCCCCCCCGAACAAATTATAGGGGACAATTTATATGTATGCTTGTTTTTTTCTTTTTATTCACATTTGTTTTTCTTGTTTAGTTTTGTTTTTGTATTTTCTCTCCCCCCCCCCCACTTTTTGGAGTTTGTATTTTAACATTTTGAATAAAAAATAAAAACATTTATTGAAGTAAAATAAATGGAGAAATTCTTCTTTACAGTCAAAAGGCATAGATTTTTGCTCTGTAGGGCAAATCCATATTAAGAATTTGAATTCATGTTAGAATTTTATATATTATGTCATCAGTATGCGATATGCAATTTATTAATGCAATCATGTGAATCTATATAACTACCAGTGTTTATGCACACTTTTATTTAACTCATGTTAATCACAATATATGCGTAATTTATACTATGTAGCATTTGATTTCTGAACTGACTGAAGAGATAAAAAATATTAGTACAGGTGTATACTGGTATAAATAAAACATTACTATGAATACATAGAAGTATTTTATAATTTTAAATTCATGCTGCACTCTAGTGGAGAATACTTTCAGTACAGATGTACTTAACCTGGAATATATAAATGATAGCATGTTGTGATGCTACTTTTATTTCATTTTATTTATTTAATACTTGTTCTTCCATGCTCCTTTCCTTTGATTTTGTAAGCACTACTTTTTAAATATTTTATTAGCTGCTAGTGGCAGAATGCCTGATGTTTTCCATGCATCTATTCCGTAGTATTTCACTGTTCCCTAACTTTTTTATATTTTAAATTCTTGGGAGAAGAAGAAGACTGCCTGTATCTAGAGCTTTACTGCCGGTAAAGCTCTAGATAACATCATGTTGACTAACCCAAATAACATCATTTATATATAATATCAGGAATACTCTGCTAAAACTACTATTTTACATATAAATTGTTTAAGTGGCTTCACTCAGATACTGTTCTATCACTTAGCAATATATGTCTTGTCAACTTACCTTTCAGATACTTTTCAAAAAAATTGGTATCTTCTTGAAATTTCATTGGCTGTGTCAGTATTCCATACCATTTTCAAACACTAGGAGAGGATGAACACTAGCAGTAATTCTTTTAGTGATAATGATAAGAGTACAGCTTTCTTGAAACTTTAGGGAGTGACTCAGTTATTTCAGCAGTTTATATTTTTGGAACTAATGTCATGTCATATGTTCTTAGTAGGTTAAAACTATCCTAGAAAAATATAGAACTAAGCTACATCATTATTTAGAGATGAAATAATGCTAACTATAGGAGACCAATTTACTATCCCTATCTAATGCTGAATCTTTTATGACTTCTTATAGTATTTTAAATGTCCAAAACTAATAGATGTCCAGTTCAATATTTTATACTGATATGAAAGAGCTTCTAAATTTACAGGAATTCCTTAGCAGTTCAAGACTGAGACAGTCAATTTTTTAATTTGAGTTTAATTTTTTAAAATTACCACATTCTGACATTTTTATTTCTTAAGAATATTGGAAGATGTGAAATTATAGCAACCTATGATTATGTTTTAAGGAACCTGACATGTTGCTTTAAGAATTTCTATTTGTTACAAGGCATTAAGTATGTTTTATATTTGTTTATTGGATTCAGAATTTTTAAAATGTAATTATTTTAAATGTGAGGCATTTTCCTATAAGTGAGGTTCATGATTAAAAATGATAGCACTCTAAAAATTCCAAAAACCAGAATCAATTGTAATGAAGAAGCTGTTTTGTAAAAAGTTTCAGATGTTATCAGTTTCAGTTTTGAACATTAGTTTTAAAAAGGGAACTTACAAGCAAAATCAAGATAATATGTTTTAGCAGGCTAGAAACTAGGAGACTATAAGTTTTAGTCCACTTTAGGCATGAAAACTCGCTAGGTGATTTTGGGGAAAACGCTTAGAGATGGAGTTTTCTCTCTGGCAAAGAAAGCAAGTCAGATGTTTTCCACATAGAAAATGTATAGAAGACATTTCAGATTACTCTGTAGGTAAGACATTTATTTTTTTCCTTACCATCTCTGACATGATTTTTTACATACTTGCATATTCCAAACATTCAATGAACCCAATTATATGATAACTTTAATTACCACATGAGATGGTGTGCAGTGGCTTTAAATGCAGCCCTTCTGCTTTTTACAGGTTGACATTCAGGATGCAAATCACTCATAGTTCTTTCTTATGTTTATTTTAGAAACAATGAAGAAGCCTGGGAGTCCTACTTCATCCCAAGACAATATATCCTATACTTCAGATTTCATGTATTTTCATGAAAGTGATGCAGAATTAACACCCAAAGACAGTGAGGAAGAGAAAGAAAGGGAGAAGAAACACACCACTTTTACTTTATGCAATGTATGCAACATTCAACTGAATTCTGCTGCTCAGGCACAAATCCATTATCATGGGAAATCACACCAGAAAAGATTAAAACAGCTGAGCAATGGAAACCTAAAAAACAGTTTTGGTGAGCTTTTAAGTATATTCTGTTGTGTTTACATCTAGAAGGTATAACTTTCCTCTAGTCTAATTTTGGGAGATAAGTATCTGATTTCTTGATTGATATATTTGATAACTTATCAATGTCATGCAACACAATCTACTGCATTGGAAAAAAATGGTTCTATTATTGGTAAATGATTAATGTATTTTCAGACAATAGAAATTAAGAATGTCAGACAATATTTTATTATAATAGAAGGCACTTACGTAGTGTTTTTTTTTTCACTGACTTTACTGGAAGCTACAAAGTTTGGAAAAGGATTTGACAACTTTTTACCTTTTTAAATATGAACTACACTGCAACCATATACTTGAAGTGAGACACTGTTTGAAAACAGAAGTTTAGGTTAATTCAAAACTTCAAAGTTTCTACTAGTAAAAGAAATCAAATATTTTATTTTCCTAAGATATGAACAGGTTGTAAAAATCTCAGTATACAGTATTCAGTGCAGACCCAAAAAGTTGGATAACAAGTTTTTAAGTGATATAAAATCCAGATAGAAGCATGCAAAATGTTTTTCTCTTCATATATCAACAGTGATATTTTCACAGTGGAAGGGGAAGTCAAAAAAAAAAAACAATTATCAAGGTATCAGCTTGAGCAGAGATGGAAATGGACATTTCAATATACTGTATTACTAAGTTGCCATACTGTCATTGCAGGATAGGAAACTGCATTTGTTTAGCAACTGTTTGAGGTTAAAATGGTCATTGAAAAAAGTGACTTACAGCTGATTCTTAGCCTTACAACCAGTGGTGGGATTCAACTATTTCGCATCACTTCAGCCAAACATGTTCTTAAATTGCTGGCTGGTCCCACCCCGCACCCCAGGGGTTGCCATTCAGGGTGGGGAAGCTGCAGGAGCATGACTGGGAGCCCCGCTGGGAGGTTGCAAATGGACTAGCCGAGCTGATCAGCTGGGAAGCTGGGAGGCCGCTAATGAACCAGCCAATCAGCTGGGAGGCTGCTTCACTACCCCCCCCCCCCCATGCAGTCCATTTTTAGCCTGGAGAGCTTCCTGCAAACTCCTGCAGCAACCATCATTCCCTCACTAACCTGATTTCCAGCTCAGTTTTCTGGCATGCAGGGCAGCAAAAGACCATGTGACTACCACTTTAAAAAAAAACTTCAGTCAGACCTTCCAACTTCGCCATAACTCCCCCCCATCCAGAAGTTGGAAGGTCTGACTGAAGTTTTTTTTTAAAGTGGTAGTCACATGGTCTTTTGTTGCCCTATAAGCAGGAGAATGGAACTGGAAAGCAGGTTAGTGAGGAAATGGTGGTTGCTCTGGACTGGTGTGGAAGTGGGGATTTTTCATTATGATTGCTTATAAGTAAGTAGAAGCTAGTAAAATGGAATGGAAAAATCCTTATCTGTGGATCAGCGTTTTTCAGTCTTGGCAAGTTTAAGATGGGTAAACTTCATGCTGCCTGAGGAATTCTGGGAATTGAAGTTCATGCACCTTAAAGTTGCCAAAGTTGAGAAGCATGGGGTCTACACTAGAGTTTAGGATTTTCCATTCCTGTTTTATTTTGGTGCAATTAAATATATCAGTTATGGTTTCTGTTCTGTTCCCCAGGCATCTGGCTCCACTGGGAACAGGCAGATAAACTCTAGCAAACAGGTTTTCATACAGATCGTTTATTAGGGTATCTTCAAACATAGACTTACAATCGTGATGATTCATGGTGAGTCATGTTGAGATTCATCCTTATTTCATAATCTGTCCTATTTCCTAGTGTAAAATGATGGTAGTTCTGTCTCCCTGTTCAGAAAGCATGCTTCTCTCTTCTGTGGTAATTCAAAATGGCCCGGTCTTTTTTTTGCACCCATGCAGAGAGCTTCAGTGGCCAATCAGTCACCTAGATATGGTCACATGTCATGGACTACATTTCCCATAATGCAATCTCTCTCTCTCTCTCTCTCTCTCTCTCTCTCTCTCTCTCTCTCTCTCTCTCTCTCTCTCTCTCCATCTCCATCTCCATCTCCATCTCCATCTCCATCTCTATCTTCCACAATGCAATCTCTTAAGGAGATAGCTGTTAATCCTTAAAGTAACTAATTCACTATGACTCACTATCTGTAACAGCACAGTTTCCTTAACAAATAGTAATTAAAGCAATATGATTACTGGGCTTTTTGTGAGAAACTGAAATTAAAAGTTGATCTGTGCTTTGATGATTAGATATCGGATTATAGAAATAATGTAGACAAATGGTAATCTTAGATTAAGAGTTTGATATATTTTGTATTTATATCTGTACCAAAGAAACTTGTAAGTCATTTTTTGGTTTTCCTTCTTTTCCTCTTTCTTTCTTACACTTTCACTTTTTCTTTCCTGAGCCTTTTCTTTTTTCAAATCTGTTTTTCATTTTTTATCCCTTAGCTTTGTATTTTTTTGATATATGAAGGATCAAATACTCAGTCATTATAATTTTACATTCCTTATTTACAGAAATCGTATCAAAATTTAGAATGAAATCCACTGGGAGCCATCTTCATATACGGCAGGCTCTGAGTCTCTCTAACCAAAAAGTGTTTATCAATAGAAGAGAATATTTGTAGCTCAGGGTTGAACTATGGGGTCCTTGGTGCTTTCTGAGCTTGATGGTTTTCTTGTAAATGTTTCATTACCAAACTACGTAACATCATCAGTACTAGAACCAGTGGTGAAATCTAAAATTTGTTACTACCGGTTCTGTTAGAAAAGTTTTTAGTTTAGGTTGTAGAGGTCAATAAGATCTTGGTGTGTCCCAGCAGCTACAATTAAGCCAGATTTCTTTTATCAAGAAAAACTTTGTTTATTTAAAATCAATAAACTATTTACATTTTAAATCATAGAACATTGTATCTTGGTCTTTATTTATTTCTGAGGTAAATGTGCCTAGAGCATAATCCCTTCTCCTCTATGTCTCCCATGTGTCTCCCCATGTGTGTGTGGCTAAAGGGGGTCATATTTATAGGGTGGCTAAGCCATTCCCCCTTCAGTCCCTTAGACAAAATGGAGGGAAAGTATAAACACAAAACCATCCTTAGTATAGACAGTGTGGTTCAGTGGCACTGTTTCGGATAAGTATCTGACAATTCCGCTTCTGACAGTGAACTATACTGTCAACCAAAGTCAAAAATACATATGCATACAATTAAAATGACAAACATAACTTCTTACACAAATATAGATGCTGATCCTTAGCCAAGGGCTTTGTAAGTATATCAGCAATTTGTTCTTCTGTTTTCCATATTGCACCTTTCAATTAATTCAATTATTTTTTCCTTTTGCGAAAGGCTAACCCCTTTTCAGTTTGAGTTATGTGAACGCCCAAGTATCTATCTACTTGACCTAGGGATTTTAAAGTAAATTTTCTCCCTACAATTTCTGCAAATTTATCACATGTGGCTTTGTTTGGCCCTATGTAAAGGAAGTCATCCACGTAGACTAATATTTTTTCAAAAATATTGTGTGCCCTTTTTGTAAACAGGCATTGGTCAGCTGGCGAGGTAGTGAAACCTATTGACCTCAGTAATTTGGTGAAGTGTTCATACCACATAAGACCTGATTGTCGGAGACCATATAGGATCTTTTGTAGTTTCCAAGTTGAGCCCTCTTTTCCTTCAAAACCGGGTGGCTCCTTGACGTAAATGTCCTCTTTCAGATCAGCATGCAGATATGCTGTCTGGACATCAAATTGAAAAACTTTTTCACCTAAGGCCGCTGCAGTTGTTAAGGCAGCTTTTACCGTTTCGGCTCTGACAGTTGGTGAATAAATGTCCAGGTAATTGTCCGGGTACCTTTGGGCGTACCCTTTGGCCACTAATCGGGCCTTGTATAACAGTTTGTTACCTGGCATGGGTTTAGCTCTAAAAACCCATCTTGTCCCAATAGCCCTTTTGCCTTTGGGTACCTTGGCAGGAGTGTATACTTGCATTTGCTTAAGGCTGTTCATTTCACAAAGCATGGCTTCTTTCCATCTTGCTTGCTCTTCTTCATCGAGTTGAAGAACATCTTTGTAGTTCTTAGGCACTGTGGTCACAGAGTTGATAGAAGCGATAACTCCTTCATACTTCTGTGGAGGGATCCCTTTGTTTACTCTTTTGGACCGTCTTACTTGGTGCCTTATACCTTCTCCTACGGCGGGCACGGCAGTCAGGATGGGTGGAGACACGGGTGCGAGTTGTTAGGACCGAGTCTGCTGTAAAACACGAAGCCCCGCCTCCTTGCTCATGCCGGCAGTTTTTTCGACTCGGTCGAGTGGGACGGTAATGTCTAGAGGCTTCGCTGTGGTTACTTCTTATTGGGACGGCTGGATTGCTTCCTTTACAACCTAAACTTTCCAATTATCGCCTGGAGAAGCCCTTACGCTTGGGGTGCAGGCTGGCAGTTCAGTGAGGACCGCTATCGGCTTTGCCAGCTCCGCCGGTGGCATCAGCCAGTTCTTTTCCAGTGTTCGCTGCGACTCGGGCTTTGCCCTGCAGCAAGGCGGCGACCCATTTAGCCCTGTAATTGCCGCGATCGCTTCAGGTCCTTTGGGCTAGCGATCTTTGTTTGAAAGCCGCGGATCGTGAGCAAAGGCGACTGGGACAGCTTTGTCAGCCAAGCTAGCGCAGTAAGTGTGCCGTTAACGGAGAGAATGAGGAATTAATTGCGGCGGCCATTTTACAGCCCGGTTACAACATGGTGGACACCATTTTGAAGTCTTCTTCCCGCGCTCACAAGAGCAGGGGAAAGAGAACCCAGGAGCCCGATCCGGGAGAGGGGCCTTCGGGTATTCAAAACAATAAAAAGCCCAGACATCAGAGCTCTTCCAGGGCGGTAGAGAAGCCTCCTCCTTCATCAGCTAAACACTCTAAGGATGAGGAGAGGCGTCATAAGGCAATTGAGCGGGCCTTTAAGAAGGCCTCTTCTCGTCAAGCCTCCGATCCTCAACCTTCTACGGTTCCTACTGTTCCAACTTCTACAGGAACTGTTCAGGAAGGGGCTCAGCAGCCCCCAAGTTTGCCTCCCCTGTCTCCTGATAGATCCCTCCAGGAGGATTCAGCTACTTTCTCTGAGGCAGCCTCGGTTTTCCCAACCGTGCAAGACAAAGGGGCTCCAGGGCCAGAACCGGAACTGCTCCTTCAGGGCGAGGCAGCTCAAGCTGGCCCCCAGGTTAGGGCTGTTACAACTCCTGCCTCCAACTCTGACCAAGTGCTATCTCCAGCCTTAGTGGCCCTGATCGCTGACTCCATTAAACAAGGCATAGCCCAAGGGCTCCAAGAAAAGGCTTCCTCTAGAGTATCAGAATATCTAGAAGACCAGGCCAGTTCTCTTAGGTCTCAACCCCTGGAGGTTACTTCCCACAGGCAGGAAAGGCAAAGGTCCCCTTCTCAGGACAGCCAGGACTCCATCTCCCTAGAGGAGGAGGTGATTATTGACCAGGAGTTGTCAGAGGATGAAGGCCTTGAGCCTGATCAGCCTGCGTTTGTGGGCCTCTTCCGCCCTCAAATGTTTCGGTCATTATTATATAAGGCTCAGATGACCACTCGTTTGGGGATTCCATCTTCTAAGCCCAAAGAATCTTCCGAGACATCGGATACCACGGCTAAGCTATTCAAAGAACCCACCGTGGCGGCAGAGACTATCCCGGCGCCCAAATTGTTTTCCGATGTCTTACAGAGGCAGTGGAAATTTCCTAGTTCAGGCCCCTCACCAAATTCTCTCGATAAAAAGTTATATAATATATAATCGGAATATGCAAACCTCGTACAGATACCTACGGTTTATACTCCGGTGTTGGCCTTAGCCTCGCCATCTCCTGTCTCAGGTCCTCCGGAGGAGGCTCTACGCCCAGAGGATAGGAAATCTGAGCGATCTCTAATTAAGGGACATCAAGCTTCGGCCTGGTCGGTGCAAGCTGCCTCTGCGGCATCATTTTTTAATAGAGCGTCTATTCTCTGGTTAAAACAACTACAGAGCCATATTCCGGCTTCAGACGTTCGAACCCACCAAGATATTAATAAAATTGTGGCAGCAGTGGAGTTTTCAGCGGACGCCACTCTAAACGCTGCACGCTTTTCGGCCAAAGCCATTGGTTCGACAGTTACTTCTAGACGCTTGTTGTGGTTGAAGCACTGGCAGGCCGACATACGAAATAAATGGCGCCTCGCATCTTCTTCTTATGCTAGTGACAAGCTGCTTGGACCTGCCTTAGATCCCTTGCTGATCGAAACACGAGACCATCGCAAAGTCCTGCCATCCCTTTCTCGTCGTTCGGATTTTAGACAGGTACAGTCCTTTCGTCCTTCCTCCTTTCGTTCCTCTGACGCAAGCACTTACCATCAGCGGTATCAGCGCTCCTATCCAACCAGAGGACCCTCGTTCC
This sequence comes from Pantherophis guttatus, assembly GCF_059756535.1. Taxonomy (NCBI): domain Eukaryota; kingdom Metazoa; phylum Chordata; class Lepidosauria; order Squamata; family Colubridae; genus Pantherophis; species Pantherophis guttatus. The sequence goes on from NC_142066.1 coordinate 112,076,592, forward strand.
AAGATAATCAGGGTAGACAGGGGCCCCGTTATCCTCCTAGGAGATTCCCTCGGGGAGGGGGAGGACATCCTTTCAGGAGGGCGCGTTAATTCGGCTAGCTCCATCGCCCTCGGGGGATGTTTGTCCATCTTCGCATCCATTTGGGACACCACAATTTCTGATAATTTAAAATTAAAATGTGGTTAAAAATGTGGTGAGATTTGGGCTTTCCCTCGAATTCAGATCTTCCCCTCCTCATTTATACTTACGTTGCCCTGTTTCGCTGGATAGGGTTAAGAAGGCCCGTGTGGGAAATGGCATCAAACACCTCCTGGCCTCTAAGGCCATTCAACCGGTCCCAAGATCAGAATTTGGGAAGGGGTTTTACTCTCGCTTTTTCCTAGTCCAAAAACCAGCGGGGGATTGGCGCCCCATCCTGGATCTTAAAGCCTTGAACCGGCACTTAATTTATCACCGGTTTAAGATACATTCCCTACAGACAATTTTGTTGGCCATTAGAGAAGGAGACCTTTTATCTTCTATTGATTTGACGGAGGCCTACCTCCACGTCCCCATTCTCCCCGAATACCGTCAATTCCTTCGTTTTTCTTATCAGGGGAATCACTACCAGTACCGGGCCCTACCCTTTGGTTTGTCCTCGGCCCCTAGAGTTTTTACTAAAGTAATGGCGCGCTTATGGCCTACATTAGTGATCTCCCTATTAGAGTTTTATTTTACCTTGATGACATTTTGATTTTGTCCCGTTCTCCTGCTCAGGCGTTAAAGGATTTAGGAGACACCCTTAGAATTTTGCAGGAGCATGGCTTTTCAGTTAATTGGAAGAAAAGCCATTTATCTCCCTCCACCCGGATTCAGCATCTGGGAGCGGTGATTGACACTGTCACTTCAGAGGTTTTTTTGTTCCCTGAGCGTATTTCAAGTTTAATGTCCTTAGTAAACCGGGTACTAGGCCAACGCTCAACTTCTATCCTCACTTTGTCTTGCCTTCTGGGCAAAATGGTATTGACCTTCAGAATCGTCCCGTGGTCCCGCCTGCACAGCAGGGACCTTCAGTGGTTCCTACTACCATATCAATGGTCACACAGGGACTCTTCGGCTCAGCGGGTAATTCTTCCTCCTCGGATACTTCGCTCCCTGTCCTGGTGGACTTCAACAGCTATGAACAAGGGCAGCCAGTTTCGCAAGCCGCACCACATAATCTTGACAACAGATGCCAGTCTGTCGGGTTGGGGTGCCCACCTGGGATCCCACCTGACACAAGGACAATGGTCTCCACAGGAGCAGGGCATGAACATCAACGTTTTAGAGCTGGGGGCCGTTTTCCTAGCTCTTCAGAAATTTCGTCATTTGGTCCAGGGCCAGGATGTCCTTGTCCTAACGGACAATGTCTCAGCAAAGGCCCATATCAACAAGCTCGGGGGCACCCGGTCTCGGGCTCTTATGAGAGAGGCTTACAAGCTGGGGATCTGGGCGGAACACAACCTGAATTTGATCAGAGCGGTGCATATTTCCGGGGCAGAGAATCGCACAGCGGATTCTCTCAGCAGGGCTCCTGTCGATCCAGCAGAATGGAGCCTTCACCCAGGGCTGTTCCAGGAGGTGATGAGGCGGTTCGGTCTTCCCGCGGTGGACCTGTTTGCCTCCAGCTCAAATCACCAGCTACCTTGGTTCTTTACTCGATTCCCATCTCCAGGAGCGGAGGCGGTAGACGCTCTACGCTGCGAATGGCCGACCAACACCCTCCTATACGCCTTCCCTCCAATTCCCTTGATTCCACAGGTCATCAGGAAGCTCCTTCAGGAACGGGCAGAGGTGATCCTGGTGGCCCCATTCTGGAATCGTCGTCCGTGGTTCGTGGACTTGAGGGCCCTGTCCACGGACCAGCCATGGCAGATACCGGCCGATCGGATAGAACTTCTACAAGGCCATCTGAAACACCCGGATCCCCAATTCCTACGTCTAACCGCGTGGCGGCTGAGCGGCTCCGTTTGACGGAAATCCCTCTCTCTGCCGACATCATAACGGTCATCCAGGCTTCTCAGCAGGGATCTACTACTCGGATATATGAGGCGACCTGGCGAGCTTTTTCGCTCTGGTGTCGCAAATGCCATCTGTTGGCCTCTTCTGCTAAGGTGAAACAGGTTCTAGAGTTCCTCCAAGAGGGGTTCGTTGCGGGGCTGTCTCCCAATACACTCAGGCACCAAGTGGCGGCTTTAGCCTCTGTCCTGTCATGTGGCTCCCGAGATTCTATCTCCAAGCATCCCCTTATTTGTCAGTACCTGCGGGGTGCTACTAATCTCAGGCCGCCCAGGATTCATCGCTTTCCGTCGTGGGATCTGCCTAAGGTCCTTTCAGCTCTTACCAAACCGCCCTTCGAGCCCTTGAGAGAAGTCTCTCTTCGTTTTCTGTCATTAAAGGTAGCCTTCCTAGTGGCGGTGACTTCTGCTTGCCGTATATCGGAGATGGCGGCACTGTCGATTCGCAAGGAACTTTGTATCATTTACCCGGACAGGGTGGTGCTTCGCTTGGACCCTTCGTTTATTCCGAAGGTTAATACCGTATTTCATAGGGCCCAGGAATTGATTCTTCCGGATTTCTGCCCTCGACCTACCCATCGTCGAGAAAGACTCTGGCACAAGTTGGACGTCCGGAGGACGATAAGGATTTACATCGACCGTACGGCAACCTTCCGGCGCTCGGATGCCTTCTTCGTTTCCTTTCTTCCGGCATCTCTGGGGACCAAGATTTCATCTACCACTCTGGGCCGATGGATCAGGGCATGTATTGCTACAGCGTACAACGCTCTCTCCCTCCCGGTCCCTCGCGGGGTCACAGCGCCTCCACTTCAGCCGCCTGGTCTACGTGAGCATCAGTGGAAGAAATTTGTCGAGTTGCTTCATGGGCTTCCCCCACATCCTTCATCAGACATTATCGCCTGGATGCTTACGCCTCGGCGGATGCAGCATTTGGTAGGAGGGTTCTTCAGGGAGTTCATCAGGTCTCCTAACTACGGGGCCGGCCATCTCCCTCCCGACGTGACTCAGGATTTGGTATGTCCCATCCTGACTGCCGTGCCCGCCATAGGAGAATGAGCATTGGTTCTTACCTGATACGCCTCTTCTCTGGCAGGTGGGCACGGCAGTCAGCCCCACCCTTTTGGGGCCGTCCCCGTGGGTTGATCCCTTTATCGGGAGGGGGGGTTATGCTTTCATCATGTTCCTTTCTCTTTTTCTCTCTAGACACTCCAGTCTGCTATTGTATCCTCGTCTCAAAAACTGCCGGCGTGAGCAAGCAAACACGGGGCTTCGTGTTTTACAGCAGACTCGGTCCTAACAACTCGCACCCGTGTCTCCACCCATCCTGACTGCCATGCCCGCGTGCCAGAGAAGAGGCGCATTAGGTAAGAACCAACGCCCATTCGTCTTCTTCTTGTGATGACGTGTCAGCATTGTAATCCCTTTCAGATTTTAGAGGTTTTTTGTCTCGGGCACATGGGGTAGTTGAAGATCTTTCCTTTGTGTAGTGATGTCGAGGTGAAGATGAGACATTGGATGGAGATGATTCTTCAGATAGTGCTTCTGGTTCAGGTGGAGTGTCAGATGAGTTTCTTTCATTGCGTTGCACTTGCGGTGATGGTTGCTGTTGCTGTTCACCATCATCGTTTGTAGGCGTGATAGGCAGAATGTTTTCTTCATCTTTGAAGTAGACACTGGTGTCATTACAATGAATTCTCCCCCAGCTTTCATCTTGTTGGAAGTTGGCTGACCTGGAGACAACAACTTTATTTCCATCATCTAAAAACTTATATGCTTTTGGGCCAGGAGCATATCCTATGAATATCATTTTCTTTGAATTTGGTCCTCCTTTTCTTTTTAGTTGTTTAGGGATATTCACTCAGGCGTATGTACCGAAAATTCTTAGATGGGATAATTTGGGTTTTCGCCCATACAACATGTAATATGGGGTTTGGTCGAGAGTTTTTGACCATGTTCTATTAATTATATAATTAGCGCAGAGGACAGCTTCTCCCCAGAAGGCTCTGCTTAACTTAGTGTCTGCTATTAAACAGTTCATTATAGTTTGCAACGAGCCATTACGTTGTTCAATGACACCATTTTGAAAGGTGGAAAGAGGTGCCATTTTGTGGTGCCTTATGCCCTTGCTTTCGATCCAATTTTGGAATTTGGTGGACATAAATTCCGTGCCACGGTCGGTCTGCAATTCCGCAACGTTTACTTTATGTTGAGTTTTGACTAAATTATAGAAGCTTTTGAATTTCTTGAAGGCTTCAGCTTTGTCTCTCATTGTATAAACATAGCCGTAGCAAATATGGTCATCGACAATCGTTAGGAAGAAATGTTTCCTGCCCAAAGAGGCCGAAAAAGGGCCAACTATGTCCATATGGACCAGCTGAAACATGCTGTTGGCACGGCGTTTCGCAATTTTGGGCCTATTTGCTTCCTTACTTTTAGCTTCTTTGCAGATAGCACAGTCTAGGTGTGCTTTACATTTTTTAAGGTCTAAACCCTCAGTAAATAGGGGCATCTTGTCAATTACCTGGAAACTGAAGTGCCCTAGCTTTCTGTGTAAGATATGAACGCACTTACTATGAAGTGGCTTTCCCTTAGAGGGTGCTTTGTCATCTTTTTGTTACCTTGAGATGTTTGAGATTCAATAACATTTTGGGTAGTCATTTCATCTATCTGCGCTCTGGCTTCCTTCTGCCCATTGCTCCACTGCTCTAGAGCCTTGGGCTTAACAAGTGGGATTAGGTATGGCAAATCATTAAACAGTTTTAAACTAGCAACAATAACATTTTGTTTTGTCACATAACCACCAGTTTCCTTGAGTTTAATATTAATACCATTTTCCCCGCATAACTTTGTGCTACTCAGCAAGTTATTGGTTATCTGTGGTACAAACAATACTCCCTCAATATTGCCAATCCCTTCAATATAAACTGTTCCTACTCCTTCAACAAGTACATTGGCACCTGTGGCAACTTTTACATTAGATATTTTATTCTGGAGGTTTTTGAAGAGGTTTCTATTGGAAACTATGTGCTTACTTGCCCCAGAATCAATCATCCAATAATTATGTAAGTTGTTTTTAATCTCTTCATTATTCAAATAAGGGATAATATTAACTTGATGGGCTCTACTACTATCTTTATGGTTATTTCTCTTGTGATAGCTTTTCTTATGTTGTTTCTTGCTAGTTGGCTTATAACTATTGTTTTTGGGGCATTCATTTTTGAAGTGTCCTTGTGTGCCACAGCTATGACATTTGGGAACCGTATTGGCCCTGTCATAATTATTATTTGGTCTCCTAATGGGTCTTTGGTTTCTTTGTTGGTATGGAGCATGATCCTTACGTCTCCTATCCTCATCTATGAGGCACCCAGAAAGATATTCCACATTTAGGAGTTCTGGAGCCAAACCATCAATAGTTGTAATAAATGTATCCCAGCTATCATCCAGAGAGCTGAGCATTACGCTAACTAAAGATTCCTCTGATACATTGTGGCCACGTTGAATTAAATCAGCCCTCATCCCTTTTAATTTTGCAATATGCTCACTCATATTGCTGCCTGGTTTGAGTTTTGTCCCATAAAAATTTATTGATAACCTTGTTGTGGTGCCCACATTTGTACTTCGAAAGAGATTATTTAATTTAGTCCATACTTGTTGGACTGTGAGACCATCAGGTATACTAGGGTATAGGGCTGTGTCGATGGCTTCTAGTAGTATGCTATAAACCTTTTTGTGCACCTGTTCATCCTCAGCTGACCAGGGGATGGCAGGTGGGTTAGTTAACATATATAAACAATTTTGCTTCATGAGCACCACCTGGTCCTGCTTGCACCAGTCCAGATGGTTCTCCCCATTTAATTGTAATTTTTTGAACCCCTGGGGCAAAGCAGGAGTCAAAAAATGCATTAAATTATTTTTTTCAAGCTTTTCTGGCATCCATTGCTGACCAGAGTGCTGAATGTCAACACTCCCTATAGCAGGCATAGGAATAGCTGTAAGAAATCCTGTTTTTAGAGGTTTTTCACACTGCATATGTGTGAGGTCCTCAGTGCAATGCGGCTGTGCAAGTCTCAGTCCTGGCTGGAGCTCAATTGGGGAAGACATCTTCCTTTGGGCTCCCAAAGAAGGCTGCGGCGGGGGTTCCGGTCTACTGGGTTGGGCCGGAAAGGCCTGAAGATCATCAGGAAAAGCCAGTTGGGCCCGGAGTCCTCAAAGATGCGACGAGGAGGCCTCGGAAGATTCCCAGGGCCTGTCGATCGGTGCGGGACAGCAGGAGAAGAGCTCCGAAGCTGGCAAGCCTGTTGGAGGGCGAAGACCTCGGATGGAAGATGCCAGCTGGCACGCTGTCGTCAGCAGAAGAGGATCGGCCATATGTGTGAAGATCTCAGCCGGAGGTCTTCCGAAGAACATCTGGGCCGGTGATTCTTGCTGCAGTGGTGGGCAGTATGCCTCAGGATCGTGTGGGCCGCCCACATCAGGTTGGATAGCCAGGGTTGCAGCCTCAGCCGTATTTTTAAAAGTTTTTACTACGGTGCTGCAAGCGGTAACCAGGGAGTTTATGGCTTCAGGTAAAACTAGTTTGCCCCTGGGTTGTTTGGCTGGGTGGTCATGTTGGTTGCCCCTGCAGCATGCATGGATAGTTATGGTTGGCAGTCCCACTGCTGTTGGTGGCAGCTTGTAATTAGTTGCTCCCATTAGCTGTTTTTTATTAATGGGGTTTGTATTAGTTGTTAGGCCTTTGGCCTGTTGGTGGCTCATGGGCGTCACCATTTTGGATCCTGTGACAACAGGAAGTGGTGAAGCCGCCATTTTGTTTTTCTGCTGAGCCGATGCAGGTTCTGTCAGAAAATTTAAAGGGGCAGGTTCTGAAAGAAAAAAATTTGCCGCCTTTTCTCTGGCATAATGGCTCACAGGAGTCTCTGAGGTAATTGAGGCATTTGTTTTTATTGCCTTCAACATATCTCTTGATTTTTGGAGGTCAGATAGCCTCTTTGTTATGAGGAGATTAGCGAGGGATTCATTTAAGTCATTTTCCTCAGTTAAAGCCTTTAGGATACTGTATCTGGACTTTGCTGCTTCTTTGGGGTCAGGAGTTGCTTCAAGCAGAAGTTGTCTTCCCCAATTGAGCTCCAGCCAGATGTGGCTTGGTGAGGGGGGGTAATGTGACTGGGTGGGCGTGGCCATTTTTTTAAACTTTTAAAACCATTTTTTCTACAACTTCTTTGGTGAAGAGGTTGTAAAAAAATGCTTTCAAAAGGCTCTGACAATCCCAACTGAGTTGCCTGATCGGCAGAGGCTTTTTTAAAAAGCCTCTACTGATCAGGCAACTCAGCTGGGATCGTCAGAGGCATTTAAAAGAAAAAAAAGTTTTTTTTCTTTTAAAAGCCTTTGACGATCCCAGCTGAGCCGTACGATCATCAGAGGCTCTTTTTTTTTTTTTTACTTTTAAAAGCATTTTTTCCACCAAAGACGTTGTAGAAAAAATGATTTTAAAAGTAAAAAAAAAAAAAAAAGCCTCTGATGATTGTGCGGCTCAGCTGGGCATGGGGGGGGCAGGGATTTTTGCTACAGGTTCTTCAAACCAACTGCCTCCATCGCTACTGGATCCGGCGATCCGGTCTGAACCGGGAGCATTTCAGCCCTTACTAGAACCAGTGGTGAAATCTAAAATTTGTTACTACTGGTTCTGTGGGCGTGGCTTGGTGGGGGGAGGTAATGTGACTGGATGAGTGTGGCCAATTTCTTTTTTTTTACTTTTTAAATCATTTTTTCTACAACCTCTTCAGCGAAGAGGTTGTAAAAATAATGCTTTCAAAAGGCTCTGACAATCCCAGCTGAGTTCCCTGATCGGCAAAGGGTTTTTAAAAAACCCTCTGACGATCAGGCAACTCAGCTGGGATGGTAAGAGCTTGGATCGTCAGAGGCATTTAAAAGAAAAAAAGCCTCCGATGATCGCACGGCTCAGCTGAGCAGGGAGGGGGCAGGGATTTTTGCTATCAGTTCTCCGAACCACCCACCTCCATCGCTACTGGATCGGGCAATCTGGTCCGAACCGGGAGCATTTCACCCCTGACTAGAATGGAATGGAGTTTGCTTTTATTTTCATATACTAGTGGCTTACCCTGTCAGTGTTAATCAGTTGCTTCACAAACAGTGTTTTGATTCGTGCCAGGTCTCTACAGTCTCAGGCAGAGAAGGGCTATTCTGCACCCCTCCCTCAAATGTTCTTTAAAATACAGAGTTTCCCAGCATTTCTTTAGGAACCTCCAACATGCAAACTGTGATTACTCATCCTAAAATAAATCTTCTTTATCTGGAGCTTCAAAATCTGCTATTTGCTAGCAAGATGTGTAGATAAAAGTCAGTCTACATTTAGTGTACATCTCGCTTTGGGGATATGTCTTCATAACCAAACAAAAGTGTATTTCTGTGCACTTCCCACTCCTTGCTCACTGGGTCTGGATGTCACAAAGCAAAGGCCACATTTTGTAATTAAACCCTGTGCCCCGTTTTGACTGGCAGAATGCTGCAGGAGGCTGAGTGCTGTCATGCCCCCTGCCCACCCAGCCAGTCATTAGGGCACAGAACCAGTTGTTAAAAAATTTGCAGCCCACCACTGCTCCAAGGTACCTTCTGAATCTAAAGTCTTCAAAACAAGGGAATTTGCTTAAATTGTGCGTGTGAGTGTGTTTCTCAGGAATAATGGAATAACAGAGTTGAAAGGGACTTCTGAGGTCTTCTAGTCCAACTCTCTGCTCAGGCAGGAAAACTGAGGATGCCAAAATCTGAGTGGAGGGCCTGGGAAAGGTGTCAGAATAATACTTAAAAGGGACTTTGGGGGGGGGACCCTATATCTTTTCAGAGAAATGTCCAGTCTTTTCTTAAAAACTTCCAGTGATCGAGCACCCAGAAGTTCTGGAGACAAGCAGTTCCACTGGTTAATTGTTCTCACTGTCAGGAAGTTTCTCCTTAGTTTTAGGTTGCTTCTCTCTTTGTTCAGTTTCCATCTATTGCTTCTTGTTTTGCCTTCTGCTTCTTTGGAAAATATATTATATTTATATTTTTTATATTGTATATTATATTATATAATATAAAATATATATTATAAAATATATTTTATATATTTTTTATATTATAAATATATTGCCCCCCCTTCTTTGTGGCAGCCCCTCAAAAGCCTGTTTTGTCATCTGCCTATTACACTCATGGGCAAAGCATGTGAGCCATTCTCTCCTTTCAGTGGTACATGAAAGTACATCTATAGTATGTAGATGCAGATAATAAAGTTGAAAAAAATTGAACAACATTTTTATAGAACTATAGATATGTTGAGGCCAGGCGTGACAAGGAGTGGCTAGGACGGGTGGGGCCGGGTGAGGCACCCCTCGACGTGAGTGATGTCAAGTTGGCCCTGCCCACCCAGTCACATGACCACCAAGCCACACCCACCAAGCCATGCCCACAGAACCAGTTGTTAAAAAATTTGAATCCCAGCACTGCTTACAAGCATTGCAATATGTCCATGGGCAACACTTTAGTTTATTAATATAAGTTATTCATAGTTCTTCCTTGGGATGAGTTTGAAAAATATCTAAGTCAACAATCATTTTGGTATGAAATTCAGAAAAGAGTTTACTGCAATATAAGAAATCCATAAGTATGCTTCTTGTTTAACCCTCAATTATTAACATTCTACTTAGCATTTCCTAAAAATTTTGACTAGCACCTGTCAAGTCTCCATTAATGGCGGGAGGATACTATTACTAACTTGTGGAAATTATTTAGACAGTGAAGCCGGAATGCAAAGAATGTAAACAGGCAGCCATCTCCAACCTGCAGGATGAGGGTGTGTGAAAAACAGAAGTCTAAGATTTCTCCAGATGTAGGGAAGAGAGCTAAAAAAAAAAAAAAGTAACTAATTTGAATAAATTTTGTAATGGTTCTGTGGCCTGCACAGTGATTGTCATTTGTTGTCAATCCTACTGTACAGACCAGGTTGTAGGTGGGACAATTAAATCAACCCCTATGAAGATTAAAACTACAGTACTTTTATTGAGATTCGCTTGTCTTCTTCTTTGCTATGGTTCAGTGTTTTAGGGAGGTGTAAATCTGAGCTACTTCCAAATGTTTTCTGGATATTTGACCTTAAAATATGCACTTAAAAAAAAATTCCTTAGTGTCCATATTTGTCTTACAGGTTATTTTCTTTATATCACTCAAAGTGCTACTATTCCTAATTTTCAATTTTAAAAAGTTTACTTATGGTATACTTGTCCCATTTTTGGAAATGTACAGTTTAGTTTATGTCTGGTCTGTAACGTAAAAGTGCCTATCCATTCCCCAAATGACATCAGGGAAGCAAATTTGATGAAATATTCCTTCTGAGTTGTTTCCTGAAACTGAAGCAAAAACAGGGCCAGCAGTTTTTAAATCACCCTGAAAAATACTCACTGAATTTTTAAAATGTGTAATACTGTCCTGTTTGATAAATGATAAATACAGTTACCCTGTAAACTTGCAATGTTAACTGTGCTTACAAAGCAGCATTATGAAAAACAGTGAATGCTGAATGCAACTTTCTTTTTTAAAATATGGGTATTGTCATATTCAAGGTCATTGCAGAAGACAGTCCGATCTTTAGTTTAAAGTTGAAACAGCTGAATATTTGGAATAGTGCTGGCCAGGGGTGAAATCCAACAGGTTCTGACAGGTTCTGGAGAACTGGTAGCGGAAATTTTGAATAGTTTGGAGAAGTAGCAAATACCACCTCTGACTGGCCCCAGAGTGGGGTGGGAATGGAGATTTTGCAGTATCGCCCACCAAGCCACGCCCACAGAACCGGTAGTAAAAAAATTTGGATTTCACCACTAATTCTGGCTCAGATATTAAGTCTGGTTGTTCTAATTATTTAATAATTAGAAATTTTATAATAGCAGGTGTGCATCTTTTGGAGACATATGTGTATATGCAATGCATTTAAAACCAAGAATAAAAATTATCTGCTCTTAGCATAAATTATAATTTAGCAAATGAGTAAAAGCAAATTATCACTTGTTTGGGAAGTGGACATTGAGCAAAACAATCAACACACACACACACACACACACACATACGCACACAGAGGGGAAATTTTCTTATCTATTGCCTATACCTTTGCAGCTTTGAAATTTATAATTAATTCAACCATCTTAATTTCAGAAAACTGTAGCACATATATATATTTACTTTACCTTTCATATTTATAGCTTTTATAAGAATAAAAATGTTATTAGGTTTATTGGCATGCTTTTGTGCAACTTGATGTGCACAGTACATGAAAATTCATTAAAATGGAAATTTCTTAAGTATAATTAGTTCATGATGGCTGCCTCACTTCTCTATAAACTAGAGAACATGACCTTTGTAGGGATAATAATGTTCTTTTGTACTAATGATTTTTTGCTTTTTACTAAGTGTGCAGCAGAGCCATATTGTGCAGATGGTACAAATACCTTGATATCTGTTTTTCTGCTCTAATTTTCCTTTTCTTCTTCTGGTGAAAAATTCCTCGTCCATATGTATGTCCAATACAGTGCCCATACAATAAATAACCTTTAGTTTACCTTCAAGCCCCATTCATTTCAAACATATTTAAATGTTCAATAGTGCTTTTGGTATTGATCATCTCTGCTTACTTCTAGAATCCCTTCTATATTATCTGATTCCTTTTCTGGAATAATTTCTGGTTCTAAAATAAAATAGTAGTTTTGTTATTGTTCACACACACACACACACACACACCTGATAAATTTTGATTAATTGGACTATGAGATATTGATCAGGTTGTTCTATGTCTTATATCTTACATCTTATTGCTCATATATCTATGCATTACAATGAGTTTTAGCTGTTTATTATATAATTGTCTAACCCAGGGGTGTCCCTCAAGGCCCGGGGGCCAGATCTGGCCTGTGGGGTGCTTAAATCTGATCCATGGGGCCCACCTGGAAACAGCAAAGAACTGCAGTGCCTCTGCCAATGAAAATGGAGCTCAGGAGGGCTGCGTGCGGCCCTCCTGAGCTCCGTTTTCACTGGCAAAGGGTTGCAGGAGGTCATCACAGCCAAAAATGGAGCTCAGGAGCTTGTTTTCACTGGCAGAGCACTCGGGCCACCACAGGCACTTTTGACACAAGTGACGTCAAGCTGGCAATGCCCACCCTGGGTATGCCTATCCCAGCCCCCCAAGGTGAAACACAACCCTGATGCGGCTCTCAATAAAATCGAGGTTGACACCTCTGGTCTAACCAATACAAGGAAATATTGTCCAAAGTTAGAAAAAATGGGTCTGGTAAAATATTAAATAGTTAACAGTAATATCTAACAGTGAATTTGTATTATTTTGCATTTTTATAAAAATATCCTACTAAACATTGGCAAAACATTTCAAATGCAGAACATACTTAATGGGAAAACAAGTGAGGATTATATAATTATCTATGCTATTTGTTTATTTATTTATTTATTTATTTATTTATTTATTTATTTATTTATTTTATCATATTTGTATACCGCCCTACTCCCGAAGGACTCAGGGCGGTGAACAGCCAAGATAAAATACAAAGACATACAAAAGTTAAAAAACTATTAAAAACAGATTTAAGACATCCAATTTATCTAAAAACATTTAAAACCCAATTTAAAAGGGAGAGTTAGGCCAGACCAGCCTGTTGGAATAAAAACGTTTTTAGGGTGTGGCGGAAGATGCGTAAGTCTTGGATCCTCCGTATCTCCGGGGGGAGCTCGTTCCAGATGGCAGGTGCCCCCACAGAGAAAGCTTTCCCCCTGGGGGCCGCCAGTCGACATTGTTTGGCCGACGGCATCCTGAGGAGCCCCTCTCTATGGGAGCGAACTGGTCGGTGAGAGGCTACTGGTGGCAGAAGGCGGTCTCGTAAGTACCCTGGTCCTGAACCATGGAGCGCTCTAAAGATGGTAACCAAAACCTTGAAGCACACCCGGAAGACCACTGGGAGCCAGTGCAGCTCGCGCAGGAGGGGGGTCACATGGGAGCGCCACATCGCTCCTGTCACCACCCCGCAGCCGCATTCTGGACCAGTTGGAGCCTCCGGGTGCTCCTCAAGGGGAGCCCCATGTAGAGAGCATTGCAATAGTCCAGGCGTGAGGTGACAAGGGTGTGAGTGACCGTGCGTAACGAGTCCCGATCCAGAAAGGGACGCAACTGGTGAATCAGGCGAACCTGATAAAAAGTCCTCCTGGCCACGGCTGCCATATGCTCTTCTAAAGACAGCCGTGAGTCCAGGAAGACGCCCAAGTTGCGAACCCCATCTGTGGGAGCCAACGACTTATATGCATTTGATACAAATTTCTGTCAGTAAAAATGCATGTGATGGCATGATACTGAGATGCAAATCTCGGCCTTTAACTTTGGAATACAAGTAAGTTACTAGATTTACGTTGCGACACATTTTGTATCATTTATCTCCCCATGTGCCCCATGCAGATACTGCATATACTTTGCTTTACTTCTAAGAACAATTCATTTTCTTTTGACAAGAAGAAAATGTTTTTTTTTCTTTCAAGATTCCTGTCTTATTTCTTCTTAGACTCATGGGTTCCCTCTTTTCTTTTCTCCCAGGAGGGTCATAAAGAATTAAAGTAATTTTTCCTCTTTGTTATTAAGTATCATTGATTAAGTTAACATAGCAAGATAAAACAGTTTAAGTACAGTTTATTGAATATTCATAATGAGCTGAGTTAAAAAAAAATACTCTAAGCCAGCAGTTCTCAACCTGGGGGTCGCGACCCCTTTGGGGGTCGAACGGCCATTTCACAGGGGTCGCCAAAGACCTCTCTCGCCCCCCCACACGCCTTCATTCACCCTCACTCTCTGCTCTGTTGGATCACTGGCCGTTCGCTTACCCCGCCCACTCCCAATCTATTGCTGCCTTGGGAGTCCCTCTGATGGCTAGAGGGAAAAAACTGTTTAAATTCTTGCCGTGGGGCTTCAAAAGGCTGCCCTATAGCCAGTGGTGGGATTCTGCCGGTTCCGCCCCGCCCCTTGCCCCGCCCCTCCGCACCACTATTTATTGCCAATAAATAGTGGTGGGCGAGGACTTCCTGTCTGGTTTCCGGTGCCGCCAGACGGTCCTCTGTGACCGCCGCCCCGTTGCCTGTAAAAGAGCCGCCTTTACATCTGAAAGGCGGCTCGAAAAACTCCATTTCCTGACGGAAATGTGAGTCTGAGCGGGTGGGGGTGGGTAGAGCCCTCTGCGAAGTCCCCAGAGTCTTTTTAAACTCTTGGGGACGAGCAGGTTGGCGCTCCCCCTTTTTCCCTCGCCGCCGCTCCAGGCATCGGGTGCACTATGCACTTTTGCATAGCCAGGCGCTGGAACCGGACTAATCAATCAACTTAACAGATGGATCTACTAAAAAAAAAATAAATATGAGATTTGGATTTGGATTTGGGACCCTAAACCGCAAGTATTCTTAATGAATTTACAAGCATTTTAAAGTGAAGAGAAGGGAAAAAAAAGTTTTAAAATGGCCGCGGAGGCTTGGGAAGTAGAAGAAAGAAGAGTCTTTTTATAACAGATACAAAGTTGCGGAATATACAGTGCTGGCTACAATTTGAAACAATAGTTATTTTAGCTTCCTCTCTTCCTGGTGATTACTTGATCTTGTTTGGGGGGTAAAAGAGAAAAGTCTGCTGGAAGGATGGCGTTAATAAAAGCTGACAGACAAGAAAGGGGGGGGGTGCTCCCCCACTCTCTGAGCCTACAGACCCTGCAGAATGGTTGTAATTTAAAAGAATTTATTCAGGAGGAAATGGCAAAATATTATGAAACTGTGAATCAGAAATTTGAAAATTTAAGGCAGGAAATTAAAGAAATGATACAACTAAAGTATGATAATTTGCAACAAAAGATTGTAACAGTGACTAATGGTTTTTCAGAAATTGCGATAAAGTTGGATACAAATATTAAATTGCTAGAGTCTAAAATGGAGAAAATTGATAACTTGGACAATAAAATATTAAGAATTGAAAAGGACTTAGCAAATATTCGAGATAATAGCTTAGAAGTAAAGTCTAAAGAAGAAGCTGGTCACGAGACTTATAATCTAGAAGATATAATTGAAAGAGAGGCTGTAATGTTGCAATACAGGATCACAGAATTTGCGATCAGAATTAGAGGCTTACAGGAAAATAATAGTGATGACTTAAGAAAAACATCTGCTCAAGTTTTGGCTGGGATCTTAAAGGTTCATCACGGGGACGTAATCAGTAAAATTGATAAGGCTTACAGAGTGGATTCCTGGATTGCCAAGCAAAGGCAATTGCCTAGAGATGTGGTAATTTACTTTACAGAAAAAGAGATAAGAAATGATATTCTGCAAAAATCCTTTAACTCTACTTTACAACTGAATGGGAGAAAAATTTGGATATATAAGGAATTGCCGCCCAAGATCTTAAGAGATAGAAAGAAATTTGGGCCCTTGGTGACTGAGTTAAGAAGACAGAGTATTTTATACAGGTGGGATGTCCCAGTGGGTATAATATTGAGATATCAAGGAGTAAGATATCAGTTAAATACTCTTGAAAAAGCGGAAGAATTCTATTATAAGGTACTTAAAAAGCAAAATCAACAAGAGATAGAAACCCAAGAAAAGCAGAAGGAGATGGAAATAACGAAGAAACAACAAATTAAAGAGGTCTCCATAGATGAGCCGCTTTTGGATCCTCTTTCACAGGCCTCAGCTGGATTATCTAATATAAGAGAGGCGGTTCCGGACCTTAATGCAATGATTTGTCAAGCCACAAACGAGCATGTAAGTCAATCAGCTGATATACAATTTACAGAACCAGAAAGATCTCAGCCACAGATGCAAACCCAACAGGATCAAGCTACTCTTCAGCAAAACCAAATAGTTGATACACAATCTACAGAAAGGAGTTTAGGATGGAGATCCAACCCACGAGAAGTTAAGAAAAGAAGAAGTAGGTCTCACAAACATAAAAACTTTTAAATTAAACAACAGTGTAATGCCAGTTACTTATGAGAGGACTGAATATATAAAAAGATAATGGGCAAAATATTGGCTTATTTTATCCTGAGGAGAGTGGCAGATCTCTGCAGTGCTGAATTATTGGGTGTGAAAAAGGCCTTAAACCAAATGGTTGGAAATATCTTGTTTGTTTTTTGGAGTTCCGGATAAATACGTGTATGCTGAGCTATATGGCAAGAGACTTATTGGATTGGGGCACGCAGAAGATCTGGTTGTTACCCTATTATGATGGTTGGAACCAATTATCTGGATCAAAGACACCTCCATAAACATTATATGGAATATAATTATAAAGTCACTCGGGTGGTTGTCGGGGTTTTTTCTTTTCCAATATGAAGATATTTGTTGCTGATGGGGGCAGATGGTAACTGAAGATATCGAAAATACTGTTGGAATAAGGATGCGATGTTACCCTAACATGGGTGGAGTTCATCATCCAGTTGAAAGATATTCCAGAAGATGCTATATGGATCATAAGTTTAAAGTTTTTTTTTTTCTTTTAGGATCTTATTTACATAAGGGAATATTTTTTTAGGTGATGGGGTAGAAGAATAAAGATATTAAGAATAATTATGGTAATTCAGTAGGAAAGTGGGTGGAGAAAGGTTAGGTTATGGATTGTCTATTTTAAAGAAATGTTTAGATGTGAATATTTGTAACGAAGGGGGGAAACGAAATGGATACTGGAACTGAATAAGTGTTAAATTAGGACTTTTTGAATACTTAGAATAGAAGTATGTTTTGAAATGTTATATTGTCTGAGGGGTAGTAAAAGGGTAGACTACGAGTAGAAATTGTTAAATTGGGAGATATAATAATATTATTATTTTAAATTAGGAGTTATTAGATAATGTTATAATAGAATGTCACTTTGAAATGCTTATTATAGCATAGTATACGGGGGGTATGATAATCTTATTAAAATGAAAGGGTTAGTATATGGAGATTGAGTATGTGGATAGTAAAGTATGATATAATCTGTTATGAATTTGGGTTTTACTATGAGGAAGTCAAGGGGAGGGGGGGTGGGGGGGAGGAGGGGGGGAAAAAGGGGGAAAAATCTGTATTTGAAAAACTTTTTCAATAAAAAAAAAAATAGTGGTGGGCGAGGGGCGGGCGAGCCAGCAATTTAACAAATGGTTTGGTGTTTTTTTGTAATTTTATTGGCCCGGAGCCTCAGCATAGACTAATTAGCCCTTGATTAGATCGGCTTCCGACTCTCAGCTGATTTGCTCTCAGCTGTTTTGCTCAGGGCTCTGCTGCTTGTTTGCTTGCTGGAGCAGTTTTTTTTCCCCCCTAGCTATGCTGAAAAACAAAACTGAAAGTAAAGAGGCTGTTGGCTTTGCTGTTGCTGCAACGTTGGAAAATTAGGCAGGCAGATTTCTTTTCTTTTTCCTCACCCAAAAAGGTAGGTGCAAACAATGGGAAATTTAGGGAAAAAGAGGAGAGTTCAAGATTTTAAAACACAAAAGAAAAAAAGCTCTATTTAACTAGGGAATTGTAATAATTGAGATACTATTAATTGTATATTGTGTTGAACAGACCATTGAACAGAACCATTGCAGAAATGGTTAAGTTGTGGTTTGGAGGAATATATGGGGGAAATTATTTGGTTTATTATTATTAGTAAATATAATTAATTGATTTGTAAGAAATTGGATTGCATGGAAATAATTGGAATATTCATGTTCATATTGATTAACATACAAAAAAGGTAGTTATATAACTAATTGATTTATATTAAAATGTTGAATTTATATTAAACAACTGTAATATTACATAATTAACCAATGTGAGGATGAATATAAAAATAGATGACAATGGGAAGGGGTATAATATAGAATAGAAGGGAAAAATTGAATTTGATTAAGATTAGAGATGAGGATGAAGGATAATATTGGTTTTTTACAAAAATAGATGAGGAATAAATATGGCAAAAAGGAAATATAGAAATTGTAAATTTAATTGAAATGACTAAACACTGTTTAAATTTGTGAACCGGCCAAATACTCTGTTCAAAGAAAATACACTGTATGTTTGTATGTGTGTTTCTAATTATTGTTATTTATTCATATTTGTTCTCTTTTATTCTTTAAAGTTTAACAATTCATTCTTTATCTTAATATCTTTATATTTATTTGGGGTTGGCTTTCTTCCCTTTCATCTTTTTTATTGTACAGCAATCTTTCTCCTCAAACCTACCACCTCTCTCTTTTCTTTCCTTCTTACTTTCTCTTCCTCCCCCTCTTCTTCTCCTCCCTACTTCCTCTTCCTTTCTCCTTCTCCTCCTCTCTTCCTCCCTCTCTTACCCTCACTCCTACTCTAATTTCTCTTCCTTTCCTTCATTCCTCTCTATTGCTGTATCCTTTTATGCATATGGACTACTCAGAGGGCTGAAAAAGTTATTTTTGACTGGTCCTCGCACTTTTGACCACTCCTCAAACTTACGACTGTCCTCACATTTTATGTTTTTGCCCTATCTTGTCACCATGGTGAAGAGAAGCAGTTGTCAAATGAGTGACATAGTTGTTAAGAATGCTACAATGGGCATAAATGATGACCAGTCATAAGTGCGAAGACCGGTCAAAAGTACGAGGACCTGTCAGAAATCACTTTTTTCAGGCCTCTGGGTAGTCCTTTTGTGCATATGGACTACTCAGAGGGCTGAAAAAGTTATTTTTGACTGGTCCTCGCACTTTTGACCAGTCCTTGAACTTACGACTGTCCTCACATTTTACGTTTTGTGCCCTATCTTGTCACCGTGGTGAAGAGAAGTAGTGGTGAAATGACTGACACGGTTGTTAAGAATGGTGCACGGGCATAAATGTGAGGATGGTCATAAGTGTGAGGACCTGTCAGAAATGACTTTTTTCAGCCCTCTGAGTAGTCCCTATACACATAGCCATGGCCACCCGGTCACACGACCAGCTAGCCACGCACCCAGTCACATGACCTCCAAGCCACGCCCACAAAATAAGCCACACCCACAGAACCGGTAGTAAAAAAAATTAGAACCCACCCCTGGTTGGGGGTCACCACAACATGAGGAACTGTATTAAAGGGTCGCGGCATTAGGAAGGTTGAGAACCACTGCTCTAAGCAATAAGCTATGATTTATAATCTATAATGACTGGGTTCCCAAAATATGTCTGAAATTCCTGTCTGAATCCAGGCATTAAGTGAATTTTTTTTCTTATCATTAAGTCTGTTCACCTTGCTGTTGTTCATCCTTTTCCTTACACATTTCCCAGCATTATAGATTTCTCAAGATAGCTTTGCATCTTGAATTGGGTCTTTATACAATATGTCCAAAATGTGGTAATTTGAATCCATCTATGGGTCCCTTGGCTGAAAACTCTAGATGGTGTTGTTAATTGTTGTTGTTGTAGGATCTATATGTTAGCTTTTCTGGATATCCTAATATTCTCAATAGTTTTCTTCAACACCAAGTTTAAAAGCAAAACTGCTTTCTGAAAATCTTCTATTGAGTACTATAGGGAAAACCTGTATGATTCTGTAAGGATAGGATAGGATAGGATAGGATAGGATAGGATAGGATAGGATAGGATAGGATAGAATAGAATAGAATAGAATAGAATAGAATAGAATAGAATAGAATAGAATAGAATAGAATAGAATAGAATTCTTTATTGGCTAAGTGTGATTGGACACACAAGGAATTTGTCTTTGGTGCATAGGCTCTCAGTGTACATAAAAAGACAAGATACACTCGTCAAGAATCACAAGGCACAAGTGCTTTGAAAAAACATGGCGCTCAGCCTTAGAGTTAACGAGCCAGCGAGTGTGGATTGGTGAAGTTATCTTGCTTTGTTACAAAGTTTCCAAGTTGCTACAAAGCTGCCTTGTTTGTAATAAGAGAAACAAGTGAAAAATTTCTCCCTTTTCAATACTTGACTTTGCTTTACTTCAGCTTTTATTTGATCAAATCTGGGGGACTTTTTTAGAAGTCTTTGTGCAGGAGGGAAAGGAAAAGGAACTTCCCTCTTTAGAAAAACTAGACTACGTGGCAGGATGGCTTCAAAGAAGCAGGAAGGGAAGGCAACGGGGGGGGATCCCCCACACACAAACATGAAACGCAGCTTCCCCCTGTTCAACAGCTACAGACTCAGAAAAAAGAATTTGATGTGGGAGATTTAAAAGAATTTATTTCTAAAATTCTGGATGATAAATTTCAAAAATCCCAACAGGAAATAGATGACAAAATTCAAAAGTCCCCTCAGGAAATTATGCAGGAAATCAATGAAGTTAAAGATATGGTGAAACAGAATCAAAATAAGGTGACCAAAAAAATATCAGAAGTTGCGTCTGGCCTGGCAGAATTTATTATCAAAGTTGATTCTAAAGTGGAAGAATTCAAATCAGAAGTTAATGTTAAGATGAAAGATAATGACTATAAAATTTCAGATGTTGATGATAAGATGCAGAAAGTCGAGAACGAAATTGTTATGATGCAATTCAGGGCAATGGAATTCGCTATACGGCTTCGAGGAATTCGAGAAGATGACAGACAGGATTTGAGACAGGTCTGCTCTGAGGCTTTGGCTGTGATTTTAAAAATTAATCCTGACGTGGTTTTTTACAAAATAGATAAAATTTACAGAGTGAATTCTTGGGTGGCCAGACAAAGACAACTGCCTAGAGATGTGGTCATATATTTTACAGATAGAGCAATAAGGAATGACATCCTGCAAAAATCTTTTCATACTTCTGTACAAGTGGGGGGCTCACAAATTGGAGTCTATAAAGAGCTTCCACCTAAAATGTTGAAAACCAGAAAGGACTTTGGCTTTCTTGTTAAAGAATTACAAAACCAACAGATACCATTCCGGTGGGATGCCCCAACTGGTATAATTTTGAGATACAAGGGAGAAAGACATCGCTTGAACACTGTGGAGAAAGCGGAGCATTTTTACACTACTATTTTTAAAGAAAGAACACCATCTCCGCGTACATCCACAGTTCTGGAGATTAAGGAGAGTGATAAGAAGCAACTTCAACAAGAACCTCAAGAACAGTCTAAGCAGGAACCAGAGGAATCTCAGGGCGCTGAAGGAGGTTTTCTGGATGAGCCTTTGCTGGAATCTTCTCCAATTTTGGACCCGGTGCAGATGGCTGAATTTAAGGATCAGCGTATAACTCGAGCTAAGTCTAAACAACTTAAAGAAAAGCAACAACAGCGACAAGATAAAAAGGAAGCTAAGAGTACTACACAAGAGACTGGAGCCATGGGGGGAGCGAGACCGAAGATTTTGGAAGACATTCGATTATTCTGCTCTTTGCTCCAGGAAGATAAAGATGATGATTAAGTGTTTATCCTGGAATGTGAATGGGTTGAATTCAGTACAGAAAAGGAAGAAATTATTTGCATATTTGAAACAATTTAATAATGATATAATTTGTTTACAAGAAACGCATATTACAGTTCAAGATCAAAAATATTTGATAAACTCCAAACTAGGAACGCATTTTATATCTTCAACTTTGCAAAAAAAGAATGGTGTGGTTATTTATGTAAATAAAAAATTTTCGGCTAAAGTTATAGAAGCAGATGAAGATGGTAGGTTTGTAGAAATTGAACTATTTACAACAAACGGCCAAATTCTTTTGATTGGAATTTATGCTCCCAATCAACAACAGGATCACTTTTACAAAATGCTACATTCTAAAATACTGCAATGGGATTATAGATCTATTTTAATCATGGGAGACTGGAATGGAGTAATTGACTCCAAATTAGATAAAAAGAGTTTGGCGAAGTCTAGGATTAGGTTACCACAGACCTTTTTTGATATGAAAGAAGATTTGGAATTAAAAGATATTTGGAGAATACACAACCCAAAAGAATTGGACTATACTTTCTTTTCAGACAGACATAGATCCTTCTCTAGGATCGATTTCATTTTGTTGTCAGATGATTTACTCGTTAAGACAAAAAAAACCAAAGATTTTTCCAAGAACTTTGACTGACCATAGCGCAGTATGGATAGAAATTGAGATAGGCAAGACTGAGAGACGCTCTTGGAGACTAAATGAGAACTTGTTCAGATATGAAAAAAATATAATAGAATTTAAAAAGCACCTGAAAGAATTTTTTCAACTAAATATGAATAAAGGCACCCCAATAGAAATTGTGTGGGACGCAAGCAAAGCTTACATGAGAGGGGTGCTTATTTATATGAACTCCAAACATAGACTGATTCGACAAAAGAAAAGATCTGAATTGGAAGCAGAAATAAAGAATAAAGAACAGTTACTTATTAAAAATCCAACAGATGAAAGAACGCGTGGTGCTATAAAACTTTTGAAAGATCAATTTCAAATGCTTATGGCGGAACAAGTTGCAACAAATTTACAATATGCGAAGCATAATACATTTTGTAACGCTAATAAACCGGGCAGATGGTTGGCCTATACATTGAGGAAAAAACAGAGTATACGGACTATTGATAGTATTGATATTGGAGGGAAAGAAATTTTTCAACAAAAATTAATTAAAGAAGCTTTTGTGGATTATTATACTAAATTATATGCTAAAGAGAATGTGCAAAATGGACTTATAGAAGAATACCTAGATGATAAAAAAGTTATAAAAATTACTGATCAACAAAAGGAAAGAATGAATTATCCTATAACAGAGGAGGAGATAATAGTAGCAATTAAACAATTAAAAACAGCTAAAGCTCCTGGTACGGATGGCTTGACTGCAGTCTATTATAAAACTTTGCAAGCAGAAATGGTGGAACAACTTAGAGATTTATTTTGCAATATCCAACATGGGGGCAAAATACCCCCATCATGGACAACAGCTTACATATCTTTGATACCAAAAGAGCAAGCCGGTCCTAAAAAACCAGAGAATTATAGACCAATATCTCTTCCGAATTCTGATTATAAAATTTATGCGAAAGTATTAGCCAACAGGTTGATGCCAGTAATTCAAAAGGTGATTCATGATGATCAAGCGGGATTTATCGAGGGTAGATACATGAAGGACAATGTAAGGCAAGTAATAGATCTATTGGAATATCTTGAGAAGAATAAACAGATCCCTGCAGTGCTGGTTTTCTTGGATGCAGAGAAGGCCTTTGATAGAGTGGATTGGAATTTTCTACTAAAGACTTTAAAAAAGATGAATTTTGGGGATCAATTGGTACAGGCGATTTCAGCAATTTATCAAGAGCAAAAGGCACAGATTATTATTAACGGAAGCTTGACAACAGAGTTTAAAATTGAAAAAGGAACAAGACAGTGATGTCCGCTGTCCCCACTCTTATTTATCTTAACACTAGAAGTCTTGCTAAATACAATACGGGACTCTAATATCTTGAAAGGTATAATGATAAGGCAAGATGATTACAGAATAAAGGCATTTGCAGACGATCTAGTTGTTACCCTAACACAGCCAATGGAATCAATAATCCTGATGAAGGACATTATACAAGACTATGGTAAAGTCTCAGGTTTTAGACTGAATCATAAAAAGACTAAGATGATAGTTAAAAATATGACACAAGATCGTAAACACGAGCTTGAAAGGAGGGCAGGTTTTGAGGTTGTACCAAGGGTAAAATATCTAGGAGTCCAGGTTGCAGAATCAAATACGAAATTGTTTCAAAATAACTACGAGGTGTTGTGGCGAGAGGTGCAGAAAGATTTAGAGACTTGGGAAAAACTGCAACTGTCTCTACTTGGAAGAATAGCAGCAGTTAAGATGAACATTTTGCCGAGATTTCTTTTTCTGTTTCAAATGATTCCGGTGCTTAAAAGTGATAAACAAGTGAAAGTGTGGCAAGCTGGAGTGAACAAGTTTGTCTGGAACGAGAAAAAGCCGAGAGTGAAATTGAAAATTATGCAAGATGTTCCAGAAAGGGGAGGTCTTAAATTACCAAACCTACAGTTATATTATGATGCAGCAGCTTTGACTTTAACAAGTGATTGGTTTGGAAGGAAAAAAACTGGAATATTGAACGCAGAAAGTTTTGATCTTGAATTTGGATGGCATGCTTACTTATTTTATGATGATAAAGTCGACAAAGTATTTAAAAGCCATATACTTAGAGACTCTTTGATGAGAGTTTGGAAGAAGCACCGACTCAAATGGGATTATAAAATACCGCTATGGCTGGATCTTGGTCATACTTTGTGGAATACAAATATAATGTCACTCGGGGGGGTTTTATATAAAGAGGTTCTTTTTACAGATGCGGGCAGATGGCAGCTGAAGACACTACAGACACTGTTGGCTGAAGGAATTAATTTAACCTGGCTACAATATAATCAATTGCAATTGAGATGGAAAGAGGATCAAAAAACTGGTATTATGTTGCATGAGGAAGAATTGGTTAGACATATAAAAGAGAAAGGTCCAATGCATATTAAAAGGCTTTACAATGTTTTGTTAGAAAGGGATTCAGAAACCGAATTAGTTAAAGATTGTATGATTAAGTGGGCTCAAAATTTTGAAGAACCAGTGATGTTGGAAACATGGGAAAAAATCTGGGTTCAGAATGTTAAATTTACACAGTCGCAGCATTTGAGGGAAAACTTCTACAAAATGTTTTATAGATGGCACTTAGACCCCAAAAAGTTATCATGTATGTACCCTAATGTTCAGCCAAAATGTTGGAGATGTGAATGCTTGGATGCTACATATTACCATGTTTGGTGGACCTGTAGGAAAGTTAAGGCTTTTTGGATAAAAATTTGGTGGGTCATGCAGAATGTTTTGAAGAAAAAAATTCAATTTTCTCCACAACTGTTCTTATTGGGTATAGTTAAGGGTTTTACATTGGGTGAAACAAAATTGATATTGTATATGATAACAGCAGCAAGGTTGTTGATAGGTAAATATTGGAAAAACGAAGCTTTGCCCTCTATTGAGGAATGGACTTTGAAGATGGCCAGTTTTGCAGAGATGGCGAAGATTTCAACATATTTAAAAGATTGTTCACAAGAGACTTATGAATGGGAATGGAAAAAGTGGATAGAATATGTTCAGAACAAATATCAAACTAGGAAGTATCAAATAGCTTTTATTTGAAAATAATGTATTACAAATATTTTAATGTAATGAAGATAAAAAGAAAAATTATAAGGGGGAGGGTTCAAGTTTTATACAAGTTTTATACTAAGGGTTTTTTTTTTACCTGATATGAGTATACTGTGTGGAAGTCTGGGGGGAGGGGAGGGTTAGGGAGGGTTAGGGAGGTTGGGATGTTTGGGGTGGGTGGTGGTGGGGGAAAATGGGGTGTGAAGATGTAACTGTAAAACTTTTGAAATAAAAAAAAAAAGAATCACAAGGCACAACACCCAGTGACAGTCATACGGTACAATAAGCAATCAAATCATACTAGGAAACAATCAATATCAGTTTAAATCACAAGAATATAAGTAACAAGTTACAGTTATGCAGTCACAAATGGGAAGATATGGGCGACAGGAACGACCAATAGCAATAGTAATGCAGCCTTAGTGAATAGTTTGACAGTGTTGAGGGAATTATTTGTTTAGCAGAGTGATGGTGTTCGGGAAAAAACTGTTCTTGTGTCTAGCTGTTCTGGTGTGCAGTGCTCTATAGTGTCGTTTTGAGGGTAGGAGTTGAAATAGTTTATGTCCAGGATGCGAGGGGTCTGTAAATATTTTCACAGCTCTCTTTTTGACTCATGCAATATACAGGTCCTCAATGAAAGGCAGATTGATAGTAATTGTTGTTGTTTTTTTCAGTTCTAATTATCCTGTGAAGTCTGTGTCTGTCTTGTTGGGTTGCAGAACCAAACCAGACAGTTGTAGAGGTGCAGATGACACACTCAATAATTCCTCTGTAGAATTGTATCAGCAGCTCTTTGGGCAGTTTGAGCTTTCTGAGTTGCCACAGAAATAACATTCTTTGTTGTGCCTTTTTGATGACGTTTTTGATGTTGGGTGTCCATTTTAGGTCTTGAGATATGATAGAACCTAGAAATTTTAAAGTCTCTACTGTTGATACTGTGTTGTCTAGTATTGTAAGAGGTGGTAGTATGGGAGGGTTTCTGCTAAAGTCTACCACATTCCTACAGTTTGGAGTGTGTTCAGTTCCAGATTGTTCCGGTCGCACCATGAGGCTAGTTGCTCAACCTCCCATCTGTATGCGGATTCATCGTTGTCTCGAATGAAACCAATCAATGTTGTATCATCTGCAAACTTCAGTAGTTTAACAGATGGATTGTTTGAGATGCAATCATTGGTATATAAAGAGAAGAGAAGTGTAGAAAGCACATATCCTTGGGGGATATACATTAGCACCCTGTGCTAATTGTACAGGTATCTGAAGTGATTTTGCTTAGCTTCACCTCCTGCTTCCTGTCTTAGGAAGCTTGTGATCCACTTACAAGTGTGTTCAAGTACTGCTAGCTGATTTAGTTTAGTTAGAAGAATGTCTGGTATGATGGTATTGAATGCTGAACTAAAGTCTACAAAGAGGACCCTTGTGTAGGTCTTTGGAGATTCAAGATGTTGTAAAATGTAGTGCAGAGCCATAATAACAGCATCATCTGTTGATCTGTTTGCTCGGTATGCAAACTGCAGGGGTATAGACGTATCATGACATCTGAGTATCTTTTTAAGGCTTCTTTAGTACCTTATTGTGTTAGTCTATACAGCATATTTGTGGACTACTGGTTACCTTACTATTGATAATTAATACTAAAAGACAGGAACTATTCTCCACTTCAGTATCTTACTGTAGATTCTAAGGATATTTGCTGTATTATGATTACAATTTGGTGTTTGATATATGTTCTTTTCACTATGCTCTTTAACTTTCATTATTAGTACTTACAGATCATCTACATGTTCAATTATCAGATAGTGTTATCAGCATAGTGTACCTTATTCATGTTTCTTCCTCGACAATGGGGAGGGCATTTCCATTCTCCCAAGGACAGTCCACATGTTACCATGATTGACATAAAAGTAGTTCTATAATATGTGAAGCACAAATGACTTATTTTTGGTATTGTTGGCTTTCTCAATTATGCAGCTTGCATCAGCAATAATATCTCTTCTTCTTAGCCTTGTCAAATACTAGTTGAACATTTGGCATCTCCCTTTCTAATCTGCATTAGTTGATCTTAAATATGATTTTGTTAGCATATAACATTATTGCATGATAGTACATATGCTATGTTATGTCCTTGCTATGATATCAACAACTAGATTGATCTCTTCCAATCTATTGGAAGAGCCGTGGTGGTGCAGTGGTTAGAATGCAGTAATGCAGGCTACTTCTGCTGACTGCCAGCTGCCTGCAGTTTGGCAGTTCGAAGCTCACCAGGTTCAAGGCTGACTCAGCCTTCCATCCTTCCGAGCTTGGTAAAATGAGGACCCAGATTGTTGGGGGCAAGAGGCTGACTTTGTAAACCACTTAGAGAGGGCTGTAAAGCACTGTGAAGCAGTATTTAAATCTAAATACTATTGCTATTGCTATTGGCTGTTCTGTCATTCTGATTTGCTGCCATACTTTGGTTAAAATCTGTACCAGTTATTTGTTTGTGCTTGCCAAATGAAGTTTGTAAATACTTCAAATATTTATTAGCATATTGAAGGATATTAAAATGTTCTAATGCTGTGAAAATTATTTTAAGCCTTCTTCAACCTTTTTTTTCTCTTACATCTTTTTTCCCATTCCCAGTAGGGAGAGGAGCGGGAGTGTTGCTTATCCTTAATATATTTTGTTCAATATTTACTTTATGCTTTTTTGACTTCAGATACCTACACTTTTAATTTCATGTGTCACCATACTGTATTCCAGATTTTTTCTTAAAATATGTTTGTTTCCTATGCAATATGAAGAATACTTCATATTCTTATTGTAAAGTGCTATATTGGGAGAAAGCAGAGCTATGCGTGAATCTTAGGATGAATAATTTATGACTTACCAAACAGATGTACCTAGTTATCAAGGGTTGTACATCTGATTAAATAACAATAAAGCAACACATCTATTTTTGTTTAAAACTCTCTTTAGAAAAAGTCCTAGCTTTTATTTTATCCTTTGTGTAAGTAAAGAACTTGGGTTTTTTTTTCCTCTTAAATCTACAGTTTTCAGCTTAGCTGACTTGTCATCTTGCATTCATACCTTTTAGGGGTAAGACAATTTTCTCCATCCAGTTAAATGAACCATAGTGATAGATATGTGACTTCAGTCTAAATAATCTGGCACATATTAGGTTACCAGGCTGTCTCCGGTACCTAATAAGCACTTAGGTAAGAACCTCAAGAGGAATTTAGAGATATTACTTCAGAGTTACTGTTTTGAGTGATGCAACTAAAGCAGTTTGAATTCTTGAAGATAATTGTGGCTCAGTTTATTTATCTATGTGACTTATTGCTATTTCAGTTCTGGGCATCTGGCAACTTATACAAAACATAATAAAACAACAAAAATAAACATTATTAAGTTACCAAAACAATCATAATTCAGTAATAATTTAGCTAATATGCAAATTAATGGCTCCACAACTGATAACTGAAGTAGTTCTTGAAGAGGCACTTTTGTAGCTCATAGGAGAAGAATTCCATAGAGAACACTTATTCCCATTTCTCCTGGAGATGTCTCTCTACAATCCACAATTCCACTCAACCGGCTAAAAAATATCCATTTTGTTTGTAATTCAAAAAGGAGAAAAGGAAAGTTTCTGTTTTGAGTGAAAATTTTGAAGCAGTGAGAAAAAAAATAAAATAAAACCTTGAACTTTTAAAATGATAAACTGTGAGAACTAAGGAGGATTTGTGTCTACAAGCAGTTAGACTTTGACAATTAAAAAAGGAAGATTATATATGGACTTCCGGTTGATGATTTGTGGCGACATGGCATGGTAAGAGCGATTGCTCCTTCCCAACGCCACTTATAGCTGTGTTTTGGGGACCCTTCGAGGCGTTGAAGCTTGGAGAGCTTCGCGGACAATAGTGGGGCTTCGGCAGGCAGAGTGGTGAGTTCCAAACTCATTTGGCTGGACCGATATCCACTGTCGAACCAACGAGGAGGAGAAGACGACACCCGAGAGCGATCGCAGACAAGCCAGCGAGAAATTAGAAAGGAGAGATCTGCAAGCGGAGTGGCGGCACTACTAGAAAGTGGAGGTAACTTGCTGATTGGATCAAACGAGAGAGCTTTGGAGACTCAGGAACGTGAATCTGCTGATCGGGAGAGGAGAGTGACTGGAGATTGGGACCGGAAGTGCAACCATATTGTAAATCAATGAAAAGAACAACGAATGGCTAGGGAGGCAGGAAGGAGCACCAGGAGAAGAAAAGTGGAATAATCGAGCTGAAATACTTTGACAGTTTAAGACACTAAGAGACGGGAGAAACGAAAACTGGTGATATCTGACTACTATCCTCCCCTATTTAGGCTCTCATAAGTGTTGCCACTGAAGGGATTAAGAACAACCAAGTAACTAATTACATTGACATAAACTATTATTAACACAAGCTTACTAACATATTTATAATGTATTGTTTTATATTAAGTTTCTTATTTGCTTATATTTAGCGTACCAGAATAACATATTTATATAGCTGGGCATAAGTTTGACTGTATTAAATAATTAGCCTATTGCATTTATTTATCTTTATATCTAAGGCATATTCCTGTGTATAAATTAATTATATTGTCCAACATTACTATTGATTAATACCTGATATAGTGATTTATTAATTAATTGATCAATTAACTGACTGTTTACATATATATATATACATATATATATGTAGGTCTTTGGTTATTCGGGTCTTCTCCCACGTAAAATTGGAAGTGTCTTGGCGACGTTTCGACGAAGTCTCATTCGTCATCTTCAGGCTGGTGTTCTCGGCTTCGTGCTTCCAGGAGCAATGTGAGATCGCAGCTGTCTCTTCCTTTTAACTGCTAGTGGAGGTGTGAGCTGATTGGGTGGGAACTTGGCTGTGTTCTGATTGGGTGGAGGTGTGTTCTGATTGGTTAGGGGTTTGGCTGTGCTCTGATTGGCTGGGGTTGTGTTCCGTTTGGGTGGGGGCTTGGTTGTGCTCAGCTTAGTCTGAGTTGCAGGGGGATTTGAGCTGGTGAGCTGCGTTGTTGTTGTTTGGCTTCGTGTTTGTGGCCGTGCGAGCTCTTCATGGTGGGTGTCAGTCTGCTTCATGTATGGATTGGAGGGGTTTAAAGTGGCTAATGATGCAGCTGCGGTCTGGCTTCTGGTCCTTGGTCGTCATCTTCAGGCTGGTGTTCTCGGCTTCGTGCTTCCAGGAAGCACGAAGCCGAGAACACCAGCCTGAAGATGACGAATGAGACTTCGTCGAAACGTCGCCAAGACACTTCCAATTTTACGTGGGAGAAGACCCGAATAACAAAGACCTACATACAAACACCCGCGAAAACCTGAGAAAACACACACACACACACACACATATATTGATACTTATTATAGATAAGAATATATTTAATTGACACTTGAGATTTAAGTTAATTAAGAGTCACTGCTTTTTATATTTGATTAATTATTAATAGCACTGTAGCAGAATTAATTGACTGTGATATATGACTAGCTGCTAATTGAAGTGCAGTTGATTTAAGGGTGAATGTGAATATTATACACTAATTTGAACCAAGGAATTCTGGAAAGAGATTAGCATTTTAATAGATATAATTGGATTTAAATAGAAAAGATCAATAGATCTGATTGACCCTTTGGGGGATCAAACCAAATAATAATAATAATAATAATAATAATAATAATAATAATAATAATAATAATAATGGAGTAGCAATAGGTAAGGAAGAATCAAAGGTACCTAGCGTCCCTAGCAGCTCAAAAGAAGACATAACCATTTAAGTTTTGCAAATCCTGAGAAAAGGTTTCTCTTAGTTATTCTCATTGCTGCCAATCTCAAAAGACATATCAAGTAAAAGGAAAGATAATTAGTGGATGATCATCTGGAGAAACATTGAAAAGATAGTTAGAGACCAGGCAAGAGTGTTGAAGGAGATGACAAGCCTTGCATCTACTGTGACCAAAACGGGAAAGAAAACAACCCCAAATCTCTCTAATCCTATGATTACAATGTCGTCACCTGCAATGCAAAAGTTAACAGAAGGTCTATCTAAGACTGAAAAATCAGCTATGGTCCCTACCATGCAAGCAATTCAGTCGACGCTGGCAACGATACAAGAGACAATGCTCATGATGCAGGATAAGATGTCCAGCAATCACTTAGAACTGAAAATGGATATCAAAGGTATAGATCAAAAAATGAATGATATACAGCAGTTGATACAAATGAATGAACAGAAAATAAAAAAGATGGAATCCAAAATTGAGCAACAAGAAAAGAATTTGGACAAAGTGGACCAGAAACTAATGGCACAAAACAGGGAGCTAGAGGACTCAATCACTCAGCTAGAAATGGACAGAGCCTCCTTCTATCTACGCTTCCAAAACATTTCCAAGGATAAGGATGAAAACCTGGGTCAAGTAATGGCGGAATTAATAGCCGAGATCTTACAACAAGACACAGACGAGATAATAAAGGAACTGGACGAGGTTTATAGGGTGCAAACGAACTATGCCAGACAAAACAAGCTGCCCAGGGAGGTTCATATAAGGTTCGCTCGGAAAAAAGTCAAGGACATTTTTTACAACATGGTGAGGGAAGAACCAGTCAGTTATAAAGGAAAGGAGATGATTGTGTTAAAGCAAGTCCCGAGGAGGGTGAGGGAATTAAGAAGGGATTATAGATTCCTTGCTATCCAATTGAATAAGAGGAATATACTCTTTAGGTGGATCTTGCCGGAGGGTATGCTGATTATATGGCAAGGGAAGAAAATCAAAATAGATAGTCTGGTAGAGGCTCAGGACTTTTTAGATCAATTGAGAGGGTCAGAAGAAGACCAGAGCAGCAAAGAGGAACTGGAAGTGACTACTACAGAAGAGGAACTTACCCAGCAAAGAAGATCTAAAAAGGGACCCCGGAGGAGAAAGAGACCCCGGAGGAAAAAGAGAAGGAAGAGAAGGAAAGCAAGGAAGCAAGGAAGAAACAAAGACCACAGAGAGTTACACGAGCGAATAAGAACTAAAACAACACAAGGCTATAAGAATGGACAACTGGAAACTTTTATCGATTAATGTAAATGGCTTGAATGATTATAAAAAGAGAAAAATATTCTTCACCAAATTAGTCAAACAAAATGCGGATATAGTATGCCTCCAAGAGGTGCATATAAAAAAAGAAAATGAAAAATATTTGGAGTATAAAAAACTTGGAAATCTCTATACCTCCCTAGCAAGGAAAAGAAAGAGAGGGGTGGTACTGTATATTACTGAGTCCTTCGGGAGTAGGGCGGTATAGAAATTTGATTAATAAATAAATAAATAAATATTAAGAAGGAAATAAAAGCAGAGCTGAAATATGCAGACTCAAAGGGTCGGATACTAGTGGTTGAAATTAAGAGAGGTAATTCCTCAATATTAGTAACAGCTATCTACGCCCCAAATAAAAATCTGAGAGAGTTCTATAATAAAGTATGAGAAATAATAAGTAAAATGGACAATAACAATATATGCATAATCGGAGACTTTAACGGAGAGGTGGACTCGAATAAAGATCATAAAAGACCCAAAGGCCAAAAGAAAAAAAGAAAAAACTTACCAAAATCTTTTTTTGACCTAGTAGACGAACTGAACCTGGCAGATTTTTGGCGAACTTTACATCCATATAAAAGGCAATACACTTTCTACTCAAACCCCAACAAATCATGGTCTAGAATTGACATGATGTGGGTAAGCAGAAATATAGGAATGGACATCATGTCAGCTGAGATTGCACTCAATATATGGGCGGACCACACTCCACTGGAGATTAAATGGAGGAGTGGGTATAAGAGAAGGAATGTAAGATAGAGACTAAACACACAATTTTTGGGGGATAAACAAAATATCGAGAAAGTAAAGCGGGAGTTAAAAGTTTTTTTTGAAGAAAATGAAAAGGAACCAACTGACTGAGGAGTAATCTGGGACACAATGAAGGCGTTCCTAAGAGGACTGGCAATAGCATATGGAGCACATAGAAATAAAGAAAAGAGAGACCCAGAGGACACTGTTGGAAGAACTGGGGAAGGCAGAGAAGGAAGTGCAGCAAAACCCAGACAATGAAATAGCAAAAGAAAACTGGATGACTATATGTCACAGAATGAATATAATTGACCAGGAAAAATTAGTGTATGTAATCAAACGAACTAAACAATATTACTTTGAAAATGCCAATAAGCCGGGCAGATGGTTGTCATATAGACTTAAAAAAGAAAAAGAGAAAGGGATTATTTACCAACTAGAAGATTTAGAGGGTCACATCATAAATAAGGAAGAAGAGAAATTAGAGATGGTCCGCGAATTCTATGCCACTTTATACAAGGAAGAAGATATCCCCAAGGAAAAAGTAGAACAATACCTATTGAAAGAAGAACTTCCACTGATTGGGGAGGAGGAGAAAGAGATGCTAAATAAAGAAATCACAATGGCAGAGCTAAAGACTTAAAACTTAAAAAGAACAAATCACTGGGCCCGGATGGATTCCCAGGGGAATTATATAAAAATATAGATTTAGAGGATATTCTCCTTCCAAAACTGTTAGAAATCTATAACGAGGCCTTGATAAAATCAAAAATACCAGAATCATGGAGGGAGGCTTATATTACACTTTTACAAAAAGAAGGAACGGATGTAAAATTGATAAAGAACTATAGACCAATCTCCCTCCTCAATACTGATTACAAAATTTATATGAGTATTATAGCGGGAAGGCTAAAGGTAATTCTGAATAAGGTAATACATAGCGACCAAAATGGATTCCTTCCAGGGAGACAGATAAGAAACAACACAAGGACAGGTCTAGATGTGTTAGAATACTATGAGGAATACCCAGATAAAGAAATGGCACTAGTCTTCCTAAACGCTCAGAAGGCATTTCATAATCTGAACTGGGAGTTTATAAAGCAACAAATTAACAAAATGGGATTCGGACAAAATTTTGTGAACACAATAACCATGATTTATGAGAAACAAAGGGCCAATATCCTAGTGAACGGAGAACTAACAAAAACCTTCCAAATCAGCAAGGGAGTGAGACAGGGATGTCCATTATCACCACTCCTGTTTATTTTGGCTCTAGAAGTACTGCTAAAAAGGATTAGAGAAAATAAGCAAATTAAGGGTCTGAAAATTAGAAAGGAAACATATAAAACCCAAGCATTCGTGGACGATGTGGCACTAATTATGGAGAAACCTGTGGAAACAGGCGCCCAAATTTTGGAAGAACTTGGTAAGTATGGAGAGGTGGCAGGGTTCAAATTAAATAAATCTAAAACTAAAATGTTGACCAAAAACATGACCAGAGACTGGAAGAAAGTCTTGGAGGAATCAATGGGGATACAAGTAGTTAAGAAGGTTAAATATTTGGGAGTATGGATTTCAACAAAGTGTTCGGCCCTTAAAGAGGATAATTATGTACCCCTGGTCAAAAATATTAAACAAGATTTAGAGAAGTAGGAGAAGCTCCAGATATCCTTTTTAGGGAGGATTGCAGCAATCAAAATGAGTGTCCTACCCAAATTGCTGTATCTATTTCAAACCGCTCCAATCAAATTAGATAGGAAATTTTTCCGGGAATTTAATTCTATTATCAGGAAATTCATTTGGGGAGGGAAGAAACCAAGGATTGCAATTAGGAGCCTACAAGACAAAAAAGACAGGGGTGGTCTCAGACTTCCAATTTGGGAAATCTATCACAAAGTGGCAATCTTAGTTTGGTTAAAAGAATGGGCAACTTTGGGAAACAAAAGAATTTTGACATTGGAAGAGTATGACCTCCAGAAGGGTTGGCATGTTTATCTCTGTGAAACAGGAAAAAGAACAAGAACATATTTCCATAAATATAAAATAAGGGACACATTAATGTCAACATGGGGAGAAATAAGACAAAAACAATATACTAAAGTCCCTAGATGGCTATCTACGATGGAGGCGATAATATACCCCAATGTCCTGGAATTGGGGAAAACAGTAAAATCTAAAGACATGTTAGATGGGGCAGGGAATCTCAAAACAATGGAACAATTGAAAGAACAGGGCACTCACATAAAATGGTGGACATATGCACAAATTAAATCACGATATAAAAAAGATAAAGAGCAATATTGCATAGAGATAGGTAGCAATGGGTTTGACAAGATATGGATGGGCACGGATAATAAATTATTGGCCAAATTATATAATTATTTGGTGGAGTACGACTTGATAGAGAAGATGGTTAAGGACCCAATGCTAGCATGGGCCAAAAATATTGGACAAACCATAAATCTAGATGAGTGGGACCAAATTTGGAACAACAATTTCAAAATGACCAGGGCAACAACTTATAAGGAAAACCAATATAAGATGATTTATAGGTGGCACTTAGCACCAGTCAGGATTGCCAAAATTTACCCAAATATGAGTCCAAACTGCTGGAAGTGTGGTCACCAGCAAGGTACTTTTTATCACTGTTGGTGAACCTGTCCACAAGCCAAAGAATTTTGGAGGATGATATGTAAATGGCTGTCGGAAATAATAGGAGACACTATTGAATTAGAACCAAAAATACTTCTCCTGGGAATCCTGAAGACAGAAATTGCAAGAAAGAAGAAGTATCTTATTGTACATATAATAACAGCAGCAAGAATCTCCTTCGCTCAACATTGGAAAGAGAAAAAGTTACCACCCAAAGAGCATGTAATTAGGAAAATAATGGAATGTGCCGAAATGAACAAACTGATGTTAGAAATTAATGATAGAGAGGAAACTGACTACTATAGCGTGTGGGATATGTGGTATGATTGGTTAGAGAAAAGAAAATCGAAGTGAAGCTCGAGAGAGCTAAAGGTCAATCTGATGATTAATTAAATGGGTATATTGAAATGAGTTGTACTACAGGCAGTAGGAAATAAAATGGAGTAAGGATATAAATTTATGTAAATAAAATGTAATAATATGTATTAAGGATGATATAAATAAGAATTCCTACGGGTAGTACTTTTTAAATTAAGATAATCAGGCAATACCATGTAAATAATAAGTAAATATTATGTATATGTATATGTATGTGTTTATCAACACCATGAAACTGGAAAGGTGGAATTGTATTATAATTTTCTAACAATAAAAACTTTAAAAAAAAAAGGAAGATTATAATGTGGATTTAAATTGGAACAATATCAATCCAGAAAGAATAAAATGGTGCAGGAACTTAAGGAAATGATGAAGATGATGTGCTTGGAAATAAAGGAATGATTATAATCTTGCATGGAAAATTGAAACTTGATGAATCTAAGGCTGAGCTAGAATATATGGAAGCTGAAAAGGAAATAACCAATGAAAAACAGGAAAGAGAGATCGACAGCGAAGAAGAAGACAAAGACAAAGAGACTGACTATGGAAAATTAAATAATGAAATAGGTTGTAATAATAAAAGGGGGAACCTTAAAGATTACAGTGGGACTAATAATGGGGAATAAAGAAAAAAGGGAAAGAAACAAGAAAGGAAAAGAGGGTCGAATAAAAAATATATAAAAAAATTAAATGATTACACTGGAATTTACAGTGGAAGTACAAGAAAGAGGGAAAAGAGATGGAAAATAATGGGAAATAAAGGGCAAAATGAAAGATTTTATGATTTTAAAATACAAAACAAGTATACTGGGATTAACAATGGAAATATAAGAAAAAAGAAAGAGGAGAAATAATGGGAAATATAGGGCAGAATAGGAGAGCTCAGAATCTTAAAACACAAAAGAAAGGAAGAGGAAGGAAAAAGAAAAAGAAAAATAGAAGAGGAGAAAGGAAGAAAGGAAGAAAGAAATGAAAGGGGGAATAAATTAAGAATTGTAAGATTTAACAGATAAGATGAATGTTAGAAAAAAGATAAAATAGTGATACCAATTAAGTGACTTAAAATGATGGGAAATTATAGAGATGTATGAAGTAAATGAAATAAGATTAATGTTTGATGTTTGATCTTTTAAATATGCTCTACTGAAAATTTGAGAAATTGAAAGAATTGTCATATTTTTAAGTGCAGTGTTGGAGGTTTATAAAATGATAAGTTGTAATAATATGAATAAATTTAATTGGGGGAAATGTAATAAATTGGAATATTTTAAACTATATATTTGAAATATAATCAAAAAAGGGAAGGAAGGTGAATTAAGATTAAAATAA
This sequence comes from Pantherophis guttatus, assembly GCF_059756535.1. Classification (NCBI taxonomy): domain Eukaryota; kingdom Metazoa; phylum Chordata; class Lepidosauria; order Squamata; family Colubridae; genus Pantherophis; species Pantherophis guttatus. Next base: position 112,113,964 of record NC_142066.1, read on the forward strand.
GAACTAATTAGGTTGGGGCAATTAGAAATGATTAAGATGTGAATTATAAATATATATTGTTAACAAAAAGATAAGAATTTTGAGAAAGATATTTAATAAATGAAAGAAAGGTCGGGGTTGCCTGGACACCATAGTGAAAATATTAAATTGAAAATCTATACAGAAATAGAGAGAAATGGAAGAAGTAGAGAGATCAGAGAGAAGGGGAGGAGAGAGAGGGATAGAAGAGAGGGAAGGAAGGGAGGAAGGGAAATCAGAGTAGGAGAGAGGGTTGGTCAGGGAGGAAGAAAGGAGGAGAAGGAGAAAGGAAGGGGAAGTAGTAAGGAGCAGGAGAAGAGAGAAAGAAAGTAAGAAGGAAGGAAGGAAGAGAGGGAGAGGGAAGAGACTGAGAAGAAAAATTGCTGTGTAACAAAAAAGAAGAAATAGAAGAAAGGCAACCCCGAACACACATATGAATATATGAAGATAAAGAAGAAATCGTTAAAAAAGAGAGAGAGAATAAATGTGAACAAACAGGAAAATTAGAATTTAAGAGTGAATGAAGATGTTGTTTATATAAATAAATATAGAAATATTGAGATAAGAATTAAAGAAAAAATAGGGAAAAAAGGAAAATTTTGGCAAAAATTGTAATTGAGTAAAATGTATTTGAACTTGAAAAATTGTATAAGATAAGAAATGGCCAATACTCTATTCAAAAAAAGATGCAGGTGAATGTGGGGGGGGGGTGTCAATAAAACTTGATTCAAAAAAAAAAAAAGAACACTTACTCCCTTACCCCACTCAGTTACACATCCTAGTAAATGGGAACCATCTGATCATTTGGGCCACCTAAGCTAAAATTCTTTGAGAAAGGCAGTCCTTAATGTAAGTAGACCAGAGCCACATAGGGCTTTGAAAATTGTGTCCAACATCTTGGATTATACTGAAAACACACTGGTTAACAATATTGCTCCCACAAAATTAACATGGCAATATTATGTCTACCTTTTGAGTGCACGGACTGTTTGCATTCTGGACGAGGGAAAGTTTACTAACAAAGTGTTATTATTGTCTTAAATATGCTTAGTATGTAGTCAAATACAAAACTTGCTATGCTATTAAATATGATAGTGGTCACAATCAGTGTGTCAGTGCAGAAGACAGTTCAATGTCTTTTCTCTCTTGAGCATTGTTTTTGCAATTGAGCACAATGAAAAGATAATTCTCTCACTTTTGAACATACAAATTTCCATTGAATGAATGGAGGCAAAAGGCTAATAGAAATGCACAAGAGTATACTTCACTTTGAAGTTCAGTGGAAGCAGACTGAGCCCTTCTCAGAAGTCTTAAAAAGTAGTCTAGTGCTAAATGGGCAAATTTTCTTATTGGAGAGAATATATTACTACACTACACTACACTACACTACACTACACTACACTACACTACACTACACTACACTACACAGATTCTCCCTTTGGGTAGAGTGGCTGTAAGTTTCCCAGTTGGCTAGGGCTTCGGCTTCAGCTGTTGGAAGGGCTCCTGCTATTACATCTTTGATAGTTCTCTGTCCATTTGACACAGTGTGCCTTCTGTTGAGCTGCAGGTGCTCCAGACAGGTGGTGGAGTCTAGTACTCCCGTTTAAAGCAGAGTTGGCCAGACAGCGGAGCTTCATGCTCCCAATTGTCAGAAAGGGAAGCATTTTCGGAAGAGTCTAGCACTCCCATTTCAGGTGAGTTGGACAGCCATTTTGACACTGTGACAGCTAGTGAGTCACTTGACATTTCTGGGACCTTATTTGGTGGAGCTTTGCGCTCCCGAGCAGCCACCTATGTTTGGCTTTTGCCCTGCACTTCCCCCGCTCTTGGCATGGTGATTTACAGGCTTCCACACCTTCCATCGCTGTTTAGCCTGGTCACAAGCCTCACGCCACTGACAGGAGTGCCGCAAACCTATCAGAGAGGCTGAGAGTGGTTTTGAGGGCTTAGTGCCCGTTTTTTGACAGATGGCTGCTGTTGAGGTGGTTCGTGTGCCAATTTCGATCTGCTGGCATACAGTACACTACACTCAGCAGTGGGTTCCACTTACCTTCACTACTGGTTCGGAACTGTGAGCGCTCATGTGCGGTGTTTCTGCGCATGCGCAGAATGTCTGTGATGACATCCGGGCAGGTGAGCGGAGCCTCAAACCCACCACTGACTACACTACACTATGAATTCACAAATAAAAGATAATTTGGGAGTTATTTTTATATCAATTATGTTAGTCATCCATGTGCTAAACATGAATATAAAATGGATGAAATAGTGGCTGTCTCATTCTGTTAGAGAATTGGATTCTTTGCTGCTTTTTTATTCACAGAATTAAAAGTAACATAGTTTTTGTTTGTATAAAAATGTAGATATATTTTACTTGTAATACATTGTTAGATTAAGACTTAAATCATATACAGATGTAAATAATTTATATGGGCAAGATATATTGTAAGTAGAACACAGAACTGGATCCAGTACATTATTTCCTACTGTCTATGGTGAGTCTCAGTCATCTAGGTCATGGTTGTCCCAAAGGAGTTTTGCAAGAGGCAACTGGACTTTCTGATTTTTCTTTGAAGACATTTCACTTCTCATGCAAGAAGCTTCTTCAGCTTCAGAGTTCAAGAAGCTTCTTGGATGAGAAGCGAAATGTCTTCAAAGGAAAACCAGGAAGTCCAGTTGCCTCTTGAAAAAGCACTCTTGGGACATTATTTCCTACTACAACACCCATATAATATCATAAAATCATTACAATTATGATATTTTCCATACTTTCTTCTTCAAGAAACAAATATTTTATCCCCCTTATCACAATTTTCTTCCCTCTGAGAAGTAAATTCTGCTGGAATATAAAGATGATCTTAAGTTCATACCATGAACTTCATATTTGAAGGGACACTTTGAATTTGGAGCTTCACATTTGCAGTCTGACACTCTATGTTAAACTGCCTTTATATATTACAATCTCCTAAATAAAATTACACACTTACACACACACACACACACACACACCCTCTCACAGACCACTGAATAGAATTTGAGTAAGTTTCTGGCTCCAAATGCCGTTAGATGTGTTGTTGTTCCTGCCAGCTATCTTAGTTAGTTGGAGTCAGCAAACCTGAAAATTTTTTTGCTTGCACAGTGCCATGTGCTTCCATCGGTCATCCTGTACAACAAGTATAAAAGGATATAACTGATAGAAAGACACTGTTCTTGCGGCTCAGGAGAGGTGGAGACTGTGGGTCATATGCTCCTTAGATGTTCCTTTTATACAAAGATTAGGAAAAAACATAATCTGCCAATAACTGCTAGGTATCCTGGCCATCTTCAGTGGTTGCTTAAGGATGAACAGTCCATAACTAGAGCGCCAGTAGCCAGATTTTCTGCAGCAGCATTGGGATTTCGTCACAAACAAGTGTCTAATACACTATAGTTATGTTATATAACAAATGTGGCAACACTTTGCACTGCTTAGTTTTTTTTCTTTTAGTGTTGAACCTACAACGGGCCACATAGTTTATGGATTGTAATTTTAGTATAGTTAGACCATGTATAATTGACAGACTGGATTTTATTATAGATTTTAGTTATTTATTATTTTATACTAATTTTTTAAATTGTATATTTACTGAGTGTTTTTATTTGTTCTGGTCTCTGGTCTAAGACTGTAATAAATGGACAGTAATAAGCGGAGCAGGGCAGGGTGGGCAGGGCCAGCCAGCGGTGGGATTGGCTGGTTCACCGAACTGTGCAGAAACGGGCAGCAGCTCACCTCTGGCTATGTGTACTATTTACATTGTCATTCCACTGATTCTGTGCCTAAGGACTAAAACCACGTCTCCTGATCTCTAGTCTGTGAAATTCTACAGAATGTACCTAAATGTTGAAAAACTTGAGTGCTCTTGATAGAATGCTTACTAAAAAATAAGGGATGGATAAATTTATAGAAACTTGGAGTAATTTGTACCTTTGAAGCTTAATTTCTTCTTATTTCAGGAATCCAAAGTAGGCAAAAGTTCTGCTTTGTGGATGTCTCAGCTAATATTTATTAAATTATCTTTCTGATGGAACAGGAACTCTGGAACCAGATTATTAATTCATATGATTTGGTCTTTGTTGTGTTATTGTCACATTATGGCTGACATCTATCCAAAATCATATCCATTATGATTTTAATCAATATTTCTATATAAATGCAGGTGTTTCATCGACCCATCCCAATAATCTAGCAGAGACAGCATGTTATAGGTTTCGTTGGGTATGGAACTACATTTGGAGAACTTTTCTCACATTGTGGGATCTTCTCCATCCATTACCATTCTAAGGTTGGCTTTATCACAACTGAGTTTCTATTGGTCTGTTGGTCACTTAAATCACTTCTGTTGGTCACTTATGACGTGGTTGTGCAAGCAAGACTTCCAAAAATATTTCCCTGGATGTAAAACTGAGTTCAGGTTTTAGCAAGACATATTTGCTGCTATGTATAAATGTAGTATCTAAAAATCTATCCCCTCAAATTTCTTATGAGCTGCAGACACAAATTGTTTTTTCAGTAAAATGAAACAACCTAAACAGAAATGCTCATCACCTTGTATGTTCCAGACTCAAAATAATCAGTTCCAAAATGTTTCAGTAAAGTATGCAGGCTGGAGCTTTAGAGAGTGAGTGCAGAGCATTCAGTTGCTGCAAACCATTGAAGAGAGCAGCGGTAAGAAACTAATGCTTAGCAGAAACAAAGTACTCAATTATTTCATTGTAAAGTCACAATTCATGTATATTTATAAAATGTCTGAAAAGCTTTCTTTCAATTATTGTTTTATTTTCATAAAGTGATGATATCTCTAAGACACGGATATGAGCATAAACAATACCCTTCAAAAGTCCTTCATTTATCAATTCTGCCAAATTGACTTGTTATTTATAGAAAGAATTCATGTGATGTGGATTTTATTTTTTCTTATCCTATCTAGTAATGAAAATATCAAAGCTCATGCTACCAACATATTTGCATTAATTTTACAATATAATCATAAGTATGTGTACCAAAAGCCTCTTAGGAAAACTGATATAAAAATAACTAATGCTCTGTATTAATTCCTACCATCCATCCATCCATCTGTCCATCCATCCATCTATCTATCGATCTAGGATTTTGGTAAAAATAATTCCTTGGGTATCTAAAATCTAAAGCCTTTTTTTTTTTTTTGGCTGTATTTTTATAGTATCCTTCCCCTACCATGCCCACCAAGCCACACCAAGCCCACCAAGCCATACCCACAGAACCGGTAGTAAAAAATATTGAAACCCACCACTGGGTCCAATGTGAAAGAAATGTAACTCTGCATAGTCATAGACATAAGTTCTTTCTTTGTTTACTTCTCTAGACGGCTTTTTAAAACTCTTAAAACCCTTCCTAAAATGTGGCACTTTAGAATCCAAGATTTTAATAAAACATGTCTATAAAATATAGGGTGACTTTAACGTTGTGGAATTTGGAATATGAACTATTGAACTGAAACTGTTAAGAGTTAAGCCAAGCACGTTCCTTTCTTCTTTCAAGTCAAATAAAGACTTTTTTGTAATAGCATTAGTTGCACACAGCAAGAATGAATAAGAAATTTTTATTTCACTTTTGGCATCTGGAGCGTTCCTAAGCTTTCTATTTTTTAAAGAATCATTATGTTCTTCTAGACATCATGAAATTAGAAAGTTGACTTATTCCTTTAACACTGCATTTCAACTTGCTGTTGAAGCAAAGGAGTAAAGAGCAACTGCATCATCACAACAGTTTATGTGCAGTCTTAACTGCAGTTAAAAGTTATTTTGTTGCTTTTTAGTGATATTAACTTTTATAGTCTTTGTATCCTATCCTTCCTGCTACCACATTTTTGCAAGGCTATGGTAATAATCTTGATTTTTCTCAACGAATGTATATATCTTTACACTAAAAATTACTGATCACTTTGAAAAGAGTGATTTGTACTTAGTTTTCAACTTAGCTTACTGATAAAACCTACTGCATATTAATACACAGGGTTCTGAAAGTTTTGACAAGAGACAATTAGTTAAACTCTTGCAGGTCCTCACATACTTTTGGAATTAAATGAAATAGCAGATGGAAAAAGATCGCTTTCATTTAGATACCTTACTATACCCTGACAGTTGATGGAGGGAATTTATGCTTGGCCAACATTTAGCTTTTTGCCTTGGCAAGATATTGGTTGAGGTAAGAATAAGTGAATGAGGTGTTCGTTCAAAAATCTACTTAACTAGCAAGCTGATTGCTCATCTTGGACAGGAATATCTGCAAATGTGTTCAGTTAAAAGTTAAATAGTATTTATAACTAACTAAAAGGAAAGTATGGCCAAGTTTAAATTAGATTCTTTGAAAATATTCTTACTCTTTTGTTTGAATTCAATGTGTGTGTGTGTGTATCTTTTTCGTAGGTTTTATGTGTATTTCTCTTTAGCCAGGTTCTACCTATGTAAACCAAGATATTATGCAGCCCTAGTTCAGTGAAATCACAATTCACTAGTTTCTGGGCTTTTTTTCTTCTGGCAGCCAGCAAAGGGTCTGCTGGCTGCCAGAAGGGAAAAAAGCCCAGAATATATATAATATTAGATAGATAGATAGATAGATAGATAGATAGATAGATAGATAGATAGATAGATAGATAGATATAGATATAGATATAGATATAGATATAGATATAGATATAGATATAGATATAGATATAGATAGATAGATAAATTTTCCATTTAAATAGTATGGAAAACAATTTAAATTTTTAATCAAATGTATCAATAATTATTAGTGATTTTTTTTTTAAATTAGATCTTGGGGTTCCAAAGTTTCAATTGATTCCTTAATGAATTAAAGGAAATAGAGTTATTCAATTCTTTAAACAAGTTAGCAAGTGGATATTGCTCTATTTGCTTTTATGTCTCTTTGTTTAGTCAGTCAATTATTCATACATCACAAAGATAATAGACTTCTATAGTCAGCAAACAGAGAATCTGGATTTTGAGATTCTTAATGTTTATCCTTGCCAGTGAGGAACTAATAAACTTTTTTGGTAAAAACAAATCTAGTACACAAATAGGAGCTTAATGATAATGCACTTAAATGCTCAATATAGTGAGCTATTTTTGATGTAGCAAAGTATTTATATTATTCTTATGCTGAAAAAAATGATCTCTGGAATCTTATGTTAGCTAGATTTGAACAGTAAGGGTACTACAAAATACTGAACTGCTTCTGTTATTTTTGTTGAACCAGTGCTATGTACATAACAATTCTATTCAAACAACAGTTTCTAAAAAAAATCTGCTTTTTGCTCAATTAATTCCAAGGTAAGTGCCGTTTCAGACACTTCCAAGTAACGTTAAATATACTTATTGTAGTAGGTATTGTTTATCTATATATCTTTATCTATATTATCTATATCTATGTATGTATTGTATGTATGTATGTATGTATGTATTAAAGATTATGAATTGGTAATAGTAATTATGTTAATAAGGAGGTAAGACAAGAAAATGTAAGGGAAGGCAGAATGTTAATATTCAATTATAACAAACTAGTTATATGAACCAATTCAGGGAAAGATGAATTGACATGTTCTATTTCTATTTTTTGGCTTTCTACCTGCGTTCGATTTTATATGGGTATTTAGTTTTATATGGCCACGGGGAAGCGAAATTTCAGTTTGTTATGCGTAGACCTTAAAGTATTATTTTAAATCATTTATGATTATGATAATAATCTACTATACACCCCCAGGCTTTTATGAACCATAAAATCCTCATGAAAAATGCTCTGTTGATTTTCTTACAAAAGCAAATTCTTTGATTTAGATCACACTCAGATTTTTTCTTATACAAAGCCTGTTTTTAATTCAGTTTATCCTTTAGAAAAAATGTAAACTTGAGTACTAAGTCATAGCCAAAAGCTGTGTAAATGATGAAGCACATTGCATAGACATTTTGCTGCTATACAATTTTCCTACTTTTATATGAACAATAATAAAAGTTTTAATGATCTTATAACTCTAATGGGTACAAGTAGTATGAGTTTATATTTCCAATCATACTGAAGGCTTGCTAATAGCATGCAGATATTTTTTATTAAACATTAATTTGTTGAATTTTATCTTCTTACTTCAGTTAAATTTCTTCCGGATTTGCAGATATGTTCTATTAAGTTAGCAACCATAAGACTCTGAGACAAGAGACAAATCTATCTGCTTTCTAACAGGTGGCTGCTTAATTGTTCTGTTTTATAGGCTCTTATTTAAAGGGATCATAACAAGTTTATGAGATGAAACTTGGTGCTCCTTAATATGAAGTAATCTATATACCATTGCAATGAAGTGAACTAATCTATGATAAAGCAAAATAAAAAGCATTTGGTGTATGCAATGAGCACAGAGTTTAGGAATGAATCTGAAAATCTACCAAAAAAGAAACCGAGTTTGAATCTCTTATATGTCTTCTTGTAACATTAACAATGGATGCCTATTTAGAAATACAAATTTAATTTGTTCTTATTTTATGCATTTACAAATATATATTAGTACTTTGAAAAAAACTGTATATATATCACTGGAGCTACAGGTATTTGTTTTGGAAGGTTACGCTTAACAGGAAAATAATTTCCTCAGAGAAGATTCTTCTTATTTCAGCAAGTAAATCCAAGTATAAGGTTGTATATATGTTGTTAGATATAGAATATATAAGCTAGTGGTGTGCTGCAAAATGTTTTAATTGCTGTACTGCTTTCTTTGGATCTATTGATTGGGAATAATAGATAGCATCTTAATTTTGTTCTCAAAGGTTTACAAAATTATTGTGAGTCAAATGAGCTGTACTACTGAATATAGGTCTAGAGTGAATGTTTAATCTATTTCCTTAACATTTACAGTAGAAGTTCAATTATTCATAACTGTAATATAAAAAGAATGATTTTCAAATCAACAATTCTGGATGTTTCTACATTGTGAAAGGCTTTGTTCATTTTATATAGATATTCAATGTTTTAAAAAGATCTTGATATAGTAACCAAGGGATCATAGTTTTAAAAGCCCTTTTGTATAAAATATAGCTTTTCTTCATATTTCATATTAATATATCAAAGAAAAAGGTACTAATCTGGCTGTTTTTTCTTTTATCAGCTTCCTATATATTGCATGATTTTGAGTTTCTGAAGTTTTCTAGGGAATATGATTAAAGCAGGGGTCCCCAACCCGTGGGCCGGGGCCCACCTCTGGGCTGTGGCCTATATGGAACTGGGCCATGCAAACACTGGGTCGGTGTGTACATGCATGCATGCAGTTCAATTTGTGTGAGCAATGGGCCAGTGCCCGTGCACATGGGCACATACATCAACTTGTGAAAGTCAGACTGTGTGTACCACTCACACAAGTTCAGCTGTACGTGCACGTGCCTCCAGCCCGCAGCTCATGCAGCCTGGTTCCCCTCCCCACCAGCTGGCCCGCTAAGCTGCAAAGTTTGGGGACCATTGAATTAAATGGTTTGGCAGAGTTGAACAATCCATCCTTATTCCTCAGAATTTTTTTGCTTGGCTTATAACAACATGTAAAAAAATGTGATAGAGTAGCTGAAGATGAACCCAAGTGCTTCAAAGGCGAGTTGAATTGATGATCCATATCCGCAGGGAGCAAGATGTAATTGGGACAAACCGATGTACATTGAATCATAACTTCATTTAATTTTCTTTAATGAAATATAAAATTTTAAAAGATATTTGTACTTTGGAAGGCTCATTATATTGTTTTATTTTAAAAGTGTAAAATTATTTAAGACTGTTCAAAGTATTTGAAAGAGGTGCCTCACAATGCATGGAAGAATATTTAAAGAAGCTATTTTGTTTGGAAAGCTTGTGTAACTTCTTCAGACATTCCAACAGCTAGCTCTGTTGGAATGTGAATGTAGAATCAGTGAGGAAAAACTTCCAAAGCAGTCATACAAGACTTGCAAACACTGTGGTTGCTGTTTTGATGAAAAAAAGGTGCTTTATAGGCATTCCCATATATTGGAAGTACTCTTTGAATAATGCTAGCATTTTTGTTTCTATAAAATGGTGCTTATTGCACAATAAATGTATTTGACATACGAGAAGTAGAAACCAACTCTGGACTAGATTAGGATGAAGCAACCCTTATCCATTTAATCCAGACAAAGTAGAGCTGCTGCTAAGGACAATGTATCCCATTAGTTGTGTTTTATTTATTCTGATGGTTCCCACAAATCAAAATCACATTGGGGGAATCAGCTTGAAATAAAGCTTTCTCCAGCGCGCTGCTTGGAGAATCCAAAGCATGGGTAATGTTCACATTGAGCTTGTCAGAGACTGAGTATCACTTTAAATCTTCAGCCTCGGTTCCGCTCCTTCTGCTCGACTGATGTCAGTTTAGTTCACTCAGTCGAGTGGAAGAGACTGAAATTTGGCTTGTTCTGACAACCTCATCGTTAATCTTTATACATGCTTTGGATTTATTTTATTATCATATCTGCTCTATTGTCTCATTTCATCACTTCTATTGTGGACTGTTCTGGACTGGTCAAGGTTGGGGTGAGTCCTCTCCCCTCCCCTGCCCTCCTCGGAGGCTGTTGCCTCTCCTGTTATTTACTGCGAATTTCCTTCTATTTAATTATTCCCCACTTGGGGGAAAAGATTACTTCAAAGTGCAGGGCGAGACGCTTAGCCTGAAGCGGTTGCCTGGCTAGCGTCTATAGCGGTGGATTTTTTTGCCTTCCGCGCCTCGCTTCAGCTGCCTGTCATCCTTGACGCCTGTCACAACAATAACGGGCTTCTGGTGCGGATTCGCCTCAGCGACCACCAGATTGTGCCCTGGTTTCCTGAAATTGGTGGCCGATCGACCCTAAGAGGCATCGCCCCGATATTCGCTGGCTGTCAATCCGCCTCTTCAGCAACCTCCGGAGCGGAGGCCATTTGGATTCCTGCCCACCGCCATCTTTCTTCGGGCCAATCTACTTCCTGGACATTTTGGACCGCTGTGCTTTGCATCCGATCTGCAGCCCTGTGTGTTTTCGCCTGGTGGCCAATCGACCCTGCGTGGCATCGCCCCGGCTGCTTCCTACCGCCCCGCCTATTATATTCAGAGCCGCGGCCACCGTTTTACATCACCGCCATTGTGGACTACAACCAGCCATCTCTTAAACTACAAACGGCCGCCATTTTGGATCGGGAGCCGGCCGCCATTTTGGAATATCTGCCGGTCGCCATTTTGGGCTTCAGTCAGGATCCGCTCCTCTTTTTAGGCCCAAGTGTCTGATTCACCGCATTGGATCAGGAGCAGCGCAAGGCATTGTCTGCTACCTGATTTTTTGGGGCTTCCTTCAGGAGTTTTTTTCTGTTATTCCAGACTGCTGTTTTTTATCTATCCTGTGGATCATTTGGCTGGTGACAGGACCTTCGCCCCCTACAAGTACATTGACTTACCTTAACCACCTGTAGTCAAGCTCCTCCCCTTCTTGTTCCTGTTTAAAAAAAAACAATAATTAATTAACAAGTTTTTTATCTACATTCGATTACTATCCTTTTTTCTGCCTTACCATCGTTCTACGCTGAACATTCCATGGCAGATCTCGAGCTGTCCTCCGACTCAGATATCTCCACTGTTCAACCTGCTGTTGATCCGGTACCTGTGAAAAAAGTGGCTAAGTCATGGTCCAAACGACCTTCACGGGCAGCTTCTGCCCCTCCATCTTCTTCAAACCAATCCTCCGCTTGCGGGCCTTCAGCAAGCAGGGAGGAACAGCGGCGTCATCGAGCCCTAGAACGCCAATTCCAGGTTGCACAGCAAAAGGCCTTGGCCGCTGATCTTGCTTCATCTCCAACAGGTCTCGCTATTGGTTCCGACTTGCAACCCCAAACAGTCAATGAGAACCAACCACATTCGGGTACGACTGGCTTATCTTCGGTTCCGAGCGGGGCCACTGTCTCAACCTCACACCCTCCATCTGGATCAACTACTCATTGATCCCTTCCCCGGGCCGCTCCGTCGTCTACTTACACTCCGACAGCGGCTGGTCTCAGACAGGGTGAGGACACCCATCCTAATGCGCCATTGGATGTTCAGTCCATTGTGGCGGCCACCATCTCTAACCTTATGGCCTCGGGCTCTTGGCCTTCCGCTCCTGCCATGCGTTCTCACCATTATGCCCGGAATCCACCGGCAAATGTGCCAAGTCGTTCCCATGATTATGACTCCTATCAGGAGTCGGTCCACAGTGAGGACTCCACCTGGGAGGACGATGATCTTTGGGATTCTGAGTTTTCGGAGGACGACAGCCTCCTGCTGGATAGAACCCCGGCCACACAACTTTTTCGCCCGGCTTTGTTCAAATCACTATTGCACAAAGCAAAACTTTCCACTAATCTGGCGGATCCTCCCGATCACCAAGTGGCATCTTCGTCGTCTCTCCCTTCTGACGGTCTATTCAGTGTTCAGACGACTTCTCAGGATATGATTCCATGTCCTCAATTATTTTTGGAGGTCATTAAACGACCATGGGGCCTGCCAGCTTCCTTGCCGGCTCCTAATGGCCTGGAACGTAAGTTATACTGTGCAGCTCCTAACCTTGAGGAGATGCTACAGCTGCCATCTGTGGACGCCCCAGTCGCTCACCTAACGGCGTCCTTGATTCTCATTGGCGATGTTGCGGACGGACTGCGGACTGAGGACTGAGGACCGGCGAGCTGAGGTCCTACATCGCAAGAATCACCAGGCGGCAGCTTGGGCGGTCAGGGCGGCAACAGCTGCATCCTTTTTCAATCGGGCCTCCATCATATAGCTCCGACAATTGCAGGACCGCCTTCCTCAGGACGATAAGCGCTTACACCAAGACATTAATAAAATTGTTGCGGCCGCGGAATTTTCCGCTGATGCATCCCTAGACGCCGCCAAGTTTGCTTCTCGGTGCCTTGCCACAACTGTTGCCTCGCGCCGACTCCTGTGGCTACGACAATGGAAGGAGGATAACAAGTCCAAATGGCAGCTTGCTTCCGTCCCCTTCAAAGGGTCGAACTTATTCGGTGACGCGCTTGATCCCATCCTCGTTGAAGATAAAGACAAGCGAAAGGTGATGCCGACCTCTTTCCGGCGGGGAGATCATCGCTATTCGCCATACCCTCAACAGCCGCCCTTTCGGAGGGAGTCCGGGACCAGTGGGTCCTACCAGTTCCGATCATCCTCTCAGGGATTCTACAGACAGTCCGACAGGTCTAGCTTCCAGGACCGTGGCCGCAGACAGCCTTCCTTCAGAAAACCATCCAGGGGTTCGGCCAGCCGCCCCTTCCGGAGGGGCAAGTGACGCCCACCATTCGGCTCCCATTGGCGGCCGCCTTCATCTCTTTGCGGAACAATGGGAGCATACCACCACAGATGCGTGGGTCCACCAAACCATTGGCCTGGGCCTTACCCTGGAATTCACTTCTCTCCCCCCTCCACGGTTTATCAGGTGTCCCGTTCCATCCAACCCGACGAAACAGGACTTGTTCGAGACGGAGATTCAACATTTCCTGGACATTCGGGCCATAGAGCCAGTTCCTATTGTCATCACGGGACCGGCTTCTACTCCGTCTTTTTCCTGGTGGCCAAAAACTCCGGGGGGTGGAGAGGAATCCTAGATCTGAAGGCGCTCAACCAGTTCATCACGTATCGTCAATTCAAAATGCAGACGCTACGATGTATTGTGGACTGTATTCGACCCGGGGACCTGATGACTTCCATCGATTTGAAGGAAGCGTATCTACACATTCCAATCCCTGCAGCGCATCGTCATTTCCTACACTTCTTCTTCAACGGCCGGCATTTCCAATACCGGGCAATGCCTTTCGGCCTGTCGTCGGCTCCACGAGTCTTCACCAAGGTGTTGGCTGCTGTGGCAGCCTCCCTCCGACTGGTACCCATCAGGCTGTACTGTTACCTCGACGACATCCTCATCCTTTCGTCAATGCCCGACCTTGCCATGAGGGATCTCGAGCTAGTGATTTCCACTCTTCGGTTGCATGGCTTCACCCTGAACAAGGAAAAGAGCCATCTCCATCCCACTACTCGGATCATACATCTAGGGGCGATCCTGGACTCTCGCCAGGGCATGGTTTTTCTGTTGGAGGATCATCGCCTCAGCATTCGTTCCCTGGTCCTCCAGGTTCTGTCGCTGACTCGGGTGCCGCTGCTGCTCCTTTCGACCCTTTTGGGGAAAATGATATCCTGCATCTTCATTATTCCTTGGGCCAGGTTCCACTCCAGGCCTCTACTATGGTACCTGCTACCTTTTCAGAAGACTCAGCGCAGCAACTCCAAGTCTCAGGTCCGCCTATCTCGGTCAGTTCGCGATTCCCTACTCAGGTGGATCTCGCCATCCGTGCTCTCCGGGTGTTTGTTCCAAAGCCCCCGCGGCTGACGGTGACCACAGACGCGAGCCTGATGGGCTGGGGTGCCCACCTTCAGAACCAGGTAACGCAAGGTCGCTGGTCTCCAGCGGAAGCAACCAACGACATCAACTGGCTGGAGCTTCACGCAATCAGACTTGCTTTATCACACTTCCAACCTCTATTAGAAAATCAACACGTCCGCATCCTAACGATCAATGTGACGGCGAAAGCACACATAAATCGCGAGGGAGGAACTCGATTGGCTCCCCTCATGGCGAAAGCGACCATGCTATTGACCTGGGCAGAACGACACACTCGGTCGTTGACAGCAGACCACATCTCCGGGACCGACAACCGCCAGGCAGATTGGCTCAGCCGTCAACAGATCGACCAAGCCGAGTGGCGTCTCCATCCGGCTCTATTCCAGGAGCTATCCGTCAGGTTCGGCCGTCCCATTCTCGACCTCTTTGCTCATCCGACCAATACACAACTACCGAGATTCTTCTCCCGGTTCCATTGCCCCACGGCGGAGGGCACCAACGCCCTTCTGTGCCCCTGGCCACAGGGACTTCTCTATGCATTCCCCCTCCCACTTCTGCCAAGGGTGATCCAGAAGATTCTGATGGAACGAGCGGAGGTCCTTCTGGTCACCCCCACTGGCCGCTCAGATCCTGGTTCGCCGATCTGGTGGAGTTATCGGTGGCCGCTCCGTGGCAGATCCCGGACCACAAAATCTCTCTCAGCCAGGGGGGTCATACTGCATCCAGATCCTCAATGGTTGCAGTTGACTGTCTGGCACTTGAGAGGATCCTCATGACCAAAGATAACTTGTCTGGAGAAGTTGTTTCCATCATCCAGGCCTCCAGGCGGCCCTCCACCACCAGGATTTACAATGCCACTTGGCGCTCATTCGTCTCCTGGTGCGCCGCCAGACATTCTGATCCCACTTCTGCTTCGGTCTCCGACGTGTTGGAGTTTTTGCATGCTGGTTTCAACAAGGGCCTTGCGGCGAACACGCTCCGCAGGCATGTGGCGGCCTTGAACACTGTTCTTTCTACCGATTCGGAGGTTCCTCTGTCTCACAATCAATGGATTAGATCCTTTCTGAGGGGCGCATCTAATCTACGTCCTCCGTGTGTCCATCGATACCCTTCCTGGGATCTCTCGCTAGTCCTCCGGGCCCTCACGGTCCCTCCTTTCGAGCCCTTGGGATCTATTGGCCTGCACTTCCTGACCCTCAAGGTTGTGTTCCTGATTGCGGTGACTTCGGCTCGACGGATCTCCGAATTGGCCGCCCTGTCGGTTCGAGAAGATTTATGCATATTCCATTCTAATCGAGTTGTCCTTAGGATGGATCCCTCCTTTCTACCGAAAGTCAACTCAGTCTTCCACCGCACACAGGAACTGGTCCCTCCTGACTTTTGTCCGGACCCCAGACACCCGTTAGAGGACCAGTGGCATACGCTTGATGTTCGGAGGGCTCTCCGTCGGTACATCAAGAGGACCTCGACATTCCGTCGTTCTGAAGCCCTTTTTGTCTCATTTCTCCCAGCCTCTCTAGGCCAAAAAGTTTCATCTACCACGATTGGACGGTGGCTAAAAGCCTGTATCTGCAAAGCTTATTCCGCGTCAGGCAAGCCTCCTCCAGGCAAAGTCCTTCCTCATTGCACCAGGAGTGCCTCTACATCAGCTGCGTGGGTGACGCAAGCCTCGGTTTTGGAAATTTGCAGAGCAGCCACCTGGACCACCTTATCCCCCTTCATCAGGCACTATAAGATTGATTCTTTTGCGGCTGCTGATGCTTCCTTTGGCCGCCGTGTTCTACAGTCTGTAGCTGCTCCAGTGCCTGCCCCAGACCTGTCTGTTGTCCCCCCCTAATGGACTTGCTTGGGTATATCCCACGCTTTGGATTCTCCAAGCAGCGCGCTGGAGAACGAACGTTGCTTACCTGAACGTTCCTTCTCGGCGCGCTGATGGAGAATCCAACCCTCCCTAACTTAAGGATTCAGGTCCAGCGTCTTGACTATGGACTACCGTTGTCTTCTTAACTGTTCTTCGTGAACTAAACTGACATCAGTTGAGCAGAAGGGGCGGAACCGAGGCTGAAGATTTAAAGTGATACACTCAGTCTCTGACAAGCTCAACGTGAACATTACCCACGCTTTCGATTCTCCATCAGCGCGCCGAGAAGGAATGTTCAGGTAAGCAACGTTCGTTTTCTAAATATAATAACCTTATTAAGGTTACCATACTCTATTAATGTACTATTCAGATATTTTAGGTTTGTTGATTCTTTGCTTCTTTACTTGATAATAGTGTTTTTATACCTAGTTCGATCATAAATCCTGAGCATTTTCATAATAATTATTTCAGATTGCCTTTAGAAACAGTCCAGAAACTTGAGTTGGTAACAAACAGAACATGCTTCTGAGCTGATACTACTTAATCTGATTATATTAGGGGTATACTGCAATTACTGTTTAAGTTGCTATTAAACTTTTATCCTAGATTCATACCAGCTTGACTCTAAACTGGTTTTTAAATATGCTGTAAGAACTGAGATGCTTTGGCACAGATTGCAAGTAATTTAGTCTATGTATGGACTACTGAATGGAATGGGCTATTCTTCCATGGGGCAATTTCTCTATTGCTTTGTCCTAAAACTTTTCTGTTCTCAGAAACAATTGCTAATGACTTTCCTTGCTGTGAGTGGGTTTTCCAGAACATATGCTATATATCTTTATATGTATGTATTCAAGTGTGTGTGTATATGTGTGTTTTTGTGTGTGTGTATACACATGTGCAGGTGCATAGCTAGAGAGAAGTGTGATAATATAAATATACAAAGTAAAGTTAAATTAAATATACAATCTTATAAATTAAAGTACATATATATACAGGCACACAGAATACTACCTTTAAAATAAAAAATATTTTGTTGCCAGCTGCTTTGCACTGTAATGAAGTCTAGGTGTTGATTTTGTTAATATTGAAGTAGAACACCGGCTAAGAACTTTACCTGCTAGGTAAAAGATTACTAGTTCAAAACCCAGCATGTATATTTTTAAAAAATATTTCTTTTTCAACTACCTAGTTAGCTTTCCTCATGTAACTGAGGCATTTTTTTAAAAAAATGTATAAGTGTATAGGGTTGCCAAGTCTGCTTCCAAAAAATAGTGGACAAGGGGGGGGGGTTAAGTAGTAAAAAAATAAAAAAAAAATACAATTAAATTATATATTTTCTTACAAACATTTTAACACGTATTAAAATAATCACTTCAAAACTTTACTTAAAATTCAAAACATCAAATATATTATAATAACATGTAAAATATTAAATTACATTTTACTTCACTGTCGTGTGTATTTTTTATTTGACTGCACAGCTTTGATCAATTCTTTGTGTTTAAGGAAAAATTCTTTAATTTCAGTACAACGTTGAGAAATATTAAAAAATATACAAAGTTCACTTCGAACTGATGGTACAAGCAGTCAGTTAAGTTCGTCAGACCACAAATTTCCCATGACGCTGAAAATTCGTTTAACGTTTGCATTTGATACCGGAATTGATGCACAATACTGGAACAGTTTCAGTAAACTCGGAGCTGGCTCTTTCTTGAAAAAGTATGTCCACTTATCAAGGGATGAATCACCTTGCAGATGAACATAAACTTCTTCTAAGGCAGAAATTTCATCGAAGAGAGTGTTGGGTGGAAGTTCTTTTTGCCATGATGATAATAACCAGATGTTCGTCATTTCTTCTAAAGTTGGAGGATTATTGCGATCAATTAGATTGAAACAACTTAGCATCTCATATACTGAATCGGTGAAATTATACCACTTTTCTAGATACACAATGGCTCTTTGATACACGTTGATGGCTTCTTTCTTGAACTTTTGCACGTCATTCTCAGGCAAATGTTTTTTACATAAGGCAAATAAAACTTTCATTCCAAAAAACTGCTCATCGTATTTTTTTTGCAAAGAATCACACAGCTTACACATGATAATGTGAAGATCACATGCGAGAATTTTCTTGCTTTCCAGCTTCAGTAGGGTGTCTTGCATTATTGACATGAAGAAGTGCGTGAAATATAAATACAATCCTGAAATTGTTGATTCATTGTCCTTTGCAAGTTCATTTTCCTGATCCGAAATAAGGTTCCAGATAACCTTATGGCACTCATCATATCCAAGAGAAATATAATACAATTTTAGAGGTATCCAGTTTAAAAGAAGTCTTTCGACTGCTTTAAACAAACTTAATCAACGTGTTGGAACATGGCGCAAAACTTCATGGAATTCTGATTTGCAAAACTCAAAAATGATTTCAACTCTTCTCGTTTCTTCGCAGAATTTGAAAATTTGGCAAAAACCTTCAGCACTACATTTTTGATATCAAAAGATAACTGCTTTAATGCATTTTTTGCACTGTTGTGTAAAATGTGATTATTGCAATGAGCAGGTACAATATTGTCATTTTCCAGCAATAATTTTTGGTAAACAGATTTGTTCACTCCATAATTGACCGATGCATTATCTGCTGAGTAAACTGAAACATTAAGATCATTGAGAACCAACTCAATAGAAAAAGGATACAAAACCTCATTGACAATAACTGATGATTTGGTTCTTCCACAAGACATCTTTTTTACAATTTCTGAATCATCAAAAATTTGCTTCATTAACTTAATACCGCAATCTTGAGCCAGGAAAGAAATATGGTATTTGATCCCATGGTAAGTTTCAGCTATTTCAGCTACAGTCACTTTCTCACTGAAAGAGGAGTCTTTAACAATGAAAAACAAATTGATTCGCTTGTTGCTAGAAGCTATTTTCTCCTTATCTAAATAATTTTTTGTGCTTGCATGCTGTGTGACAGCTTTTATACCATTATATTCAATTGTAAACGATTTCTGATACAATTTACAGTAGCCGTCATATTTGTTCTGTCGGTTTCGTTGTTGGTAATCCATGCAAAAGTAGCTTCCCAGTCTTTGGTGTATTTGCACACTCCTCTCTTTCGTTTTAAAGAATTTGAAATCTCGCCGCTGTCACTCTCATCACTCGACGCCATTTTAGGTCAGTCGACACAAGCGACAATACATTTTAAAAATGTGAACTGTACATAATTTTATAATATATTTTTATTTTAATCTCATTATTTTTTTCGGAGAATCAAGTTCAATGGATATTCGATCTTTGTCTCATTCTAACTTATGGAAAAGAAGACAAAACACAATTCTCCTATCCTTATTCTCTTAGACTGTACAACTTTAGATTACTTACCATTTCATCATAAAGCTTTTGAATAAAAAAAATGTCCACTATTTTGTGAAAAAAAATAGTGAACATAATGTGAAAAAAGCGGACTGTCCACTCAAATAGTGGACACCTGGCAAGGGTATAAGTGTAAGATTGTAATGTTTCATTATTTCTTCAATCAGTTGAGGTAACCCTTTTTCCTTAAGTGACTAGACAATGAAATGCTTTAATCCTGAATTTTTTAGTGTTTAGCTCTCAGCTGGCTAAAATGAAAAAAATGAAAAATGATAAAAGATACTGCCACTGAATTTGAACCACCAGAAATGCTATGCAAACATTTTACTATTACAATATAAACAATAAAGACAAAGAACTTAGAAGCTCTTAGATGGGGGCAATTATCGTTTCAGAAGGGCTTTTCTTCTTCTGTGAAAAAGCCAATCAATTGTTGGAGTCAGCTTGTAAGGAAGTAAAATGTGCCAGAGTAAACAGACAAGAGCCCTTGAAATGACATGAAAGGAAAGGACCACTTTCAAACTACAGCAGGAAAATGCACCTGGGGACTGAATTTGGGGGTAGAAATGAATAAAGGCTTACATAATCCACTCCCCCCCAAATGTTCATTGTTTTGTTTTGACAACTTATACTGAGACATGACATATTGAAATAAAAGGCTACCTAACATTTCACCGTGGTCCTTAATTCTATGTTATGGGTGACAGTTAAGTTTCAACTATGAACCACAAACTTGAGTAGCCTTTATTTTCTTATTAAAGTCACATGTCATTGGATTTCAATTATTTTTATTCTCTTAAAATATTTGCAGACAAGTCTTATTCTGTGCTGAAGAGCTCTCCTGCTCCCTGAATTTAGTTGCTTAACATGGCTGAGCACCTTAACCTGGCTAGTTCCATACATAACTTAACCAGCATCATATAATGAAATTGTGCTAGATGTTCTTGTTATAAATTCTGTCTTCCAGGAACTCAGATTTTTTTTTCTTTTTTGCAAATACAATAAAATGCAGCCAATCTGCCCTAAAGGAATTAAATATTTATTACCAACTCAAATTCCTTAACT